>NC_134016.1:22888389-23488389 GCF_040712315.1 Castanea sativa
TTACCTTAACTTCTCCACAATCATTCAACCACTGCAACTTATATGGTCTAAGGTGTTTCAAGGTAAGTAAATTCAATTTTTCGACTAAAGTAGTGCTAGCCACATTAGTACAGCTCCCCCCATCTATAATCATACTACATACCTTGTTGTTGACGTGGCATCTAGTGTGAAAAATGTTCTCCCTTTGTTGTTCCATGTCATCCTCTTTGACTTGGGCACTTAAAGCACGCCTAGGCACAAGTGACTCGCCATTCACTGGATATTCCACTTCCTCATCACAAGCATCCTCAAGTGATGAAATCTGGTCATCATCTTCCTCGCTTTCAGTTTCCACCTCTCCATCAATACGTGCGATCATGGTCCTCTTATTTGGGCAATGTGAAGCAATATGACCTACTCCCAAACAACGAAAACACTTAATATCACGATTACGAGTCTGAGATTCATTTTTATCTTTGTTGAGACTGGGAGCTTCATCTCTCCTTTTTTGTGGTTCGGCTTTGGACTTGAAAACAGCCTCTTCGTCTTTCCTCCCATTTGATCTCCATGAAGTAGAGGAGCCCAGATTTTGAAATGACCGAGTTCCTTTCCTTTTAAGCTGTCGTTCCACCTTTATTGCCATGTGCACCATGTCCTCCAACTCCACGTAGTGCTGCAACTCCACCACGTTGGCAATGTCACGATTCAGCCTATTCAAAAACCTTGCCATGGTAGCTTCTCTATCCTCCTCTACATTTGCCCAAATCATGGCAATCGCCATCTCCTTGTGGTAGTCATCCACGCTCCTATAGCCTTGAGTAAGACTCTGTAATTTCTAATACAAGTCCCTATAGTAGTGACTAGGAACAAACCGCCTCCTCATGATTGCCTTCATTTCCTCCCAACTCTTAATAGGTCTCTCATGGTTTCTCCTTCTGTTCATCACAAGTTGATCCCACCATATAATAGCATAGTCAATAAACTCAATGACAGCGAGTTTTACCTTTTTCTCCTCGGAGTAGTTGTGGCACTCAAAGATTAACTCCACCTTCTTCTCCCACTCCAAGTATGCTTACGGATCATTTTTCCCTTGGAATGTTGGTATCTTCATTTTTATGTTTCCTAGGTTCTGTCGGTCCCATCTTGCCATCTTGGATCTCTTCAGAAACCTCTACCACGCCTTTCTCTCCTTAGCACAAACCTGTCCTCATTGTTCAATGAAGATTGATCTTCTTCATCTTCAAACTCATCCTCGTGGTAGTCATCAGAATCATTCATGCGAGAACACCTTTCTTGCCTTCTAGCATTAGGGCCTCTTTGGGGACGCTCCTCACGCAAAGTAGCAATAACAGTGTCTTGTCTATCCATCCGATCCCGAATCTCATTAAACACCACGTTCATGCGTTCAAATTGTTGTTGCATAGCCTGTAAAATGATGGACGACTCCTCCCCTCCTTCCCTATTTGATGTTTCACACCTGAAAGACATACTTTTGAAACAACAGAGAATTGTTAGAAATAATTCCTCACAACACTCCCTCACGTGTTTGCACTCAAATTATGTCACTCCCACTTGTGTTTCACTCTTAAATTGGCTTTTTCCCGATAACAGTCTCACACTCTCTTGCCTTTTTCCACTCGTAACTTCGCCTTTTCAGTTCTTCATTAAACTAATAAACTTGCTTAAGAAATTCAACTTGTAGTGTAAAAACAAATACCAACGGCAAGAAAATATGACAGAAACACTAAATCAAAGGAAGAGGACAAAAGAAAACGATATTCTGGTCGGAGAGAATTGAAACTACAAATTTTTTTTTTCAGATGTCTTTTTTTTCACGTTTTTTTTTTTTGGGAACTGGGTGCACGATTTTAACCTAATGCACTTCAATAAAAACAAAAAAAAAAAAATAAGAACGATGAATGAAGAACACAAAAGAAACAAGATAGGATGATAACAAGAAACAAAAGATAAAGGGATAGGAAACTGATTTTAGAACCTGTGCTCTGATACCAAATGATGCGAACCTCAATCGACACGCTTTGAGACCCAACAAAAATATTGGAATACTTGCCCAGGAAAGCTAAAATTCAGATTTTTGATAGAAACCCTAACCCAACGTTTATAATCGAAACGCGAACCAAAGGTATAAGTTGACCTTGACCCAATGATTATAAAAAATCACGAACCAAAGGTATAAAGTTTGAACGCCACAAGGAAGAATCCTTGATAAGTTCACAGTTCTTGAAGAACCAAAAGAGAGCAAAGCCTCACCTTCTCTGATTTCTATTCAATAATATTATGAAAAATGTTTACAAACTTCAGAGCCTATTTAAGGGCTCCATAAAACTTAACAAACAAGAAAATATATTCTAAAATAACTCCTAATTGATACATTACCATATCAGGAATCAAATTTGACCTAAAAATCATTAAATGCACCTAAAAACAAGGAAAATACCTAAAAAACGTACTAAATAATAAAACCTTAAATAAAAGTTGATTTGATCTGAAATTAGCATATCCAAAATAGGAAAAAATCTGCCTTAACTGATATAGAGCTGGAAAGTCAATTAGCCATTAATTCACGCCATAAATCACTCCCAATTAAGCCAGATCAGCCCTAAATAGCTTAAATTAAATTTATTACGCTTTCATCTTCCTTTGGGCCAAGCTTGGAATGTCCTGCGTTAGAATCAACACAAATCTCTTGAATCAGCCCATTAAGTGCTTCTTGGATCTTCTTGGATCTTGCTCTTGTAATAGGCCCAACTGGAACATGCAATGGATCCTTGAATACTTGTTGATTCTCATCAATGTAAGTTAGTGAAATTTACCCATTAATTTATAATAATTTATACATGTTTGATATTTAGCTTCTCAATTCTTATGACAATCTCCATTTTCTCCCATACCCTTGAAAAAGTCTTTCTAATTCAACTTTTTGTAATTTGCTAGTGTTTTCATGACATTCAAGCTCTTGAAGGAGGACACAAAGGTAGAATGGACAAATGAGTGCCAAGCGGCCTTTGACAAGATCAAACAGTATTTGTTGAACCTTCTTGTTCTGGTTCCCCCGATGTCGGGATATCCGGTTGATCCTCTACCTAGTGGTACAAGAAACCTCTATGGGTTGCATGTTAGGCCAGCTAACTGAACTCAATCAGAAAGAAAGGGCAATTTACTACTTAAGTAAGAAGTTCACCAGCTGTGAGATGAACTACATTGCCATTGAAAAGATGTGTTGCGCCTTAGTGTGGGCCTCGCACAAATTGCGGCAATACATGCTCTACTACACCACGCGGCTCATTTCCCGTATGGATCCTATTAAGTACATCTTTGAAAAGCCAGCTCTTACAGGGAAGATCTCCCGTTGGCACATGTTGCTCTTTGAGTTCGACATTGTGTTTATGACGAGAAAGACCATCAAGGGCCAGGCTATAGCTGACTACCTAGCAAACCAACTGCTAAATGATCCAGAACTTTTAGAATCACTCTTCTCTGATGAGAATGTCATGGCACTAGAGCTAGAACCAAACAGTGTGGAACCGTGGCGTTGGAAGCTTTAATTTGATGGAGCCATCAATTCTACTAGAAATGGAGTGGGAGTAGTCTTAGTTGATTGAAAATTACATGTTTGTATTGCATACAAAACATACGCAACGGAAAATTAATAGATCTACTTCATTCGCAATTGTTAACATATACTATGCAAATTTCAGAATTTAAGAACAAGAGAACGTAACTTGGTGCGGTGAAATTCAAAACAAAAGATTAGAAGTACTCGTGAACACTTTTAATCTTCACTCCAATTTTACTTTACGCCCAAGAAGTGTGGTCTCTCAATCAGTTTTCAAAAGAGAATAAGAGAGTGTTTCACACTCATATACTCACCATTTCATAATCTCTTCTCTCATTAAAAATTTTGTTTGTTTCTCTCCTTATAACTGATTATCTAATTGGATTAGCCTTTTGGGCCTTTCTAATTGAGCTTTAATATATGGCTTGAAGTGGGATCAAAAGGGACCAATAAGATACTAACTCCAAAGAGCCTTGGGCTTTTCTGTCAACTTTTGACAAGTCCAAAGTTACCATTAACTATATTTAATACCACTATATAAATATAGTTGCACTCTAGGCCTTATTTATAAATTAAATTCCAAGACTTTATTGTACATGCAACCCCTTCATAAACTATTCCTAGTAATACAAAGTCATGAATGTAGGCTGCCACTTTGTAAATTACTACATCTTATCCTTGAGTACCCGGTTTAAATCCTCTATATTATTCATCATATATTTATGAAATCCAATTTCATAAATATATACTTTAGTAACTCCTTACTAAAGTGGTTAAGCCTAACACTTTGAATAATCAAACCCATTAAATTTATCTCAAGGGAATATTTGTATCTCTAGGGAATATTTGTATCTCTAAGGAATATTTTGTATCTCCGTTAAAAGACTATGAATTTCATCTTGAGAATATATGTTTCATCAACACTAAATGTGGCTACCCATTTCTCAAAAAAAAAATGTGGCTACCCAACATACTGAGGTTTTGACCGTGACTTTAGATCTCACTCCTGATATATCAAAGCAATCTACATTTCATGATCAGGTCTATTATCCTCTCAGGATTAAGAGTTCATGTAAATAGAAGTCGTGAGATTTATTATTCATTTAACAGTCTTTAAGAGAATAATCAATCTCATAGTGGTTCAGTTCAATATGTTTTAACTCTTAAACCATATCAACACATCAACTAGAAATCTCCACTTCTATGATCAAGACAAATTATCTTAGTTGATATGTTATAGTTTTCGCAAATGAAATTCTCAATTTCATCACCGACTATGAACTATAATTTTGAGTTTACAAAGACCTTATGATTTATATCTTCTGTGACTTTTTACATAAATCAGATACTATGCATCTCATGGACTATATGATAATGTCCAATATTCATGTTACCATTATTTTAGATTATAATAAAACAACTTTATCAATCACAATATTAAGCCATACATCATATCATACATAATATGATATATAGTTTCATACAATAGGATTTAAGAGCACTAATCCTAACAATCTCCCACTTACCCTAAAGATTATTGTGCACCAATCTTACTCTCATTCCCTCCAAATGTGACTCATAAGTTCTTTGAGGCAAAGCTTTAGTAAAAGGATCCGCTAGATTACTTGCACTATCAATTTTTGCTACTACTACATCTCATCAAGTAACAATGTCTCGAATAATGTGGTACTTTCTCTCAATGTGTTTTCCTTTCTTACGATCCCTTGGATCTTTGGATTGTGCAACCGCTCTAGTATTGTCGCAAAACAACGTGATAGGAACTTGCTCCATTCTCACAACACCAAGATCAGAAAGGAATTTCTTGAGCCAAATAGCTTCCTTTGCCGCCTCACAAGCAGCAACATATTCAGTTTCCATGGTGGAGTCCGCAATACAAAATTATTTTAACACTTCTCCAACTTATGGCTCCACCTCCCAAGGTGAACACACAACTTGAAGTGGATTTTCTGAAATCAAGATCTGATTGAAAATCTGAATCTGTATAGCCAATGAGAATCAAATCCTCATATTGGAAAATGAGCATATAATCTCTCGTTCTTCATAGATATCTGAGAATATGCTTTATAGCTTGCCAATGTCTTGGTCCTGAATTTGATTGATATCGGCTGACCACGCTAACTAAATAACAGATATCCGGCCTAGTACATAGCATGTCATACATGAGACTTTCCACTGCAAAAGTAAAAGGAATTTGTCTCATCATATTTTCTTCCTCAAGATTCTTAGGCTTTTGGTCATCAGACAGAGAAACTCCATGTCTAAAAAGAAGTAGTCATATCTTGGAGTTTTGCATGCTAAACCGTTCTAAAACCTTATCTATATATCTAGCTTGTGATAAACCAAACATCTTATTGGAATACATAGAATCTAATTTAGATTCATAGCTTGGACCCAATGATATGCATCTATATCATTCATTACCTCTTCATAAGTGTAGGGATCCGATTCAACCTCTTTTAAGATAACTTCATAAATTTCTCTCAAACCTATAAATCTTATAGGAGTCCGAACAATTCTCCCACTACGACGAGGCACTTGTGTACTGGTCATCTCATGAGTAATATCTTGTGGTGTATCTAATACAACCACATCATCTCTAGTTTCATCCATTGGTTGTTCAACTACAAGTTCATTCATTTCAGCCAAAACAACTCTACTTCTAGGAGTATAATCATTCATATAGTCATTTTCCAAGAATTTGACATTTGCACTAACAAACACTTTATTATCATTATGACTATAGAATAAACCTCCAACAGTTCCTTTTGGATACCCTACAAAGAATACCCCTTCTGTTTTAGACTGTAATTTGTCAGACTTTCTTTTCAACACATATGCTGGACAACTCCAAATATGGAGATGTCTCATACTAGGCTTACGTCAAGTCCACAACTCTACAGGTGTTTTAGGAATAGATTTCGAAGGTACTAAATTCAGAAAATACATTGTAGTATTTAAGGCATATTCCCAAAAGGAAATTGGTAGAGTCGAATAACTCAACATGGATCTAACAATATCTAAAAGAGTCTTATTCCTTCTTTTTGCTACACCATTTTGTTGTGGAGTTCTGGGTGCAGTCAATTGGGATACAATCCCATTTTTAGTAAAGTAATCCTTGAAATCCCCAAGAAGGTATTCGCCACCTCGATCAGATTGAATGGCCTTTATGCATTGACCTAATTGATTCTCAACTTCAGCCCTAAACCCTTTGAACTTTTCAAAAGTTTCGGACTTCCGTTTCATTAGGTACACATAAACAAATCTAGAGTAATCATCAGTGAAGGTAATAAAATACTCATAGCCATCTCTTCCTTGGATTGACACAGGACCACATACATTTGAATGTATTAGTTCTAGCAATTCTTGGGCTCTTCTACTTTTTGCATTAAAAGGTCGTTTGATCATTTTACCTTCTAAACAAGATTCACAAACTAGAAATTCATCAAAGTCCAATGGCTCTAGGAGTCCATCTTTGATCAGTCTTTGAATTCTATTTGAATTAATATGACCCAAACGCAAGTGCCAAAGATATGCATTACTTGTAGAAGAAAACTTTCTCTTTAATGATTTTTCATGAGAGTTATTATCTAATTCAAAATTGTATAATTCATGCTTATCAGGAGTTAAAATATAAAGACCATCAACAATATTGTTAGAACAGATAAACACTTTACCCTTCTTTATTATAACATTGTCTTTCAAGATAACATAATATCCATATTTACCTAAATAAGTAGCAGGAATTAAATTTTTACGAACATTAGGTATATACAGACAGTTTTCTAGTCTCCTAGAACCCCTGCAAACAATTACAGATATGATTTGAACAACCTGAATCCACACACCAGGAATCTGTGGAATTCTGTACCAAACATATTTCATGAAGAAATGAACTTTTCATACCTTTATTATTGGCAACCTTGAATTTTAGACAATCCCTCTTCCAATACCCTTTCTCACCACAATGGAAACACTTTCCTTTGGTTTTATTTCCTTTGTTGGCAACTCTTAAGGCAACTTGTTTACCATCTTACTTGACAAAGTCCTTCTTCTTCTTCTTCTTCTTCTTCTTCTTCTTCTTCTTTTTACCCTTGCCTTTCGACTTAGGTTGAGAAGTAGCAACTTCAGCCATATTGGCATCAACACTAGAAGTACCAAGGATGCCTTCCGCCGCTACCAACTCATTCATTAATTCAGACAATTAATAAATCTTTTTGTTCATGTTATAATTGAGTCTAAATTCCTTGAATGATTCTGGTAATGACTGGAGTATCATATCCATTTGATATTCTCTATCAATATTGTCACCTAAAACTTCCAATATATTCAGATTTGAGATCATCTTAAGACAATGATCCTTCACTAAAGTACCTTCAGCCATTTTGGTAATATAAATCTGCCTCATAGTTTCTTGCCTTGCAGAACGGCTTTACTCACCAAACATCTCCTTCGGACTTAGCATAATGTCCGAAGCCAGTTCTACATCCTGCATTTGATGTTGTAGAACATTTGAGATAGATGCTAGGATTTAGTACTTGGCCATCTCATTAGATTTCTGCCAACGATCATATCGTTGTTTTTCCTCAAGATGAGCATCTAATGATGGAAAGCTAGGACATGGTTGAGTAAGCACATATTTGTGCTCTTCAGTAGTAAAAGCAATGTCCAAATTTCTTTTCCAATCAGCATAGTTAGATCCAGTCAGTTTGTTTTGATTAAGAATAACAACAAGTGGGCTAAATGATGCCATTATCTAAATCTGAAAATGACAAATATGAATATAATAAGCAAACTGGACATTATCAATATAGCATATAAACATATAGTATGGAACTTTAATTAAATCATAATATAATCTATGCAATGACAACCCAATCCCATATTCAATATCCCTCAACATAGAGTGAATATTAAATATTATGATTGATTGAGAACTATTCTTATTACTAGTGCTATCATGAAAACTCTTATCAAACACTAATAACATACCATTTTACATTCAGCCTCTATGTAATAATAGTAAGAACTCAGAATAGAGGATACTATAATACTTAGTCTAGTGTATACCATTATCTAAAATCATGTGTAGCCACATTTCATCCCCTTAATAGGCTTATTTTATAGTACCATGATACAAAACACCCTCCGCATGGAATGCAAAGCTCGAGGCTAAGACAAGGTATTTGATCAAACCACTATAAACCAGGAAATTCAATCTTATAGGACCATAAAATAAATACTCTCCGCATGGAATGCTAAGCTTGAAGCGCTAAGCTTGAAGCAAAGACAAAGTATATATTTCACACTACTATAAACCAACAATGGAGGGAGTGAGATCCAACCCTTGTATCTCTCTCCCACTAGATGTTTTAAATTAAATGTTTTTATTTTATAAACATGTGTAAACTAATCACACACAGCCTTGCATTTTATATATTTGAAAATATTTAGAAAAAATTCAAACCAAACTTCAGGGACATTTTTGCGGGAAGAGCTTAGTTGCGAGCTTCTCGCGAAAATGGGTTAAGGCAAAATAGTGAAAACACAAAATTCAAACAGAAACCTTCGCGACTGTCTCACCACTGTTTCGCGAGTAAAGCTTACCCACGAAAAGTTTTGTGCTTCAGAGGCATTTTTGCAAGTAACTTCGAGAGAAGGTAATCTGCGAAAAACCTGTGTTTTCAATTTTTAAAAAGTAGATGTAGACAGTTTTCAACGGTTTTTATTAACAAACAACCATCGTATGAACATGATAGATAGAGATTGATATCAAAACTGAATTCTATTGATGCTATAGCCTTAAAGTTCAATTTAACATACTTAAATTCAAATTTAAATAACATCATAACATCAATATTAGTTTTTATCAATCCATAGTTTCAATAACCATGCAGAAAATTAAATATATATAATCTTCTAACAACATGAAACCATTATCTCTAATTCCAAAACTCACAAAACATGTTATTCAGATTCGAAATTGAAGACCGCTCTGATACCATTTGATGGAAAATTACATGTTTGTATCGCATACAAAACATACGCAGTGAAAAATTAACGGATTTACTTCATTCGCAACTGTTAACATGTATTATGCAAATTTCAGAATTCAAGAACAAGAGAGCGTACCTTGGTGTGGTGAAATTCAAAAAAAAATCAGAAATACTTGGGAACACTTTTAATCTTCATTCCAATTCCACTTTACGCCCAAGAAGTGTGGTCTCTCAATCAGTTTTTAAAGGAGAATAAGAGAGTGTCTCAACTCTTAATCCTAAGAGAATAATGGAGCTGATCATGAAATGTAGGTTACTTTGATATATCAGGAGTAAGATCTAAAGTCACGATCAAAACCTCAGTATGTTGGGCAGCCACATTTAGTCTTGATGGAACATATATTCTCAAGATGGAATTCATAATTTCTTAAAGGAGATATAAAATATTCCCTTGAGATAAGTTTAATGGGTTCAGTTATTTAGAGTGTTAGGCCTAACCACTTTAGTAAGAAGTTACTAAAGTATATATTTATGAAATTGGATTTCATAAATATATGATGAATAACTTAAAGGATTAAACCAGGTACTCAAGGATTAAGATATAGTAATTTTCAAAATGACAGTCTACATTCATGACTTTGTAATACTACGAATATTTTATGAAGGGATTGTATGTATAATAAAGTTGTAGACACTCGATTTTGTACACATGATTTAATTAAGGAAGATGATTGGAGTGACCATCCATGTACCAAAAAAAAGAAAAATCATTCTTGCATTACATGCATCATTTTGTGCTTACATCACATGCATCAATTTGTTCTTGCTTTGCATGCATTAATCTATTCATTGCATATCATAACAATGATCTTGAGATTTTAACAGTCGCAACGGTGTGTCCGATTTCTAAATCGAACTATTGGATCGAAAGATATTGCATGATCAAGTTTGCATAGTCCATATGCATTATGTCTAGGAAGAGTCGACCACACACGATTAATTTAAATTAATTATGATAGGTCAAAAAATTAAAATTAATTAAATAGTTTTGTGATTGGTTGATAATTAGTATTTAAAATATGGATGCATGCATAGGAATAAAAGGGATAATTGGATAACAATAAAATTGTGGATAATCTGAACTTTATCAAGATTTATCTTAAGGAATTTATCCACAAGATAATTGTTCTTAATAAGCCTAAATTATCTAGAAAAGAGATTAAAAAAAAAATCATAAACGGAGGATGAAAACACTTCTAGGTGTGCAAGGACTAGTAAAAAAATCCTAGAAGAGGAGTCCAAATGGCACCTGAACATGAAAGTACATTTGGCATCCAAGAGACAGTTTGACACTTTTGGAGTGCCGAATTGCCCCTTGTTGGACTTTGGCCCAACGGCCTTTGGGTGACGAAAATGCACATCCTTTTCGACCTTTTCACAAAAGGATGAGTCTGGATTCACATCCTAATCGTCCGTGCCTATTTTTTAGAGATTTTTGGTCTCTATAAATAAAGGCTAGGTCTTATAATTCAACAACCTTATTTTTTACACTCTGAGAGGCATACGTTTTGGGACTCACAAATTACTAATATTAGCTGCTCCTCTCTGAGATTTGCTATAAGAATTAGGGTTTTTGGGTTTCAAAGATAACTGCATAAGTTTCTTTAAACCCTAAAACATCCTCTCAAGTAGAAGAGTGGTCATACAAGAGGTTGCTTTCTAACCCTTTTGTTCTTATGTTTCTCTTATCAAGATGATGCATGTTTCAAATATTCATATTCTGACTTGGTAATTTAGATTGTGAAAATATGCTCTTGATTTTTTTTATTGTTACTATAATTTGTTTCTTAGTTTTAAAGATCTGCATGTACTGAACTATTTTTCTTCAAAATAAAACGGATCTACATCTTTCTTAGATGTAGATTTGAATTTTTCTTCAAAATAAAACGGATCTACATCTTCCTTAGATATAGATCTGAATTTTTTATCAAATAAAAATGGATCTACATCTTCCTTATATGTAGATCTGAATTTGTCTTCAAAACAAAACGATCTGCTTCTTCCTTAAATGTAGATCTAAATTTTTCTTCAAAATAAAACGGATCTACGTCTTCCTTAGATGTAGATTTGAATTTTTCTTCAAAACAAAAATAGATTTGCATCTTCATTAGATGTAGATCTAAACTTTTCTTAAAACAAAAACGGATTTTGTATCTTCTTTAGATACAGATCTGAATTTTTTAATGCATGCATATTTTTGAAATAAAGAAAGAGATCATGTATTGTGGTATTGTTGTTTGTTTTGTTTGAGTCATGTAGCATGAAATTATTTTATAAATGAGATCATCTCCATAAAAAATCTTTTTCAAAAATAAAAACAGATCTGATTTTTCTGTTATAAAAAACCACATTTTTTTATCATCACAAAACAGATCTGAATTTTCTCTTCAAAATCCATTTTTTTTTACACATGCAAAAACATATCTGATTTTTCAAAATCAAAATTTTCATTGTTTTCTAACCATTAAAATAGATCTGAATTTTTAAACAAAAAGAGGATATATTCATAAATGGTTTTGTGTGGTTTAGTTTATTTCTCACGTTCAACATATCATTCATGACATTCATAAAAATGGTACATTGGTCACTAGAGTCTAGAAGACCAGATTTTGTCTAGGCGGAATGTGTGTCTAACACTTTCCCATTTCGTAACCTAGCCTCCGGATTTAGATTTTTGGTTAAGTAGATCTAGCTTTATCTTTCTTTTTATATTAGGTAGATTGTAATTATGACAAAAAGCCATGTATATTTGGTAGATTGTAACTAGGACCCAAAGCCATGTAATGTTCAAATTTTCAAACATGTATTTTTTATTCTATCAATAAAACAAAGGAATTCAGTCATGTATTTGTATATTAGTTTTTCTTATTTTTTGTACATAAAAAATAAGTGGCGAATCCAAACCACTTGTCCAAAAAGAGAGGTGCCCTAAAAAAGCACTCCCAAAAATCTCTCTTTTTAAGAGGCACTTTTTGAGGTTTCTCACAAAAATCTTGGGATATAATTTATTAATAAGGCCTAGAGTGCAATTATATTTATATAGTGGTATTAAATATAATTACTGGTAACTTTGGACTTATCAAGAGTTGACAGAAAAGTCCAAGACCCATTGGAGTTAGAGTCTTATTTGTTCCCTTTTGGTCCCACTCCAAGCCACATACTAAAACCCAATTGGAATGGCCCAAAAGGTTAGCCTAATTAGATAATCAGTTAGATATAAGAAGAGAAACATACAAATTTTTTAGGGGCACTATATAGTGGAATGAAATGATGTGTATATGAGTGTGAGACACTTTATTATTCTCCCTTGAAAACTGTTTGAAAGACCACACTTCTTGGGCATTAAATGAAATTGGAGTGAAGATTAAAAGTGTTCCCAAGTACTTCTAATCTTTGTTTTTGAATTTCACTGCACCAAAGTACGCTCTCTTGTTCTTGAATTTTGAAATTTACAGAGTACATGTTATCAATTGCGAATGAAGTAGATCCGTTAATTTTCTACTGCGTATGTTTTGTATGCGATACAAACTATGTTTTTCCAACATATGTCGTATACTCGCATCTTATTTGGAGATTATAGCAGCCATGCTGTACATCTCTAAAGTGCGTGATAATGGCCATGTCGTATGTTTACATCCTATCTCGAGGTTATAGCAACCGTGCCGTACGTCTCTACAATGGGTTATAGCAGCCGTGCCGTACTTCACTACAGTGGGTAATAGTGACTGTGCTGTATGCTCACATCCTATCTCATGGTTATAGCGACCGTGTCATATGCCTCGCCATCACACAATTATCAAGTTTCGGAAGACGTTCCGAGTTCTTGATCTATAGTGGGTTATAGCGGCCCTGCCGTATGCTCACATCCTATCTCAAGGTTATAGCGATTGTGTCGCATGCTTCGCCATCACACAGTTATCAAGTTCTTGAAGAAGTTCCGAGTTCCTAATCTACAGTGGGTTATAGTGACCGTGCCGTAGGCTTACATCCTTTCTCGAGGTTATAACGACCATGTCATACGCCTCGCCATCACACAATTATCAAGTTTGTGAAGAAGTTCCGAGTTCCTGATCTATAGTGGGTTATAGCGGCCATACCGTATGCTTGCATCTTATCTCGAGGTTATAGCGGCCGTGTCCTACACCTCGCCATCACACAGTTATCAAATTCCTAAAGAAGTTCCGAGTTCCTGATCTACAGTGGGTTATAGCGGCTGTGCTGTACACTCACATCCTATCTCGAGGTTAATTAGCGACCGTGTTGTACACCTCGCCATCACAGTTATCAAGTTCCTAAAGAAGTTCTGAGTTCTTGATCTACAGTGGGTTATAGTGGCTATGCCGTAAGCTCACATCCTATCCCGAAGTTATAGAGACTGTGTTGTACGCCTTGCCATCACACAGTTATCGTGTTCCTGAAGAAATTCCGAGTTCCTAATCTATAGTGGGTTATAGCGGCCATGCCGTATGCTCACTTCTTATGTCGAGATTATAGCAGCCATGTCATACGCCTCACCATCACATAGTTACCAAATTCCTAAAGAAGTTTCGAATTTTTGATTTACAGTGGGTTATAGCAGCCGTGCCGTACGCTCACATCCTATCTTGAGATTAATTAGCGACTGTGTCGTACGCCTTACCATCACAGTTATCAAGTTCCTATAGATGTTCTGAATTCCTGATCTACAATGGGTTATAGCAGCCATGTCGTACGCTCACATCCTATCTCGAGGTTAATTAGCGATCGTGTCGTATGCCTCACCATCATAGTTATCAAGTTCCTAAAGAAGTTCCAAGTTCTTGATCTACAATGGGTTATAGCGGCTGTGCCGTATGCTCACATCCTATCTCGAGGTTAATTAGCGACTGTGTCGTATGCCTCGCCATCACAATTATCAAGTTCCTAAAAAGGCTTTCAAGTTCCTGATCTATAATGGGTTATAGCAGCCGTGCCATATGCTCACATCTTATTCTGAGGTTAACTAGCAGCAGTGCTATATGTCTCACCATTTCCATAATTCCCGACTACCAGGTAAGTCCCCTTTACCTATATCCTCCATTTTATTTTCAGCATTTAAGTTTCCACATATTTACACACCTATATAACACACATAAAAAGCAAAAGAAAAAAAATTATAATAATATAAAAATATATGCATTTTCCTAAGATAGCATGGCATAAATCATGGCAAAAAATATATATGCTTATGAAAATTCCAAAAATAAAATAAGCACTAGCATGCATCCCTAGTAGTATTGCTACTAACATCTTATAGAAAAGAAGAAGAGAAGAAGAAAGATAGACATTGACCTCAAGTGTAAAAGAGACTTAAGTAGTAGACTGAAGCTGAAAAGCCAGACTTGCTAAGTTCACAAGTTGCTCCGGAGAACCTTTTAGAAGTGAGAAGTCGAGGATGGATTGAAATGAGGAAAAAATGGACTGAAGGGAGGCTTTTATAGGCCTTTGGGCGACCTGGGCTACTTGGCGCACCTTCTAGGGTCGCCGGGTCAGCCTGGTGCACTTTGAAAGGCTGCTGGTCAGCGTTGACCAAGTCAATGTTGACCCAGTCAAACCTAAAAAAAAAGGTATTTTCCTCTCTCAAAGCTCAGAGACGAGTCCAGAGGATGTTTCAGAAGCAGCTACAGCAGACCGGGCCAGTCAAGTAAAATTCGGTTTCGATTCGTGAGTAGTCTCCACACGGAATTTGGGGATGATAAAATTCGAAATCACATTCTTTATCCGACACCTCTCATTACACTCGAGATGTTAGATAAAGAAGGGGCAGCTATTGATACCGTATTTTTTCCGCCCTCAATTTGCGTGACAGACCTCGAAAAATCCAAAAATATTATTTTCTCTCCATGGGGCCACAAGAACATCTAGGATGACGTGGCGCAGCCTGTTCGAAAACCGGAGCACCCAAAGTACCTTTTTCGGCCAAAATGACCAAAATACCCCTAGCCAACCTTGGGTTGATCAAAAGTCAAACAAAGTCAAAATCCCCTCAAAATATCACTTTTCATAGTTTTACATCAAACCTGAGCTTCTCGGAGACTTTTAGCAACTTTGACCAAGTTTGACCCGGAGTTGCCCCCAACAGGCCTAGAATCCCTAATTTTGATTTGATAGTCAGAACGGATTGAAACCAACACCATTGCAAAAATTATCGAATTCTCAATCCAAAATAAATTCATGGGTCGAAATCGGGGTTAGAACGGCAGAGATATCATGAAAATTGGGTTAACGCACTAATCAATGCACCACTAACTTCCGAGAGCCATAACTTTTGATCCGACCGTTGGATTTTCAAGTTCCATACCTTTTTAGAAACAGAAAGTTAAGATCTTTCCAAGGGTTTCAATATCAATCTGATCAAAGAACATTTAAGGATGGCGGCCCTACAAGGGCTGTCGCCTCGAAAAGCGCACTCGGGCTATAAAAGGCCCTAAGCACCCCCAAGACCGAAAAAGGAGATTTTTATAGGTTCTGCTCTTTGCCTGGACACTTTCTGCATGTTTTTCCTCTCTTACAAACACAAAAAACACATCAAAGCCTCTTGATTCTTCATTCTTCACCAAAATACAAAGTATTGTTCTTATACAATCTTCTTCTCCTTGGTTCTACACTTTGGATTTGAGGTTTAGGAGTGTGGATGTAGCTTTTTAGCTACTACCTAACCATCTAATCCTTTTCTAGCATTTTATTGTGCTCTTTTTGTCTTAATAACATGATTTGTTGCTTTATCTAGCATGTTACTTGCTTTATCTTGCTTTTAGCATGCTTTTTGGCTTATTTCCATATGCTTCCATGTTTGTTTATGTGCTAGTTTCCTTTTCTACATGTTTCATGCTTTATGCCATGCTTTAGATGCTTAGATCTATCTTTTCCTTGCTTTATTGTCTGGGTCTATATGCTCACATGCTTGATATGATGTCTCTGGCTATGTCTTGCTTATATCCACATGTTTTTATGCATGTTCTATGCTCCTATGCCTATGTCCATGTCGGCCACATGTTTGTACGCTTGGATTTGTGTTCTTCCATGTTTTTATGCTTACCTCCACATGCTTAGATGTATATCCACATGCTTACATACGCATTTCCATGCTTATATGTGTAGATCTATGTAATTACGTGCTTAGATAGATGTTCTTTACATGCTTTATGCCATCATATATGTGCTTGCGTGCTTCACGCCATGTTTACGTGCTTAGGCCTTGACCTTGTTTGTTATGCCATGTGCTATTGTAGCCCTTTTGTTCCTTTTATCGCATTTTGTTTTGTTTTGGCCTATTAGTTCAGGCCCGAACTAGGCCCTATGGTCTTTGTCATTGTCCATACACCATGACCCATATCAAAAGGGTTTGGATCATTCCTATTTGCATGTCTATGATTGCTTGCTTCTATGCTTTATGTTTTTGCTAGGTTCTCTAGTTCTAGGCTTTGCCATGCTTGATGCCCTCTGTGGGCTTGATCTTGTTTGGTTACATCCAATGCCCATAAGGCCTTGTTCAGACGTAACCATTTGGGATGCATCTCCGGATGCCAAGTTACTCCGTGCATACCCTTCCTTTTTCCGTTCCGCACAATGCTATGCTTACCATGCTTATTTGCGCCACCTATTGGCTTTCTATGCATCTTTACACGCTTGCTTGCATGTCCATGCATGAGTCTTGCTTGCTAGTGTGTCGTCCATGCTTCAACACAACAAAGTTATAGCATTCAATCCAAACCTAAATTTGTCCCTCGCGGACACCACCATTTGTTTGCTTTCTTTCTTGTTTGCTCGTTTCCTTGTTTGTTTTCCTTTTTTATTCGCTTGCTTATCTTGTTGCTTGTCATGTCTCCTACCACATGCTATGCTTGCTTCGCTTATATGCTTGTTTGCTTTTTTTCCCATCGCGCATTATCTATGCATTTTTCCTTTCATTGCTTGTCTTCTGTTTTCTTGTCTTTGCCTTTGCATGTACACACATGGAGCAAGGACACATGGAGCTAGGGCATGGTCTCCCAGGCGCAAGCAAAAAGGGCGCAGATGTAAGCATGTAAATATGAGCCGAGCGGCTATGTTTAGTAGGTTTAGGGGTCTAGCCTCTCCCATTTGGTTATGTACTCTTTTAAACCCCCCCTTCCTTCCTCCCTCCTTTCTCTCTTAGATGGGTTGTATTAGATATATCATGCCGTGTACCATTCATCCTCATCTCTAAAGTATGGCGACCCCTATTTACTTTCCTGCACCGATATTTTGGGCCATGCTCTAGGGATGTAGGCATTTACTCTTCTGCTCTTTGTGCTTGCATTGTGCATGATGTATGTATATACCTACTCGCCCCCTTCCCGTGTAATTGTCACAGTCCATGTCACTTAAGGCAAAGCGATACCTAATTTCCACCGCGAAAGTAAGCTGACATGTTGCCGGATTTTCGCCGTGGAAATTTGGTACTTTGCCTGAATGCCTTAGGAAAGCATAGATTGGGACCATACCATTCAAAAGCCAAATCTCAAAGCCCCCCATGCATGCAAAGCCCTAAAAGCTAATGCTGAAATCATTTTTTTTTTACTGCCAATCTCCGAAAATTAAGGTTTTATCAAAACAAAGGATTGTCCTTGGACAGGCATTGTGGGGTGCCTAACACCTTCCCCACATGTAACCAAACTTCCGGACTCAAGAATCAAGATTTTTTGCCATCCACATTAGATTAGGAAAAATTCCCTTTTTCTTAGCCAAGGATTGGTAATAAAATCAACTAGAAATAGGTGACTAATCACACCTTAGAAAATCCCAGTGATTGGTGGGGACTTCACTTACCTTTAGTAATCACTTAAAATTTGGCCAAGATTCCTACCACACCTCCAAAGGTAGACAAATACCTTCCTCCATTGAGAGAGAGAGAGAGCACCCGAAGCTCTGTGTGAAACCACACCGACCATTATCGAGAAGGGCCTCCAATGGGCCCCGCGCGCGCAGGAGCGTTGCCACTGTGGGTGGTCGGACGAAGGCCCGACAATTCTTTTCGTTCTAGGCTGGGAATCGACAGATGTCATGCATTTTGAAATGAAAGAGGAAAGACTTTCCAAGCACAACATATATATTTATATATATATATATATATATTAGCAGATAAAGGTGTAATAGAAATTAAGTTTACTACCCTAAGTTTGCACATGTGAAGTAAAGCTGTAATGCATGCTTAGGAAAGCAGGAAAGCTTCACACATACGAAAATACCTCAAAGCCATTTTTGGAAAACCATTTTGAAAACATTTTTGAAAAACATTTTCAATTTTTGAAAATAGTTTACTAGGATATAATGAAAGCATTTTTCAAAAAGGAAAGCCCCAGAGGCTAATGCCAATTTCAATGTTTTTGAAAGCCAATGTCTAAAGATTACTGTTTTATGAAAAACTCTAAAGGCTAAACTCTCTAAGTATCCCTAGTGGAGTCGCTAGTTTGTTGATGTCCCGCCTTGCGGTGCACCCTTCGACCAACCATCTCGGCGACGCTCGCACGAGCCCATTGGCATGCTCGGGGAGCTCGGGTGCTTTCCTTTTCGTGTGAAGGAGAGTCGTTTTACCCTTGGTACTTGACTAGAATCTAGGTCAATTTTAAGGGATTACCAAAGGTAAGTGAAGTCACCACCAATAATTTTTTCTAAGGTGTGATTGGTCACCTGACTCTATTTGATTTTATTACTAATCCTAGGCTAAGAAAAATGTCGTTTTTCCTAATCTAATATGGATGGGCAAAAAATCTTGATTTTCTAATTCGGAAGTCTGGTTACATGTGGGGAAGGTGTTAGGCACCCCACAACGCTTATCCAAGGACAGTCCTTTGTTTTGGTAAAACCTTAATTTTCAGAGATTGGCAATTGAAAATAGGACATTGGCATTAGCTTTCGGGGCTGTCGACACCCGGCCTTGAGACAGCGAAATCACTATCGGGCCTTTGTTCGACCACCCGTCGTGGCGACAACTTCGGCACGCGCAAGGTCTCGTTGGAGGGCCCTTCTCAATGATGGTTGGTGTGTGTTTGCACGGATCTTCGGGTGCTCTCTCTCTCTCTCAGTGTAGGAAGGTAGGTCTACATTTGGTGTTATGGTAGGAATCTGGGTCAAATTTTTAAGGGATTACCAAAGGTGAGTGAAGTCGCCACCAATCATTGGGTTTTTCTAAGGTGTGATTGGTCACCTATTTGTAGTTGATTTTATTACCAATCCTAGGCTAAGAAAAATGTCATTTCTCTAATCTAATATGGATTGCAAAAAATCTGGATTCTTGAGTCTGGAAATTTGGTTATGTGTGGGGAAGGTGTTAGTGAAGGAAAAATTCTGGTTTTGTATCTCATACAAAACACATAGCGGAAGCAACAAATAAGGATCTATTTCATTCATGATTGATAACGTGCACTATGTAAATTTCAGAAATTAAGAACAAGATGGCGTACTTTGGTGTGGGGAAATTCAAAACAAAGATTAGAAGCACTTGGGAACACTTTTAATCTTCACTCCAATTCCACTTTACGCCCAAGATGTGTGGTCTCTCAATCAGTTTTCAAAGGGAGAATGAAAGTGTGTCTCACACTCTCTCATACACTGTTTTTTTTATTTTCACTTCTTTTTTCACTAACAAAAATTTTGCATGTTTCTCCCTTTATAACTAACTGATTATCTAATTGGGATGGCCTATTGGGCCTTTCCAATTGGGCTTTAGTGTGTGGCTTGGAGTGTGACCAAAAGGGACCAATAAGACACTAGCTTCAATGGGCCTTGGGCTTTTCCGTCAACTCTTGACAAGTCCAAAGTTACCATTAATTATATTTAATACCACTATATAAATATAATTGCACTCTAGGCCTTATTAATAAATTATATCCCAAGACTTTATTATACATGCAATCCCTTCATAAAATATTCGTAGTAACACAAAGTCATAAATGTAGACTGCCACTTTGTAAATTACTACATCTTATCCTTGAGTACCCAGTTTAATTCTTTAAAGTTATTCATTATATATTTATGAAATTCAATTTCATAAATATATACTTTAGTAATTTCTTACTAAAGTGGTTAGGCCTAACTCTTTGAATAACTGAACCCATTAAACTTATCTCAAGGGAATATTTTATATCTCCATCAAGAGACTATGAATTCCATCTTGAGAATATATGTTCCATCAACACTAAATGTGGCTACCCAACATACTGAGGTTTTCACCGTCACTTTAGATCTCACTCCTGATATATCAAAGCAACCCACACCTCATTATTAGGTTCATTATTCTCTCAGGATTAAGAGTTCATGCAAATTGAAGTCGTGAGATTTATTATTCATTTGACAGTCGTTAGGAGAATAATAAATCTCACAACGGTCCTGTTCAATATGTCTTAACTCTTAAAACATATCAATATATCAACTAGAAGTCTTCACTTTCATAATCAAGACAAATCATCTTAGTTGATACGTTATAGTCTTCGCAGATGAAATGCCCAATTTCATCACCGACTACGAACTATAAATTCTGAGTTTACAAAGAACTTGTGATTTACATCTTCTGTGACTTTTCACATAAATCACATACAATGCATCTCATGGACTATATGATAATGTCTCATATTCATGTTACCATTATTTTAGATAATAATAAAATAACTTTATCAATCACAATATTAAGTCATACATCATGTCATACATAATGTCATACATAATATCATACATAATATCATACAATAGGATTTAAGGGCACTAATCCTAACAGTTAGGCACCCCACAAAGCCTGTTTGAGGACAGTCCTTTGTTTTGATAAAACCTTAATTTTTGAAAATTGGCAGTAAAAACATGATTTCGGCATTGGCTTTCGGGGCTTAACATGCATAGGGCTTTAAGGTTTGGCTTTTGAATGGGTATGGTCCCAATCTATGCTTTCCTAAGGCATTTGGGCGAAATACTAGATTTCCACGTCGAAAACCTGGCGACATGTCACCTTGCTTTCACTACGGAAATTAGGCATTGATTGCCTTAGGTGACATGGACTGTGATAATCACACCAGAAGGGGTGAGTAAGTATATATATACATACATCATGCACAATGCAAGCACACAGAGTAGGAAAGTAAATGCCTACATCCTTAGAACATGGCCCAAAATATAAGTGCAGTAAAATAAACAGGGGTCACCATACTCTAGAGATGAGGACGAATGGTACACAACATGATATACCTAATATAGACTATCTAAGAGAGAAAGGGAGGAGGAAGAAAGAAGGGGGTTTAAAAGAGTACATAACCAAAGGGAAAGGCTAAACTCCTAAACCTACTGAACACAAACGCTTGGCAAGAATCTACATGCTTGACTCCACACCCTTTTTGCTTGTGCTCGGGAGGCTGTATCCTAGCTCCAAGTGTCCTCGCTCCATATGCGTACATGTAAAGGCAAGTACAAGAAACCAGCAAACAAGCAATGGAAAGAAAGAGATGCATAGATAATGTACAAAGGGTACAAAGCAAATAAGCAAGATAAATATGGTAAGCATAGCATGTGACGGGAGACATGACAAGCTAAGATAAGCAGACAAACAAGAAAGCAAGCAAACAAGAAAAAGATGGTGTCCACGGGGGACAAATGTAGGTTTGGATCAAATGTCCATAACTTCATTGTGTTGAAGTACAGACGACACACTAGCAAGCAAGACTCATGCATGAACATGTAAGCAAGTGTGTAAAGATGCATAGAAAGCCAATGGGTGGCACAAACAAGCATGGTAAGCATATCATCACACGGAACAGAGAGGGGGAAGGTATGCACGAAGCAACTCGGCATCTGGAGATGCCTCCCAAATGGTTACATCCAAACAAGGCCTCATGGGCATTGGATGTAACCACACAACCACAAACCCGCTAAAGGTGTCGAACATGGCAAAGCCTAGAACTAGAAAGGCTAACACAAGCATGAAGCATAAAAGCAAGAAAGCACATGCAAAAAGGAATGATCTAAACCCTTTGATATGGGTCAAGGTGCACGAATAAGGACCAGGACCATGGGGTTGAAATCGGATCCAGACCAATAGGCTAAAACCCAAGAAAGAAATACAAAGCGACAAAAGGGCTACAATAGCACATGGCATGATAAGCATAGCCTAGGTCTAGGCACATAAACATGGCATGGAGTGCACAAGCACATGGAAGATGGCATAAAGCATGTAAAGAGCATAGATCCAAACACACAATCATGTGAAAACATAGATCTAGACATATAAGCATAGAAACATGCATGTAAACATGTAGATCCTAGCACATAAACGTTGAAGAGCATGAATCCAAGCATAGAAGCGCGTGAAGACACGGGATCTAAACATATAGCATGGTAAGACTGGCATAAACACATGTAGATCCAAGAAAGGCATAGCCAAAACATCATACAAGTATGTGAGCATGAAACCCTAACATCAATATGGAGCAAAAAGATGAACAGAGCATGGGAAAACATGGCATAAAGCATAAACATGGAGATTTAAATAAATGAGTGTGTAAACAAGCATAGAAACATGTAGATCTAGCCCGACAACACATGGAAAAGATAGATCTAGGCACAAAGCACAAAGCACGTAGATTGGAACAAATAAACATGTGAGCAAGCATAAAAAGATCATGGATCTAAGCTAAAAACATGCTAGATACAAGATAAAGCAAGAAACATATGAAAGAAAACAATAAATCATGTTATTCAAGCAAAAATAGCAAGAAAATGCTAGGAAAGAGATTTAGAAGGTTAGGGGTGTGGATGATAGCTAAAAAAAGCTACATCCACACCCCTAATCCAAGATGTAGAACCAAGGAGAAGAAGATTGAGTACAAGAACACTACCATGTATTGTTCGTGAAGATGCAAGAATCAAGAAGCTTTGATGAGTTTTTTGTGAGTTTTTTATGTGTTTGTAAGAGAGAAAACTCACAGGCAGAAGGCAAAAATCAGAAAAATGTGGTCTCTTAGGTCTAATGGGTGCCTGGGGCTATTTATAGTCTAGGGCGCGTTTTTCAAGGTGGCAGCCCTTCAGCCTCAAACCTCCTGTGATCAGGTTGATCTTGAAACCCTTGGATAGATCTTTACTTTCAATTTCTAAAAACGTATGAAACTCAAAAATCCAACGGTCGGATCAAAAGTTATGGCTCTCAGAAGTTTGCGGTGCATCGATCGGTGCGTCGTCCTGATTTTCGTGATATCTCGGCCGTTCTAACTCTGATTTCAACCCATGAATAGTCGTTGGAATGAGAATTTGATAATCTTCACAATGGTTTCAACCCATTTTGAAAGTTGGATAAAAATTAGGGTTTTTAGGCCCACCCAAGATTTGTTTCGGGTCAAACTTGGTCAAAATTGTCAAAATTCTCCGAGAACCTCGGGTTAGATGTAAAAATGTGGAAAATGTTGTTTTGTGAGTGTTTTGACCTTGTTTGACCTTTGGTCAAACCTAGGGCTGATTAGGGGCATTTTGGTCATTTTAGCTGAAAAGGGCACTCCAAGTGCTCCGATACTCGAATGGGTTGCGCCATGTCGTTCTGGATGTTCTCGCAGCCCCATAGAGAGAAAATGATATATTTGGATTTTTCGGGGTCTGGCACACAAATCGAGAGCAGACAAAATACGGTATCAACAGGGGCTTTGAATGCGTTGGGCTTTGAGGTTTGGTTTTGGAATGGGTGTGGTCTCAATCGATGTTTTCCAAGTGCATTCAAGATTTGGTGCCAAATTTCCACAGCAAAAATTCGGTAGCATTACACCTTGTTTTCGTGGCGAAAATTTGGCGGCGCTTTGCCTTATGTGCATCATATCACATAAAACACTATTCTTACCAAGCTTTCGCTATGAGAATACGACAACGGAGGTGCCCCATTTTCACGGCAAAAATCTGGCAGAGTTTCGTGTTTGATGCGCTATGGTGCATTGGCAGGGGTTCACATCTGTGTATATGACGTGTATTGACATGCTCGTACCAAGACAAGCTGAAGCCCTTCAAAGCATCAAGCATGTTAATGCACGTGGCATTCACGGGGAAACCAATGTCACTCAAGTGACATGGATCAAGACAATCACACTGTGATAATTGTGCACACAGTATAGCATGAATATGCACCTACAGTAAATGCCTTGAGCACATACCCACACTACAAGGTTAGGAATGCTCATGGTCAGTGAGGGTCACTCGTGTAACCATGCGAGTCCGTCATACAAAGTGCACAATCACCCATACACACGCAAGCATATACATATACATACATACATCGTGCACAATGCTATCATGCAAAGTAGAAAAGTAAAGCAAGCATATGCTGACATCCTCTAAGTGTGGCCCAGTAAGGTATAGGAAAAGTAAATCAGACATGGCCACACCCAAGGAACATGACCCAAAGCAAGGTGCGGGAAAGATAAGAGATACATGCCTACATCCCTAGGGTATGGCCTAACAAGGTGCAGGAAAGATAAATCAGACGTTGCCATACCCTAGGAATGTGGCCTAAGAATGGTATATGGAGGATAAGCCTAATACAATGCTCTAGAGAAGAGGCTAAGAGAAGGGGTAGAAAGATATAACCGCTTAGGGAGGCTAGGCCTCTAATCTACTAATCATTGCTCTTTTTGGGCTTGCGCTTTCGTGCTCGCGTCTTTGCCCTTTTTGCTTGCGCCTAGGAGGTTGTGCCCTTGCTTCAAGCGTCCTTTGCTCCATGCATGTACATGCAATAAACGAGGAAACAAGCCAGCAGACAAGCCAAGAAAGAAGCAAAGAAGATAGAAAGAGAGATAGAAAGCATGCAAAGAACATACTAACAAAAGGCCAAACAGGGGCAAACAAACATGCTAAGCACATGGAGTGGCAAGCAAACATGTTATCAAACAAAAGGTGGTGTCCAAGAAGGAAAAATGTAGGTTTAGATCGAGTGTCCATAGTTCCATTGTGTTGAAGTATGGACGACACACGCGTGCCATCAAGCAAAGTTCCTGAAGAGACTTGGGGTTTTGTGTATCAAAGACGAGTGTGAACCCGCACAAGATAGTAGAAACTTAGACTTGATGACACAAGCAAACAAGGCTCATGCATGAACACGTAAGCAAACATGTAAAGATGCATAGAAGCAAAGAAAGCCAACGAGGGCACAAGCAAGCAAGAAAAGCATATCATCGGATGGAGTGGAGAAAGGGTATGCATAGAGCAAATCAGTGTCATGGAGATGTGTCTCACAAGTGGTTAAACCCAAACAAAGCCACACGGGGGGTTGTGATAGGCCAAAAATGTATTGACCCCTTGTGATAAATTAATTGATTAATTACCCAAGTTTATTAATTAATCAAATTAACAAGCAATGCACGTGGCAGCACAAACAAATCACCAACTAAAGTATAATGCAGCAGAAAATAAAATTGACACGGTGATTTGTTTACGAATAGGGAAAATCTCTTAGGCAAAAACCCCACCGGGTGATTTTAAGGTCATCACTCCCAAGAATTCACTATTATCACAACAAGCAATTACAAGTAAAGGAATCCCAGTACCTTATTCTAACCTACAGTTGAACCCTTACCCCAATACCCAATTGGACTTGTTCTGTAGTGACAATCTCTCCTTGTATTGCACGGCTCCTAGTACATGACTAACCAATAAATGAGCGGATCCCAGTACGCGACTTGATCACCAACTTAAGAAGGATGTTAGCTGCAAAGTTCTTCAGTTCATCACACGATGAAGATCACGAAGTTACTTGGTCACAAAACCCTGTGGTATACAAACACAGCAGCTTCTTCAAGATGAACTAGGGCAAACTAGGTTTCCGGTCACAATTTGCATGAATAAAACTTTGCTTCAAAATTGTGCAATTGTGCTCCTTGTGACGGCCCTTAAAATAATCTTTATATATGTTTAGGGTTGTGAGAAAAGAAAGCCTAAACACATACTCACGGATTGGATGAAAATCAGAACTGAAAATTTGTTTTTCATAAACCTTGACAGATACCCTATCTGTCGAGCAACTGTCGAGCTTTAATGAACAACACTTCTTCGCTTGATTCTTGGACAGTCTTGCATGGCTTTAACACTTGAACTTGAAACCTTGTTTCTTTAAGCATTAAAACATCCTAGATCTACCCAAATTTAAGTAAAATGCGTTTTGTCAAAGGATTAGCTAATTACATAAAATGTTGACATATGTTCCTAACATGAATCATATATGTTCTAACAATCTCCCCATTTGGCAATCCGTGACAAAAACATAACAAACAAATAAACATATGAGAGAAATCATAAATCACTCAACTTATACTCACTTGTTGAATACAATAAAATCTATCCTAACACAAACTCTTGAAAAGCTTCGCAAAAAGAGAGTTCATGGCAATGTAGACTTTGATAACCTGTATTTCTAAAACACTTTAAACAAAACTCATCAAGGCAGCTTAGTGTGAAAAAGAAATAAAAGATTGCATACAATTATATAAGAAGCATGTGCATAAAGAGAGAAAAGAAACAACACATGTAAAGATAGGTGAGAGAACTGTAATAACAACCTTAAATGTGTATATATCATCAACAAGTACTAGGTATGCTCTCACAAAGTGGTCACAAGACCAAAGGTACATGAACAATATATCTAAAATAGTGAGAAAAGAAAAAGATACAAAAGTCCTCACTACATCCCTAAAAAATATAAACATTCCCCCTAACAAAAATCTCCTAAGTACTAATCTTCCCCCTATGTATATGACTACTCTCATATCCAAAACTACTCCTCCTTTTTGTCACGAGTGACAGAGGGGAAGTACATCAAGTAGACATCTCATCATCACTGGGTGAGCTAGCACCATCGTCCTCATCAGCATCATCACTACTGGAGCCATCATCACTTTCATCCTCTGAAGCCGGTGGAGATGGAGAGGAATCAACGAAACCACCCATGACAGCTTGTCGTCGTGTGATACAACCAACACGGGTGTTCACCTGACACAACTCATTACTGAGAGTGTCAAGGAGAGCATCTATGCGCACAAGCTGTGCCATGATGTCCTCAAGGTCACTCCACCCGTGGAAGAAGGAGCGAAGATGGATGGAGCTATAGAAGCTGGAGGAATTGTTGTCCTAGGCCACTTCGATCATAGTTGTGCCTCGCTCCATTTAATGGTAGCAGCGTTTATAACACATATAACTAAGAAGTGGTCTGACTCGGGATAAGAGACAAAAAAATGGCGTATAATCCGCATGATAGCCGAAGGAAAAATGAGCTTATCAAGGGTCGCCGTATCCCTGTAGACATCTATGAGGGATATAATGAAGTAGGAGGGGAAGTCAATAGAGATATGCTCTAAGAGGGATAACAAAAATTGAGCACGGGGCCGTGTGATAGAGTTATGGTGAGACAGAGGATGCAAAACAAAAGTCATCACCATATTAAGAAACCTCAGACCTTTAGCAAAGGTTGAGCAAGGGGTGTACTGACGATCACCCTAATTAGAAGGACGCTTACAAATAGAAGACATGAGCTTGTCTTTGGACATAGTCCTTAAACGATCACAACCGGGGTAGTCAAGATGCGCTACCCTCGGGACGTAAAGCACCTTGGATACAATATCTGGAGTGACCACAATGCGCGTACCTCGAACGCGAGTAACAAAAAGAGGTACTGAATAATCAAATCTGTGCATGCTGGAGTAGAACTCATGTATGATCACAGATGGACAAGTGACCGGGACGCCGCACATTGACTCCCAATCCCTATTGTGAATGACAGTGGGTAGGTCAGTATCGGAGAAGTTCGATAAAATGACTTGGCATTCCGAATGAATGCCTCGTCTAGAAAAGTTCTTCAAAAATTCCTTGTGGGCTTTATCATCACGAAACCGTATGTAGGAAGGGGTAGAATCAGAAGAAGATGCCTTGGAACAAAGAGGGTTCCGAGATGAAGTAGATTTTTGTTTAGGTGCCATAGATCAACTAACCGAGAGAGAGAGAGAGACAAAAGCAGAAAAGCACCAACACAATCAATATATAAGAATATAAAGAATTGAAGGTACGTATGCCTGAAAACACATGAGCATGTGATATGCAATAGTAAAAACATCATGGGCTCAGCCCAATCCAAACCTACCAGCACACAACATTTGCAACAAGGTAAAACACACATCTAAAGTGCATGAATCATTGTTATAATGCAAATGTGATGCAATGCATGATGATACAAGATCATTTAAACAAAACCCATCCCAAAACTTTATCAAAAACCTCAACAATTTTGAAAAATTCCAAAAGATTTCAAAAACCCCCAAAAGTTAGGTCAAAAGATATGAAATGCATGATTAATGAGTGAGAAAGCATCATACTAGAGAGGAAAGAAGATCTTGAGACCGAAGAATGAGAGGGGATGAGGTTTGGAGTGAGTGAGTGAGAGAGGTTTTGGGAGGTGAAGAGACAAGTTTTGTAGAGAGAGATCGAGGAGAAATGTCGTGCTGACCCTTTAAATAGAAATCTCAGTAGCTTGACAGATCGAGAGGTGTCGAGAGCTATCGAGAATAAAAACGTGTGAATTAGCTGTCTAAGAGCTATCGAGGATCTATCGAGAGGTGTCCATAGCAAAAAGGGGGACTCAATGGATCGAGAAACTATCAAGCATCTATCGAGGAGACGGAAACTTTCTCAATGGATCGAGGAGCTATTAAGAAGCTATCGAGATTGCGATAAAGAGAAGCTAAAGAGCTTGATAGATAGTTTAGCTGTCGAGAGGAGTCGAGGAGCTGTTGAGATTGCTTAAAAACAGTTTTTTAAAGAAGAGAAAAACATAGTCATGAATGCAATTAATCGTGCTACTTAACCAAGGATCCAACCAACATTTTAAGCTCTCAAAATCATCTCTCAATCAAGAAAAATGTCACGCATTTAGATCCAAAACACACACACACACACACACACACACACACACACACACAAAACAAATCTAACCAATTTTATATTTCAAAAACAAATTAAGAAACTTTAGTAAGTATACATTAACACATGCAAACCTTGTAATGGCCAAATCACATTGTACTTGCACATGTATCGAAAGTAGCAAAGAATATTGCGTGTTGTGTGTGAAAACATCGCAATATTGCATGAGTGTCTACATGTTATGACGATTTGAAATATGAGTAAATCAATTTAACTCACACACGATCATAACTTGTTAAGGACATATTTTATGTAGTTGGCTAATCCTTTGATAAAACGCACTTTACTTGTATTTGAGTAGATCTAGGATGTGCTTAATACTTCAAAGAACATGTTGTTCAAATATAGTATTAAAGCCATGAAGATTGTACCAAGAAACAAGTGAAGAAAAGGTATTTACTAAAGCGAGACACCTCTTGGACACCTGCTGGACACCTATGGACAGCTGCTCGACAGCTTCTCGACAGATAGCTATCTATTGAGGTTCAATGAGGCTTGACACCTGCTATCTATCGAGGTATTTATCGAGGTTACAGAAATCAGAATTTTCAGATATGATTTTTGAGCCAAGTTTTTGTATTTGTGTAGGGTTTCTTTTCTTATAACCCTAGGAATATATAAGGCTTATTTTAGAGGCTGTCACATAAGAGGATACAAGGAGAACAATTGTAAAAGGTGACCGAAGCCTTATTCTCTCAAAAAGAAGCTACTGCGTCTTTGCGCCTTAGGGTTTTGTAATCAAGTGCTTCTTGATCTTCATTGTTGATGAAGTGAAGAACTTTGCAACCACCATCTTCTTCTCTAGTTGGTGATTGAAGTTGCATACTGGGATCTGCGCAATTGGTTAGTCACGTACTGGGATTCATGCATCAAAGGGTGGCGTTCATATATTGAAGAGTTCAGAGGTTCTGAAGCGGTAGAAGGTTTCTGCTGTGAGTTCATCTACGGGGATTGTAGAGTCTAGGGACAAAGGTTTTGTACTAGATCTAAAACTTCTCTTTACTATAGTGGATTGCTTTACGGGAAGGTTTCCCCCCAGGTTTTTTACTGTGAAACTGGTTGGTTTCATTGGTTTTCCTGGGTCATCATATCTTGTCTTATTTATTTTTCCGCTGCATTTAGTTTTGACATGATATTGATGTTTGTTTGTTTTAACAAGTTTTATGCATGATAAATCTAATTAACAACTTGGGTTTAAAACTTGTTAATTCTATCAACCGGGGTCTATATTTCCCAACATAACTACTTGATGGGGACTATCTCCTTCGGGGTACATCCTATAACTCCCACATCTCCTAGAATACACGCTTGCAATCATATTTTAAAACATTTTGTTTCTTTTGCTTTAATTTTTCTTTGCATATTTTTCTTTTATTAAGCATATCATGCATGGGCATATAAAAGAGAGAAAATAAATACCCAATGATGTTAAGCTTTTTGACATTACACTTTTGCTACGCCGAAGCATACAGATGTCATTTCATGATTGGCGGACAACAGTGGTGAGATGGTTATTTATGCATTTCTCTTAGGATTTTCTAGTCCTTCCCATAAAAAAGAGTGATACGAGTGTTAAGTACAAGAGATAACTTAATCTTACTCATCACAGACAAGAGCCACAAAGCTCACTTGCTTAGTTGTGCATAAAGATGCTCATCTAAGCTACAAGAGATACAAAGTTAAGAAAACTTTGTTTCATTGGCCATTCAAGATACACAAGTACCAATGTACACAAATACACACTATTTTTGTATTTTTGTACTTTTCAATTTTTATTTTATTTTATGAATGAAAAAAAATAAAACAAAACTGAAAAACAAACAAACAAAAGCATGTTAAACAAAGCAATGCACAAAAACTAGATGCAAATGCATGAGGAATGAGGAGGAGAAGAGAGGATCATTCCATGGAGATAACATCGATGTTTTGACAAAGGAATTCAAACCGTTTGCTATCAAGAGGTTTGGTGAACAAATCAGCCTTCTGATCATTAGTGTGTATGAACTCAAGAGTAAGGGTACCATCTTCAACAAGCTCACGAATGAAGTGATGTCGAATCTCTATGTGTTTGGTTCGAGAATGTTGATTCGGATTCTTAGAGATATTGATGGCACTGGTATTGTCACAAAGATAGTGAGGTGTTCTTGACGAATACCATAGTCATGGAGGAGTTTTTGCATCCATAGAAGTTGGGTGCAATAGCTACTAGCAGTGATGTATTCAGCCTTTGCAGTGGATAATGAGATGGAATATTACTATTTGCTCACTTAGGAGACAAGATTATTACCCACATAAAAACAACCCCCTGAAGTAGTCTTCCTATCATCAGTATTCCCAGCCCAATTAGCAGCCGAATACCCAGCTAAGACATCATTTGTGTCCTTGCTGTACCACACACCAAAGTCGGCAGTGGTTTTTGACATACTTTATGATTCTTTTCAAAGCAGTCATATAGGACTCTTTGGGATTAGCTTGATATCTAGTACACACTTTCACACTGTAACTAATGTTAGGTCTACTGGCAGTAAGGTAAAGAAGACTACCTATCATGCTTCTATAGAGAGACGGATCAACACTTTTTCCCAAGACATCAACAGTGAGTTTAACATTTAGACTCATAGGGGTTCTAATAGAACTAGCAGATTCCAAACCAAACTTTTTCACAAGATTTCTAGTATATTTAGATTGAGATAAGAATATACTTGTCTCTTGTTGACGGATATGCAACTCGAGGAAGTGATTTAACTCTCCAATCATGCTCATCTCAAACTCAGCCTACATTAGTTTGGAGAAGCCATGAGCAAGTTCATCCTTTGTTGACCCAAAGATTATATCATCAACATAGACTTGAGCAACTATCAACTCGCCATCTTCCCTTTTGATGAAGAGAGTTTGATCAGCCTTTCTTCTTGTGAATCCATGTGATACTAATTATTGTGTGAGCCAATCATACCAAGCTCTAGGGACTTGCTTTAAACCATAGAGTGCCTTCTTGAGGTACAACACATGATCCGAAAAATGGGGATCAATGAATCCATCTGGTTGAGCCGCATAGACATCTTCTTTAAGGAACCCATTTAAGAAAGTAGTTTTGATATCCATTTGGTAAAGCTTGAACTTCAAATGGCATGCTAGGGCTAGAAGAATCTTGATGGACTCCATGCAGGCTACTAGAGCAAATGTCTCATCATAATCCACTCCTTCCATTTGTAAGTATCCTTGAGCCATAAGAAGAGCCTTTTTGCGGATCACATTGTCCTCCTTATCAGTCTTATTGTGGAAAATCCACTTTGTGCCAATGATGTGCTCACCTTCCGGTTTAGATTCTAGAGTCCAGACATCATTCCTTTAAAACTGAAGCAGGTCATCATGCATAGCCTCTGTTAGGATTAGTGCCCTTAAATCCTATTATATAATGCTATGTATGAAATTATGTATGACATGATGTATTACTTAATATTGTGATTGATAAAGTTTTTTTTTATTATAATCTAAAATAATGGTAACATGAATATTGGACATTATCATATAGTCCATGAGATGCATAGTATGTGATTTATGTGAAAAATCACAGAAGATATAAATCACAAGTTCTTTGTAAATTCAAAATTATAGTTCGTAATCGGTGATGAAATTGGGCATTTCATCTGCGGAGACTATAACATATCAACTAAGATAATTTGTCTTGATCATGGAAGTGTAGACTTCTAGTTAATATGTGATATGTTTTAAGAGTTAAGACATATTGAACTGAACCGCTGTGAGATTTATTATTCTCCTAACGACTGTCAAATGAATAATAAATCTCACGACTTCTATTTACATGAACTCTTAATCCTGAGAGGATAATGGACTTGATCATGAAATGTAGTTTGCTTTGATATATCAAGAGTGAGATCTAAAGTAACGGTTAAAGCCTCAGTATGTTGGGCAGCCACATTTAGTGTTGATGGAACATATATTCTCAAGATGGAATTCATAGTTTCTTAATGGAGATATAAAATATTCCCTTGAGATAAGTTTAATGGGTTCAGTTATTCAGAGAGTTAGACCTAACCAATTTGGTAATAAGTTACTGAAGTATATATTTATGAAATTAGATTTCCTAAATATATAATAAATAACTTTATAGGATTAAATCGGGTACTCAAGGATAAGATGTAGTAATTTACAAAGTGGCAGTTTACATTCATGACTTTGTATTACTACGAATATTTTATGAAGGGTTGCGTGTATAATAAAGTCTTGGGATATAATTTATAAATAAGGCCTAGAGTGCAACTATATTTATATAGTGGTATTAAATATAGTTAATGGTAACTTTGGACTTGTCAAGAGTTGACAGAAAAGCCCAAGGCCCATTGGAGCTAGTGTCTTATTGGTCTCTTTTAATCCCACTTCAAGCCACATACTAAAGCCCAATTGGAAAGACCTAAAAGGCTAGCCCAATTAGATAATCAGTTATAAGGAGAGAAACATACAAAATTTATATGTGTGAAAAAGAAAGACATCATTGTGAAATGGTGTGTATGTGAGAGTGAGACACTCTATCATTCTCCTTTTGAAACTGATTGAGAGACCACACTTCTTGGGCGTAAAGTGGAATTAAAGTGAAGATTAAAAGTATTCCCAAGTACAATGATTCTTGTTTTGAATTTCACCGCACCAAGGTACGCTTTCTTGTTCTTGAAATCTGAAATTTACATAGTACATGTTATCAATTGCGAATGAAGTAGATCCGTTAATTTTTCGCTGCGTATGTTTTGTATGCGCTACAAACATGTATTTTTCCATCAGCCTCCACCCAACTTTCATCCTGAAGAGCTTCCTCAACCTTAATAGGTTCAACCTGTGACAAATAGCAAGAATAAGACAAAAAGTTAGCAACACATTTATCAACTGTGCGTTTCCTCAGTGTAAGTTCATTCATATTTCCCATAATAACTTCAGGAGGATGATTCAACTGAATTCTGGAGAAAGGTCTTTTCTCTTTATGTGATTCAGAATCAGGTGAAGAAGATATGTTTGCTGAACCTTCTACTACACTTGGAGTACCAGAAGTACTAGGAGAGGCAATCCTCTTAATCAACAGGTTCTTGAATATCCTTGGGCTCGAGAGGAAGAATTTCTTTAGGGATTTCCTTACTGATATTCTCAGAACTGAACTCTAAAGCTTCATCGATAACAACATTTACAGTTTCCATCACTTTCTTGGTTCTCTTGTTGTATACCCGATAAGCCTTACTTGTAGAGGAGTATCCCAAAAATATTCCTTCATCGCTTCGGGAGTCAAATTTTCCCATATTCTCTCTATCCTTGAGAATGAAACAAGTACTTCCAAAGATTTTGAAGTACTTAACATTTGGCTTCCTTTCCTTTCATAGCTCATAGGGAGTCTTTTCGGTACCGGGTCTGAAATACACCCTGTTAACTGTATGACACGCAGTGTTGATGGCTTCTCCCCACAAGTTTCTAGCCACATCCTTGTTGTGCAACATGGCTCTAGCCATCTCTTGAAAAACCCTATTCTTTCTTTCTACTACACCATTCTATTGAGGAGTAATAGGAGTAGAGAATTCTTGAGATATACCTGATCTAGTGCAAAAGGACTCCATGTATGAGTTTTCGAATTCATTACCATGATCACTTCGAATTTGATCAATCTTTAAACTCTTCTCATTTTGCAATCTCGTGCACAAGGCTTCAATGCGCTTAGGAGCATCTGACTTGGATCTTAGAAGAATGACCCAAAAGTACCAAGTGAAGTCATCTACCACAACCATGATGTATCTCTTCCCACCGAGAGACTCGACTTGAGTTGGACCCATGAAATCCACATGTAGCAGCTCCAATGGTCTAGATGTAGCAGATGTCTAAGTACCTGAATGTTTAGCTTTTATCTGTTTTCCAAGCTGGCACAGTTCACACATAACATTATCCACTCTACTGAGCTTTGGCATCCCTAACACTGATTCATGCTTGATACAATTGAGAGATGTTTGTAACTAGAATGTCCCATCCTTTGGTGCCATAGATCTTCATTTGGAAAATGAATACTATTGCACAAAATATCAGCATCAGATACCAGACCATAACAATTGTCTAGGGTGTGTACGCCACTTATGAGTTTCTTTCCAAATTCGTTTAGCACAGGGCACTTTCCTTTAGAGAACAATACCATGAAGTCTTGATCACATATCTAACTTATGCTCAACAGGTTCACTCTCAGACCTTCTACATACAACACATTTGCAATGTCTGACAATCCAGGTAGTGAGATGGTTCCCTTTCCTTTAATCTATGATTCACTCCCATCACCAAAAGTGACATTACCGCCCTTTTTAGACTCAAAGACTTTAAAGAGAGAGCGGTCTCCAGTCATGTGTCGTAAGCATCCACTGTCAAGGTACCACAAACATGTGTCCATTACCTTGAATGCAGACTTTATCATAAAGCACCCCTCATGCTTTGATGATAGATCTGTAGGAATGGTGTTCTCTTTCATCTACCATTTACAGACAAAGCCTTTTACCTTCACTCTTCTTAGATGAACTCTTCTGCACATTCTCATTATGAGGCAGTCTAGTTTCTTCTTTGTCACGTTAAGATCGTTTTCAATCATTATCATGATAACTTTCAAATAACTTTTAGACTTGTAATTTCTGAGATACTCAATTAAATAGAGATTAGAAAAACAAGATGTATTTGAAACATAAGATCTTTTCTTGCCAAATGTAGCCATGACAACAAGGGTTAATGGATCACACAGCAAAGATTAAACCCTAATCAGAGTGTGCCTGTTCTGATACCACTTGATAGGCCGAAAATGTATTGACCCCTTGTGATAAATTAATTGATTAATTACCAAAGTTTATTAATTAATCAAATTAACATGCAATGTACGTGGTAGCACAAACAAATCACCAACTAAAGTATAATGCAACCGAAAATAAAGTTGACACGGTGATTTGTTTACGAATGGGGAAGACCTTCGAGGCAAAAACGTCATCGGGTGATTTTAAGGTTACCACTCCTGAGAATTCACTATTATCACAACAAGGGTTACAAGTAAAGGAATCCTAGTACCTTATACCAACCTACAGTTGAACCCTTACCCTAATACCCAATTGGACTTGTTCTATAGTGACAATCTCTCCTTGTATTACACGGCTCTTAGTACGTGATTAACCAATAGATGCACGGATCCCAGTACGCGACTTGATCACGAACTTAAGAAGGTGTTGGCTGCAAAGTTCTTCAGTTCATCATACGATGAAGATCATGAAATTGCTTGGTCACAAAACCCTACGGTGTACAAACACAACAACTTCTTCAAGATGAACTAGGGCAAACTAGGTTTTGATCACAATTTGCATGAACAACACTTTGCTTCACACTTGTGCAATTGTGCTTCTTATGACGACCCTTAAAATAATCCTTATATATGTTTAGGGTTGTGAGAAAAAAAAGCCCAAACACATACTTACGGATTGGATGAAAATCAGAATTAAAAATTTGTTTTTCATAAACCTCGACAGAAGGCTAGGCCAAGAAGGCTAGGCCAACAACATCAAAGCAATAAATCATGGTAAAAAGATAATAGACATGCTATAAAATCAATAAAACATGTTATTTAAGCAAGAAAAGATAGAAAAAAGCTTGATGAAGCTTTGTAAAGAAAGGGGTGTGGATTGTGGATAAAAAGCTACATCCACACCCCTAAACCTCAAATCCAAGGTATGAAACCAAGGACAGAAAGATTGGTTGCAAAAACACTACCTTGTAATTTTGGTGAAAAGAGAAGAATCAAAAGTGTTTTGATGTGTTTGGAAGTGTTTTTGAAAGAGAAATATAGAGAAAAGAGAGAGAAAATGCTCTAGCTGCCCAAAATCTTCTTTTTCTTCCTTTTTTTTTTTTTCAAAATGAGAGGTCTGGGTGTATTTATCGGCCAAAACTGACCCTTAAGCTTCTGGCAGCCATTGTAAGGCCGCCACTTTTCACTAGCGGCCTTATAGTGGCCTCCGACCACCTCTGCTGACATCAATAGTTCCAGCTTTATCTGATCCAGTTTCAGACATGTATTTTAAGACCTTTCAAACTTGTATTAGATTGATCTTGGTGTTCTAAGAAAGCTCTGGATGTCTAGTTTCCAGAACACTAAAGAAATTGGAAATCCAATGGTTGGATCAAAAGTTATGGCCTTGGGAACCATGCTGACGTTCTTTACACGGTTTTCTTAATATCTCAATTGTTTAGATTCCGATTTTGACCCATGAATAGTTGATGGAAAGAGAATTTGATAATATTTTCAATGGAATTGGTCTTAGCCCATTCTGATGGTTAGGTCAAAATTGGGGTTTCTAGGGCCCATCGGGAGTCAATTTAGGGTCAAACTCGGTCAAAGTTGAGAAAGGTCTCTGAGTAGCTCAGGGTTGTTTTAAAACCATGAAAAATGTTGTTTTGGGGGTGAGGGGATTTTGACCTCGTTTGACTTTTGCTCAACCCAGGGTTGACTAGGGGCATTTTGGTCATATCAAGGGCGGATAAAATACGGTGTCTACAACGCTAGTTTCATTAGAGAGGTCTACTATCCCGAATGGTTGGTCAACGTCGTAATGGTTAAAAAGGCAAATGGAAAGTGGAGAATGTGTGTGGACTTCACCGTCCTAAACAAAGCCTATCCAAAAGATAGTTACCCCCTTCTACAGATCGACCTTTTTGTAGACTCGACAGCTGGACACCAATCACAGAGCTTCATGGATGCTTTCTCTGATTACAATCAGATCAAGCTTGAGGAGTCTGATCAAGAGAATATGTTGTTCGACACAAGCCAAGGCCTTTTTTGCTACAAGGTCATGCCATTCAGATTGAAGAATGCGGGGTAACGTACCAAAGAGACGTTCGTCCGATAGATCTGATGGAATGTTGAGGTATACATAGATGACATGTTAGTAGAAATAAAGGAAGAGGAACACTACCTGGACAATCTTAAAGAGACGTTCGAAACCCTTTGCCTCTATGGTGTAAAGCTCAATCCTAGAAGATGTGTATTTAGGGTATTATCAGGAAAGTTCCTCGTTTTCATGGTATCCCAACGGATGTCAAAGCCAACCCTGATTAAATTCGAGCAATCCAAGAGATGAACCCCTCGGGGAACGTCAAGGAAGTATAGAGCCTGAACAGGAGAGTTGCAGCCCTCAACAGGTTCGTCTCGCACGTAATAGACAAATTCTTGTCATTCTTTAGAATCTTGAAGAAGGTGTTTGAATGCACCGATGAATTCCAAAGAGCATTCAAGAACTAAAAGCATACCTAGCATCTTTGCCACTCTTAAGCCCATCCAAACCTGACGAAGAGCTTTCCTGCTACTTCGTCGTATCCCCCACGACTATCAGTTCAGCTCTAATCTGAAAGGAGGATCGCGTGCAATTGCCCGTATACTATACTAGCCAAGAACTTAGAAAAGCATAAGAAAGATATCCCCCCATGGAAAAGTTAGCCTTCGCTTTGATCATAACAGCCTGCAAGCTCATGCCATACTTCTAAGCGCACACTATAGTGGTTTAGACAAACCCCTTTAAAAGACAATGAATAACCCAGAGGTAGTTGAACGATTGGTCTTGTGGGCAATAGGGTTGAGCGAGTTCGACATACAATACCGTCCAAGGACAACGATCAAGGCCCAAGCACTAGCTGACTTCATCGTGGAGTTTACAACGGGCGAAACCGATGACTGGGGGGGCAACCTCTTAGAGGGTTTGAATGGACGGGTCATCCAACAAACATGCTTGAGGGATCAGGGTCATCCTACAATCCCCCAAAATGGACATCATAGAATGTGCTGTCTGTCTCTAGGTCCCAACGACCAACAATGAAGCTAAGTACGAAGTCATATTCACGGGACTCAACTTGGCCAAAGCAGCTGGGGCCTCATTAGTCGTCCTCCATAGTGACTCTCAAGTTGTTGCCGGGCACATCAACAAGGATTATGAAACCAAAGGGAAACAGATGAAAAAATATCTTAACCTTATTAAGAGGCAGACAAGTCAAGACTTTGCAGTAGAATTCATACAAGTCCCAAGGGAAGAAAATGAGCATGTCGATAAGTTGGCCAAAGCCGCATCTACTAAACACATGATGGTCAGTTGTCAGGTCTTATCCTTTACTTAACACTCCCCCGCAATTAAGGAATTGGAGATACAGGTGATACCAAAGGGCATTGATTGGATGACTCTGATCATCTTCTACCTTAAGAATAGGACACTTCCCAAAAACCACGACGAATCCCATTGATTGAAGGTTCGGGCATCACACTTTATGCTTATAAGGGATGTGTTATACAAGAGGGGCTTCTCCCGACCATTCCTAAGGTGTTTGATCCCCGACGAAGTAGACTGCGCCATGAGGAAAGTCTATGAAGGGGTGTATGGGAACCACTTAGGGGTATGATTGTTGGTCTATAAGCTCATACGAGCAAGGCATTATTGGCTTACCATGCAGAAGGATGCCCAATCCTACGTGAAGGCACGTGACAAGTGCCAACACTTCAACAATGTCATAAAGCAATCATCAGAATCACTCACCCCGATTAACGCCCTATGGCCTTTTGTTCAATTGAGACTGGACATCATGGGACCCTTTCCGATGGCGATGCGACAACTCAAGTTCCTTGTTGTGGGGATTGATTACTTCACAAGTGGGTAAAAGCAAAACCACTAGCAACCATCACGAAGAAAAATGTTTGTAGCTTTCTCTGGGAAAGCATCATATGCCGATTTGGAATTACTAAGGTCCTTGTCTCTAAAAATGGAAAGTAATTTAACAACGACATGTTTAGAGACTTTTGCCAGTAATTGGGAATAAAGAACCACTACTCTTCACCCTCCCACCCACAAGCCAATGGGCGAGTTGAGTTTACAAACCAATCCTTACTTAAATTAATAAAGACTTGGCTTGAGGGGGCAAAACGGATCTAGCCAGACAAGCTACCAAGCACCTTATGGGCATATACGACACCGCTCAGACACCCACAGGAGAAACACTATTCCGTTTGGCATTTGGGAGTGAGGCTATCATCCTTGTGGAAGTAGGAATAGCAAGCTACAAGATAGCTTACCATGACAAAGGGAAGAACGAAGAAAGGGATCTGTCTACACTGGGTTCTACTGGATATGGTAAGGTTGATTGCTGAACAACGGATGACCTGGTACCAAGACCTTATGGTCAAGTACTATAATGCCAAGGTTAGTCCTTGACAATTCAGCATCAGGGACCTTGTCTTGAGGAAAGTGACCATGGCCACCAAGGATCATGCGCAAGGGAAGTTAGGAATCAACTAGGAAGGTTCGCACAAAATCATTGATTGCAATAGGAAGGGCACCTACTACTTGGAAATACTCGATGGGCAAAGGTTGCACCATCCTTGGAATGTCGAGCATCTCAGAAGATACTTTTAGTAGTGCATCGGCAACAACTTATTTTAGCACTTACGTTATCACTTTTCTTTAGTTTTTGTTTAGATGATTGGTAGGCTAGTTTTATGGCTGATCAAAACAGCAAGTTATCAATATTTCATTCAATTTACTTTCAAATGGAACTATTATTAAAGGAATTGTCCACAATAAAGAAAGGTTCATAAAAGTAATGTCCTACCTATGGGGTGGACTAACGATCAAGGATGCCCTAAGGCACCTGATCCTTATCAAATGTTAAGTCCTACCTGTAGGGTGGATTGACGAACAAGGATGCCCTCGAGCACCTTATTCTTATCAAATGTTAAGTCCTACCTGTGGGATGGACTGACGATCAAGGATGCCCTCAAGCACCTGATCCTTATCAGAAGATAAAGCCCTATTTAAGGGGTAAACTAACGATCAAGGATGCCTTCAAGCACCTGATCCTTATCAAATTCTAAAGCCTTAACTAAGGGGTAAACTGACGATTAAGGATGCCCTCGAGCACCTGATCCAAGTCAAATGCTAAAACCCTACCTAAGGGGTAAACCTACAATCAAGGACGCCCTCAAGCACCTGATCTATTCAAAAGCTGGGTCTTGCCTATAAGGTAAATCGAAGATTAAGGACGCACATGAGCACACCAATAAAAACTGAGTCTCATCAATGGGATAGATCGACGATTCAAAAAACAAAAGAGAGAAGAAAGTTAGGTTGAGGGAAACCGACGAATCATAACTTTTTAGTCATCCTTTTCAAAGGGCCCATAAGTGCCCAACATCTTAAAACAATACCTCCAAACCAATAACTAAACGAAAGTTGGGCTGATATAAAGCAAACTAACGAGCACAAATACTTGTGTACAAAACACAAAAAGAATTACTATAAGATAAACACAAAACATTATGAAATTAAAGTATGAGTGTCAACCCAAACAAAGGGTAAGAGTAACTTATGCCCAAAACATAGCACCACCATTGTTCTTGAATTACAAACCAAAAAACCTAAAAGAAAAAGAAAATACAGGAAAAACAGTTTTCAAGGATTGACAGGGGGCTTAGTTGTTTGCCCTTTGGGTTCTTTAGGGTTATCGGCCACATCACCAAGCTCGTCGTCGGTCACCAGCACCTCATCGTTTGTCTCCATGTCGTTGGGAATGGGCTTGGCAGCAGAAGTCGTCAGGGCATTGAGTCTAATTTGAATCTAGGAGAATTCTAAGTCTGGGAACATAAGGACAGCTTACTTATGGAAGTCCTCAAAGCCATCCTCATAGTAGTCCCTCATCTCATTGAAATAGGGTTGGGATACTTGGAACTCCTCGATGGCCTCCTCTTTCACCTTGTCCATATGTTCATGAAGAGCAGCCACCTCGGATGTCAGGTTGGCATTTTCCTTCATTAGTATGTCGGCTTCGTGAGTAACCCGACTAAGCTTGGCCTTTAGCTTAATCACCTCCTAACCAAGGGTTCGAGCAGACTCTTTGAAGTGTCCACCTCAGTCTTTAGACGATTCTTCAGACGCTTGATCAACACCTCCCGTAAAGCACAGCAGATTTACAGAGCCTGCATCCTTACCAAGCCTTGACAGAAAGGGACAAATGTAATTCAAAAAGGACAAATGAAAATCAAAAGAGAAGAAGGGGTGACCTTAGGAGGTCATGAGACCCTTCCCAAAGCCATGGCAAGGGGTGTCAGCAAAGACCTCACGAGGTTCTGGACGAGTGGAGGGGTCAGTGGCACTCTTCTCTGATGACTGAAACTCAGATGGGTACTTCCTCTTCTTAGATGTGTAAGGGGTATAGATGACAACCCCCTCTTCCCCCACCTTGGACCCTCAAAGCAATAGCCTTCTTGATCTTCTCCTGCCTATTCTCTGTGACTTACTTGTTCTTCAAAGAATCCATCTTTGAAACCAACGAATGAGTTAAAAAGAAGGAAATTCAGTCTAAAACAAGATGAAGGCAACGAGTTAGTATACTTACGAAATCTCGGAACCTGATCAAGTTATTGGGCTTCCTCAGAAGGGACGGATCCTCTACAAACAGCATGAAAAGTGTCCAAAGTGACAAGCCTCTTCCACGATCTCTCTGCAAATGGAATAACTAAAACCCTTTCCAAAAAAGCCTCTTATTCTAGAAGGATCGTCGAGCGAACAGTGGCTGAAACAAACAAAAGAAAAACTACATAAGTTAATTGGAAAAAACAAAACTAACGACAAAGGCTATATCGATGGCTCACCTGACTTGTACAAAACCCCCCCAAGAATGATCATAATAGACCCTACACTATCCCACTCGTCAAGGCGGAATACCCAGTTAACCACATGCACGAAGAAGAACCTAGCCTTTCACTAGCAATTAGAATCGGGCATGTCAGATAGCAATCTCAGGGTAGCCCGATAACACACAAAATTGTAGAAACCCTTGAATTGAGGGATCTCCTGAGGTTTGTAACAATAGAAAAACTCCTCTAAAGCCAGAGACTGGTGGTCTCCATTAAGCTACCCCATAAAACCTCAGCCCCAATGAATATCCTTCATGCATTGGGGGTAATCTAACAAACAGACACGCCCATATAAGCCGCTAATCGATGATGCAAGGAGGTCAAAGGCAAAGATAGCCCTACTGTGAAGGCTGTCTCATAAAAACCCACATTTGATGAACCCCCACTATAGCACTTCTCCCCTCAATGGCCCTTCCTAATGGGCAAGTTGTCAGGAATCTGAAAATGAGGCCTTAGCCTACTAAACACCTTGTCACTCATATCAACTAGGAAGTCATGGACCGACCAATCGTCAAAAAGAACAACCTTCCTGAGACGTCACTTAGAAGGGCTTGCTTCCTCAGAAGGAGGATCGGACGCCGACTCCCTCTCGAAAACTAACGAGCCATCTGACATATACTCAAGCCTAAAGTGACTGGTCTGGTCATCGTTTGAACCTATGCAGACTGATGATGTATGTTCACTCGTCGCTTCACTATCTCTTAGACATTTCTTGCCTACAAGTGACGAATGAAAACTAAGATTCTACTCTACCTCCTAAGTATACAACTAATAATAGAAAAAAAAAAAAAAGGGAAAGTAAGAATGCAAAAAAAGACCGACAAAGCATACCTAAAACTAACGAAAGAAAGGAAGTAGTAAAAACTGATGAACAAGAAAAAACCGATGTCTAAGCTCTAAGATTAGAAATGGAAAGTATTTGAATAATATGGACAATAACGGCATTGGACTATCTATAGGGTGGTCTGGCTAGTAAGATGAAGCGCTGCTACGCTTGTCGCTCTGAATCAGAAAATGACACGTGTCCCTTGCACAGTTCAAAAGACATAATTACCCTTATTTATAATGCGTGACACCAAGGCAAGGCATTTATGACAACCTACTCCGTGACCCTTCGGCTACCCCGACGACTTACAGAGTAGGGGCAACTAATGAGGATAATTTTTTATCATTCGAAAATGGTGCCAAACGATCCTTGCTTGATCGTCGTCCTTGTGCCTACAACTGATCCCAAGGGAGTCACCGACCCAAGGTTCATCGGGTTAGGTAGGATGACGATCCAACCCCCTTTCCAAAGATCCAATGCCCTAGGGTTCCATATGGGATTCGAGTGGGAACTACTCACATGTCCCTATAAGGAAATAACTTGCACACCACAACCAAAGATCCTATCGCACAATCAGATCTTCCCTATATGGGAAGAGGATCCCCAAGATATTGGTATCCTTCTCTCTATAAGGAAATTCCCCCTCCCCCCTATATCAAGGGATGTAGGTCAGCTCTCTGCTACTATATAAACAGCAAACCCTAACCTTCTTAAGGTACATGAATTCTTCCTATCTCTTGCACTTTTGAGTTCTTGGAAATTCTTCTATCACTGACTTAACCTTCAGAGGGTCTTTGACCAGCACCCCACTGGAGCTCTCTGTTTATAGCGATGTCCATACAAGGTTTTATTTAAATAAAAATCTAACTGAGGACCATCGAAATGGAAACTAAATCCAAGTCTAAGCATAGTAAGTACTGAAAATAGATTACATTGGATACCAAGTGCATGAAGCACATCATGAAAAAGTAGTGTATGTCTCAGACGCAATTTGAGCTTGTAGGTTCCAACTCTTATGACTTCTTCTTGAGTTTTGTTACCTGAAATAACATACTGTCTGCTTGTTGGTATCCTTTTGTAATCCACTTACCCAAATCTATCTCTAGCTATATGTTTGGTTGCTCCTGAATCTACAATCCACCCAGGAATAGTATATGCAAAAAAACATGTGTGCAAACATAAGTAATAGCAGAGTTGTTAAGAATGGATACCTTCTTCAGCTTAGTGCACTCACGAGCAAAGTGACCCTTCTTACCACAGTAATAGCACTTGAACTTTGCCTTATTCTTTTTAGCATACTTTCCCTTCTGGCACTTTGCTATCTTGCTTTCTTTAGGCCTAAGGTTACCAGCTTCTTTGGCATTCCTCCCTTGTCCTTTGCGTTTAGGCCTAAATGCCTTCCGCTGCCCAAATTGGGAGACAAGGAGGGTATTTTGGTGCGCCCCCATGCGCTCTGTTTCAAGCTCGAGATGGTAAGAAATATTAGCAAAAGTCTTGATATTCTCACTATGTGTCAAAACATGTTTCATTTGCCCCTAATTAGGTTTAGGCAGTGAACGTATCACTGCTGTAACCTGCTATTCATCAAAGAGATTATTGCCAGCAGCCTTTAGGTCACAGACAATGTAGACATCATCTTTAGATGTTTAGCCATGCTATGCTTTGAATCCATAACATATTGCTCAAACTTCAAAGTAAGAGCTCGTAACCTAGTTGCTAAAGTTCCTCCATAGGTGATCTTAAGCTAGTTCCACATCTCTTGGGCATTTGGGTAGTCCTTAAACTCCCCAATAAGATCATTATGCATGCTATTCAGCATAGTGAAGCATGCACAATGATCTTTCTTAACCCAAGACTCATAGGCCTCTAAGTCACAGTGATGTTGGGCAATATTCCCATCTTTAAGTTGCATCATGACATTGGTTAGAGTTTTAAGGACCTCTTGTCCATTAAGCAGATATTGATTTTTTCTATGCCACATATCATAGTTGGTTCCATCTAGTTTCTCTCCCTTAGTTAGATCAGCAATTACATTCTTAGTGGCCATGTTCACTACATTCATTACACAAGTTGACATTAGCACATACATTTAAAAAAAAAAATTTATTTCCAAAAAATCCAACTAGACCATGATATTCCTCGCTACATAGTGAGATAAAAAATGTTGCTAAGCTCATAATCATTTCTCACTATGTAAATTGGAATAACACATCTAATTGATTATAAATAAAAATTTTGTAATGAATTAAACATCACATCATTCATATATCAAATCATACGTATAACATGTGTTCATACATCTTTGTGCACAACAAATTGTGCATGGGCTCCACTTCAAGCCCTATTAGTAATTCCATACAACATGCTAAGACAAAATTTGAAAATTATAGATAACCGTGAAACACATCCCCCTACATGACTTCCAAAATTAAATTACATAACCTTAAAATTACATTGCCAAAAACAATGGCCCAAAGATAAATTGCCAAAACCATGGGCCCAAAAAATACATATCCAAGAATCCTACTACAAAGATTATATTTGTAATTGAAATATTGGAGATGCCACATTACCAAATAATTTCAAAAATCGTCTTATCCATCCACAATAATAATAAATAAAAAGATACATGTTGTGTAATACATTACCAATGCAAACCCTAGGACACATATTTATCACATAATGCATTCATATAATATCAATTCAGTCATATCACAATATGTTAAAAAAAGACATCATAAATTAATTCAAAGATTAAATCCATGCATGATTATACAGAAAATTAGAAAACTAATTTCACAATTTTCTCATAGTTTCACAATTTTATTTTAACATCACAGTTAAATAATAGTAAGACGCAATGCCACCAATTACAAATATTAAAAACATGTCATACTAAAAAAATGAGGTCTAATAAACAAGAACATTTATAATATTATTATAAACTAAAAAATAAAAGGCCCACTATGCATGTTATAACTTTAAGTTTACATATAACTTTTTCTTCTTCTTCTTTTTTTGGTTAACGAAGATGCATTAATAAAACTCTACACCACAAAAAGGCGGGACTTAGTTACAGGGGGAATGCTATTAGAGTTGTCAAAAGCAAGTACATCTAAAATAGGGGGAGGGAGTTACAATACAAATAAAAAAAGGTTCCTCCTACAGTCTTCCCCATTTAGCTAGAGAGTTAGTAGCCTTGTTGGCCTCCTTGTAGCAGCGGAGGAGATGGGCCTGAGGGATAGCTTGGAGAATGACCTGGCATTCAGCCACAAGTGGCTGCGTTAGTCTATTAATGATACAATTAAAAGCTATAAGATTAACAACTTCAGTGGAGTCAACATTAATTATAAGCTTTTGGATATTTAGGTTTTCGACCATGCGAAGACCATCCCTCAATGCCCAAAGTTCAGCCATAAGAATTGAAGAGGTGCTTAACCTTCTAGAGAATCCTTGAACCCGGCAACCATTAGAATCCCGAATTAAACCACCAGCACCCGCATCATTACTGAGATGGAGGCACTAGTGTTTAACTTCAACTAGTAAAGGGTCGGCTTGACCCATTTGGTGTTCGTCCTAGGTTTTGAGGCGGCATAGACACTGCATTTGTACCCTTTATGACTCGGGCTCCCATTCTCTAATGATGGTAAAATTCTAAAGCCTAAGGTTGGTTTAGGGCTCGATCAAATTGAAATTGACTTGAGGAAGGTTTTTATGGAAAATATAATTCTTTTATGAGCTAAATAAAACTATTTTTGGAAAATAAAGGCCATGGAAACTCTAGGGCATACATATGCAGATACATATATGCGTGCGCATACTCCAGACCTATGTACGCATGCTTCTTGCATACGTATTTATACACGGGCATGCGTACACATGTTAGGGTTCTAGACTATGAAAGACAAGTTTTCTGCATTTAAACTAAGATTTGGAATGAATCCCACATCATTTGGGAGCTGTTTCAAACCCGCATTTTCTCAATATAAAAATCCATACATGGTACCTTTTCAAAACATACAAAAAATCCTAAAGGAAAACCTAAGGTTCACTAGAAATAGTGAATCAAAGAGGAAGTTTTTCACAAAATATTCTCAAGTCAATTTTCTTTTGATTGAGAAATTTTTTGGTCTTGATCTTTGAATTTTAAAGTTTACTAATCAATTTTGTTTGGTTGTGAATAGAATAACTAAGGAAATGGTCGAAATCAAGCTAAAGAGCTTTTTGTTTTTGAGGTATAAGTTCTAAACTTCCTTTTTCATTTATTTTCCTTTTCTTATTTTAATCATCCTATTTTCTTTATTTTTCTTGTTCATTTATGTTATAATATGTCTACTTAGTTTAGGTTTTCTTATCATTTAAAGTATGTTAGGTTATTAGATTTATTGTTTTAAGTTTCTGCTTTGTTTTTGTTCTTGCTGTTTCTGGGTTAGGGTTTTGGGCATGTATGCATACGCATACTTTTTGCATGCGTATGCATACTCGAAGTATGCATATGCATACAACTGGGCTGCGTACGTAGGCCCTATGTATGCGTATGCGTACTCAAGCCCAGAAACCCTAATTTGACCTTTTTCGGCTTCTATTCCTTTATTTTATTTGTCTAATATGTCTCTATTCTAGCTTATTTTCACTTGTATATTTTTATGTTTCTTTGTTTGTTTGCCTTTAATATGTTAGATTAGGGTTTCCCTTTTCTTGTTTCCTTTGCTTTGCCATGAATACGTATTCATATGTCCATGCATTGATGCATAGGTGTTGTAATGCAATGAGGTAAGTGAGGTAAGTCATGTATTCACAGGAACATGCATTTGGTTACGGATATGATGAATATGGTCTACATTGGATGTGTGACCTTGGTTTGTCTTGGATATGATAACATGATTACTTGATCTCCACATGTTTATGTTTCTGCCTTTGTGATGTATGCTTGTTTGTTTACTGCCTTGGATGAAGAATGAGATGAAATGTCTTGATAGGAATAGGGTTTGTGAAGTGATGATAGGAATGATGGATGTATGCTAGACTTGATGTGAGTTGTCATAATAGATGTATGTTAGGGTTTTTGGGATGATTGATGTCATGTTGATTGTTAGATGAATGGTAGTGTGCGCGTGTGAGTTTAATATGCAATAGTGAGCATACTTTTAATAACATTAAGACGTAAGACACAATGAGTGGAAGCCGACCCACAGGTCAAGTGGGGTTGGGTGCCTAACACCTTCCCATCCCCATACCTAAACTCAGAACCCATACTTTGGTAGTAAGATCAGTCGTTCCATGTAAGGGCTCTATATATATGGTTCCTAAACCTAAACTAGGTGGCGACTCTACTTCTTTTCTCTACCCCGGTCCACACGACTGAGGCATACTCCCCTCCAAACATGTTGCACCCATAGGCAGAATGAGTGTTTAGGGCTATGAGGAAGTGGAACTCTAAAGCTTTCACAATGCATTCCTTGGAGAGCAAGGGGTTTGCTTGCTTAGCTTGATGAGTCACATAGTTCCTATTTAGCCATAAAGACCAGATACCAAATAAGAATAAAAGGGACCAAGGGATGTGGTGGTGCCGAGAAATCAAGGCCAGATGTGTAGTTAGCATGGATCTAATCCTGGAAAGGGAGCCTAAAAGAGGAATAGAGGCTTAAGGAAGGCCCAAGCTAGTTCCAAAAGCTCACTGAGAATAAGCACTCTTTAAGGAGATGGTCTCTTAACTTGGGATGAGACCTACAAATGGGGCAGCTTTGATCGAGACTTAAACCTCTTGACCCCAATAATTCTTGGATGGGGATACTGTTGTAAGAACAAAACCAGAGAAAAAGCAACATTTTTGGTTAATCCTTTACTTTCCAAATCTAGGAAAGGGGAGAAGTAGGAAGGTTCAAAACATTTAAACCTTTAGCTGTAATGTAAGCAAAACTGAAGGAGTAATTTCCATCTTTGGTGAAGGCCCAGGCAAGCAAGTCTTCATCTGGAGAATCGATGCTGGTAGGAATGGCTTGAATGAGATTATGAAGATTCTTAGGCATGTCAAAAGAAGGGAGATGAAGGTTCCAGTTGGCATTATTGTCAATCATATGGCTGACCAGTTGGCTTTCCTCACCAAAATTAAGGGGGCCAATTAAATGAGATATTGGGAGAGGACCAGTTATCAAACCACAAAGAAGTGTTAGCTCTAGTAGTGATGACTTTTCTTAACTCACAGTCCAATAAAGGCTTGGCTACCTTGCAAGTATCCTAAGTTCAAGAACAAGAACCCTTAAAAGCCCACAAACTTTCATTAGGATTGTTAGAGAGATACTAGGCTTTTAGAACCTGATCCCAAGGGGAGGATTTGTCAAATAACAGCCTCGAGTTGAGCTTGGAAAGCAGGGCCATATTTCGTGGTTTTGATTCATGGATGCCTAAACCACCCTGGGCTTTTGGGAGAGTAACTGTGTTCCAATTGACCATGTGCATCTTTTGTTTTTCAAGGGTGGAGCCCCATAAAAAATTTATGTTAGCTTGATCAATTTCTTGTCATACCCTGCTAAGGAGAAAGGCGCCTTGCATGACATAATTAGGGATAGGGCCCAATAAGGATTGAATAAGAGTTCTCCTACTTGCAAGAGATAGAAGGCTTGCTTACCAGCTAATGAGCTTGTCTTGGAATTTATGGATAGTGAAGTCAAAATCTTTTGATTCACGATTTACAAACTTCAAGGGAAAACCAAGATATTTATCAAATTTCTTTGTTTCCAATATGTCAAGGGGGTTGCAAACAGAATCCTTATCTTCTGTGAGGTGTTTTCTGGCTAGAAAGCATACAGAAGGATGATAACACATCCTCGATAGCATTGCAGTTTTCAAGAGTTGCTTGACCGAAAAGGATAAGGCCATCACTGAAAAATAAGTGAGAAAAGGCAGGATCATATCTGGAGACTTTGATAGGTTTCGAAGTTCAATCAATTGTTTTCTCATGAATAAGAAGCCTAAGGTATTCCAGGCATAATATGAAGATGTATGGTGACAACGAGTCCCTTTGGTAGATACCCTGAGATGGATTGAAAGCGGGAAGTTTACCACCATTAAAGAGAATAGACACCAAGGTTGAAGAGATGCAGTCCACGATTAAATCAATGAGATCCAAAGGGAAGTTAAAATGGATGAGTGTTTCCCTTATAAAGCTCCATTCAAGGTGATCAAAGGCTTTCTTAAGATCAATTTTTAGTGCTATGGTGTCTTTCTTCCCTTTCATTTTTTCCATGAAGTGGAGAATTTTCTAGGCTATAATCATATTGGCTAGGCCTTTCCTTCTGATAGGCCAAAAATATATTGACTCCTTGTGATGAATTAACCAATTAATTAGCCAAGTGAATTAATTAGGGTCAATTACATGCAATAAGCGTGGCAGCACAAACAAATCACCAGATAACTAAATATGCAGTGGAAATTAAATGACACAGTGATTTGTTTACGAATTAGGAAAACCTACACGGCAAAAACCCCATTGGGTGATTTTAAGGTCACCTCTCCCGAGAATCCACTATTATCAAAACAAGCGGTTACAAGTAAAGGAATCCCAGTACCTTATACCAACCTACAGTTGAACCCTTACTCCAATACCCAATTGGACCTATTTTGTAGTGACAATCTCTCCTTGTATTGCATGGCTCCTAGTATGTAACTAACCAATAGATGTGTGGATCCCAATACGCGACTTAATCACCAACTTGAGAAGGATTTTGGCTGCAAAGTTCTTCTATTTATCAACCGATGAAGATCACGAAGTTGCTTGGTCACAAAACCCTACAGTGTACAAACACAGCAGCTTCTTCAAGAACTAGGGCAAACTAGATTTCTGGTTACACTTAAGGATTTATGCTCTTGTGCAATTGTGTTCTTGGCTGTGTAACCTGATATGGCCCTTAAAATAATCCTTATATATTTTTAGGGTTGTGAGAAAAGAAAGTTTAAACATATACTCATGGATTGGATGAAAAACAGTTCTGAAAAATTGAGTTTCATAAACCTCGATAGATAGCCATCTATCGAGCTAGCTATCGAGCCATGGGCTTCAGCAGCTTTTAAATCTCGATAGATACTAGCTGTCGAGCTTTAAAATCCATCACTTTCTCACTTGATTCTTGGACAGACTTGCATGAATTTAACACTTGAACTTGAAACCTTGTTTCTTGAAGTATTAGACACATCCTAGATCTATCCAAATACAAGAAAAGTGCTTTTTGTTAAAGGATTAGCCAATACATAAAATGTTGACATATGTTCCTAACATCCAATCACATATGTCCTAACAACTTCTAGGGATGAAAGTAGCTTGAAGGGGGGAAACAAGGTGGTGCATATGGGGTCTGATTTTGTTTACAATTATCTTAAAGATAGTTTTGTAGGCAATGTAGCATAAACTAATCTACCTAAAGTGACCAAGGGTTTCAGGGCCATCTCTTTTACGGATAAGGACCACCAAAGCTTGATTGAGGTATGATGGGACCTTTTTGGAGGAGAAGATGGATTGGATCTCTTCAATAACAGATGGACCCAATAGGTGCTAGAAATGCTGAAAAAAGAAAGGCCATCCATGCCTTGGGCCTTTAAGGGCTTCAAGGAAAAAATGGCTTTGTGAATTTCTTGGCTGGTGAAGTTGCAAGAGAGATTCCTGGAGTCATCATCAAAGAGGGAGATAGCCCAATCAACTTCAAAATTCGAAGGGGAGATGGAGGTAAGATGCTATGATTGATAGAGATCTATGAAGCGTTTCAGAATTATATCCGTCACTTAGTCCTTTGAATCCACCCAATCACCTATTTTGTTCTTAATTTGCCTGATCTTATTATGCTTCCTTTTATTGATGGTTTTAATGCAGAACAAGGCTGTATTTCTATCACTAAAAATCTACTAGTCTACCCTGGATTTAAGAGCCCAAAACTCCTCTTCCTGGTTAAGGATAGCAGCATACTTAAGAAAAAGCTCTTGCTTTAGAGAAATAAGAATGGCAAAAGGACGAGGAGCCAAGGTCTTTTGAAGGCCCCCAATTCTGGCAAGAAACTTCCTTTACAGCCAAAAATGTTTCCAAAAACTTCCTTGTTCCAGGAGGTAGCAAAGGATGGCTAACTGGAGGCTCGAGAACAAACTTCAAGCATTATCAACTACTTGTTGGAACCTTGGGTGGCCAATCCATATTTTCTCAAAACAGGAAGGCCTTTCTAGCCTACTTTGGAGATTATTTGCTAGACATAAGAGAAAAAGGCAGTGGTCTAAACTTATTCTTGGCAGGTGAGTAACATTAGCCTTAGGAAAGGCTGAATTCCAAGAGGGGTTAACACAACACCTATCAATTGTTTGTTAGATTAAGGTAGAGATTTCCCTATGGTTAGTCCAAGTGAAGATAGGCCTAAAGAATCCACGATCAATCATATTACAAAAATTCATGCAGTTGCTATAGGCCATAGTTCAACGCAAACTATCTAGATTACCACCTAGCTTTTTTGACATATTGAGCACATTGTTAAAATCCTAAACAATAGCCTAGGGGAGATTATGGAGGACAAAAACAGAACAAAGATTGTCCCAAAGAACTTGTCATTCCTTAAACCTAGGACTGCCATAAATAGATGATAGTAGCTGAGAAGTTGGAGTGTTGATTACCTTAACCACAACGTGAATTTCCTATTCTGTGGTAGTGAGGACATCCACGTCGACCATGTTCTTTTGCTAGAGAAGCTAGATTCCTCCCGCGTAGCCAATAGGGTCAGTTGTATGAATGCCATCAAAGGGTAGAGAGCAGAGGATTTCACTAGCTTAAGAGCCGCTTATGCAAGTTTCAGTAATCACCACAATGCCAGGAGAGTGGAAATTGGTTAAGTCACGAATGGTACTATGAAATGTGGGCTTTATAGCCCCTTTAAAATTCCAAAAAAAAATTCATTTATGGGGATAGAGAAGGAGAGAAGGACTCACATTCCTGAGCGAAAGTCCTCCTAGACAGCATCCAGTTCCATCCCACTTACCTTAGGTCCTCCTTAAACATTTCTGGGTTCCATGCTAGAGTAATGGCATGCTCCAGCAGTTGTAGCTGAGTTTGCTTTGTGATTATCCCTAGGGTAAAGCTCTTTAACAAGGTCAGGGTTTGAATCAGCTTGAGTTGGGGAAGGATTCCTTGGATTAGGACCCTTGTTGTCTCCCCTGTCAAGAATTTTCTCTAGCAAATTTTACTTGAGCTAGCTCCCTTTTTAGAAGGTCCAGTCATATCTCTGAGAGGCTTGATTACAAGCGAGTCTTAGAGTTGCTTGATGTCCTTTATCCTAGGAGAAGGAGAGGGGGTCGGTCTAGAGTGAACCTCCACTATGGGTTTGGAGTATAGTGCCATGTTGGGTGGGTTAAGGGAAGGTAACCATCTCTCTTCCTTGGATTTGTCATTGGGAAGATGAAGTTCCAAGCATTCATTAGCTCTTTGTTTGTCCAACCATAGATTGGCAATGGATTCCATTTGATATTGTTGATCATGGAGTCGCTGAGCTCATTGCATGATTGTTGATCCAAATTGCCCAAGGCATGACTTGATGTGACAGGCTTGTGGGCAAAGCCTTAGCATTGAACTAGAAGGAGGTAGAAGTGTGTGGAAGTTTTGGGGTTCCTGAAGGTTCCAAGGACAAAGTATTTGTGCTTTTAGGCATGGGATAAGCATTGGAGCTAGAAGTCCCTTTATCCCCTAGGGATTTTGGGCTTTTGGATTTGGGTGGTCTAAGTGGGGTGGGCTTTGAAGGTTTTGTGGGCTCTGTGAGCCAGGGGGTTATAGGTTGGGAAGGTTGTGAACAGGTAAGAGATAGGATACGTTTACACTTCTTTTTCCCACTTCCACTAGGTGGGTTTGTGTTAGAATCCATGCTGACATTTGATGCGATGGGAGGGGTTGGCTTGCCATGCTTTATAGGAGTGAATTCTTGACGGAGGGGCGATTGATGGGATGAGCTAGCAGGTTGAAAGGACTTTTTGTCACTCTGATTTTTCCTTGAGACAAGAAGCTAAGGACCAAAGGAGTCAGGGGCATTGAAAGGGGGCTCGGAGGAAGGTGGAGGATCAATGGTAGGGGTGGCGTTCTCTGAGCTATGAGCAAGATGACCTTGGATGGGAGAATTAGATGCAGGAGGAGGAGGTGAAGGTTTCCTGATAACATATTAACAACACTCCTTTTTATGCCCCAAACATGTACAAACAAAGCAAGGCGAGTGTATACCTTCATACATGACCTGTTGCTTGACCTTGCTAATAAGGACCATTGTGATTAAGGGCTTGTCCCAACTAACTTGGATGCAAAGCCTTGCATAACATCCCCTAACATTAGAGGCAATATGGCTATCTATACGAAAAATAGGCCGGATTGAAGAACCTTTTTTTTTAAAGATATCTATATCATAGAATTCAATTGGTAATCTAGGGAGACATACCTAAACTGCAACTTGAGTAAGATCTGCTGAGGAGGCAAATAATTCAGTTTGCCATGGTTTAATGGCTAGGAAGTGTTGATCGATGAACCATAGCCTGCCTTGAAGAACATGATCCAAGTCCTCTCTCACTTGAAACCGAGCCAGGAAATAATCATGCCCAAGGTCGATTGAGTCTAGGTTACCTGAAGGTGCCCAAAGTTCTCTAACCCTTTGGGATAGGAATTGGTACCCAACATTGCGTCCAAAAGTTTTTATTATAAGTGCATGGGACCACTGTGATCTGATTCACACCTTTTCTTCTTTAGAAAGTGAGACTGAGGCAAAGCCTTCTCAGAGGTAGTCCTCCTTTGCATCAGATGAGGATAATTTTTTGCCAAACCCCAAAAGGGAAAACCAACCCTAAAAGGGATGACTGACCCTAAATGGGTTGACTAACCCCAAAAGGGATGATCAACCTCGAAAGGGATGACTGACCCATGGGCCGATGGATTATGCAATCCCTGATCCAGACAACCCATCCCCCTAGGGTTTCCATGGGGCTTATGTGGGGCCCACTCACGTAACCTTACATGGAGATTACTTGCACATCACGACCAAATGCCCTACCCCGCAATCAGATCTCTTATATATGGAAGGATAATCTCGAGTATCTTAGGATCCTTCTCTCTACAAGGAAATTCCCCCGTATCAAGGGATTCAAGTCAGCTCTCTACCACTATATAAACCACAAACTTTACCCTTCTTGAGGTACGTGAATTCTTCCTAGCTCTTGCGCTCTTGAGTTCTTGGAGATTCTTCCATCACTGACTTAACTTTTGGAGGGTCTTTAGTCGGTACCCTATCAGTACCCTTTGATTGGTTCTTCTCTTTTGCTCTTCAGGTACACCCGTTGGGACATATGTGGACAATTAACTCACTGACGATTTTTATGTATCATCAACCTTAAACAAGATTTAATGGGTTAAAATAAGCCTATAATTTTCAGATTACATGTAAACATTCAAAATTATAGTTTATTTATTTATTTATTTCTCTCTCTACATGCCATAACATGCCTAAAAAATTATAGATCTGAAAATTAAAAATTACTTAAACTTTTAATTTTTAGCAGGCGTATTGGATTATATATTTCAAAGATCATGGCATCATTCAAGAGTGAAAATAAGCATAAAACAGCTCTGATACCAATATTGAATAAAATATACCTTTGGTGGAATGGATCCTTTGTGTAACTCCTCCAAGTCACCGAAGAGGCTACTAAAGTCTCTCCTAATTTCCATGCTCCGAATTTCCACGCTCCAAATTCTAGGGAATAATAGATGGTGTCTCATAGATATGGCTTATTTTGAGAGAGCACTCTAAAACTATACATATGTTCACTTACTATAACTCTTAATCTAACTGATACAGTACATTAAATACTAGTAGAGATTCACCCACTATTAGATATGTGTTAAGATTAGAGCCCTAAAATCCTATTGTACGATGCTATGTATGATATTATATATGACATTATGCTATAAATAATGAAGTGGTTTTATTATCTAAAATAATGGTGACATGAATATTTGGACATTATCATATAGTCTTTGAGATGCATAGTGTGTGATTTATGTGATTTAGTCACAAAAGATATAAATCACAAGTTCTTTGTAAACTCAAAACCTTAGTTCATAGTCGGTGATGAAATTGGGCATTTCATCTATGAAAACTATAACGCGTCAACTATGATGGTTTGTCTTGATCATGGAAGTGGAGACTTCTAGTTGATATGTTGATGTGTCTTAAGTGTATAAGACAAATTGAACTGGACCATTGTGAGATTAATTATTCTATTAACAACTGTCAATTGAATAATAAATCACATGACTTTAATTTAAATAAACTCTAAATCCTGAGATATAGTGAACCTGATCTTGAAATGTAGGTTGCTTTGATAAATCAGAAATGAGATCTAATTCAGTGATCAAAACCTCAGTATGTTGGGCAGCCACACGTTGTGCGAAAGGAACACATATTCTTAAGATAAAATTCATATCCCTTTGTAGAGATATAAAATATTCACTTGAAATAAGTTTAATGAGTTTGGTTATTTAGAGGGTTAAGCTTGACCACTTTAGTAAAGAGTTACTAATGTTTATATTTTATGAAATTTGATTTCATAAATATATATATATATATATATATATATATATATATATATATATATATATATATATATATGAATAACTTAAAAAATTAAATTGGGTACTCAAAGATCAAGTGGTAATAATTTTCAAAGTGGCAGTTATATATTATGACTTTGTATTACTACGAATATTTTCATGAAGGGGTTAACTGTTTAAATAATAAAGTCTTGAGATTTAATTTTATTAATAAAGCTTAGAGTGCAATTATATTTGATGATGCCAAGAAAATCAGTAGGCTGGATGCTTCGGACTGGAAAGGACTACTGGATCTTTCCACGGCCTGAAAAAGAAAGAAAAGCGTATCAAAGGCGACCGGGGCTGCCGGCCAAAAGTTCTCCGATGGCAAAGTTAGTTTTTTCCTCTAAGTTATCTGAGTTCCAACTTTTTTGGAGTAAAAACTGAACATACCTTGGGTTTGTCTGAAACAGCCTTTATATAGTGTTATCATAGGCGGTTACCAAAATTTGAACTTCTCCTGACTTCAAGGAGAGATAGAAATCAAACGTAACTTGCATAACCGTCTGGAAGTTATGCTCTTGTTTCACAACGGATACCTGGCGGTTACGCGTGGGATAAGGGATTATCATATCTCCTTTGGAGATTTTCCTAAGTGTGACACCCTCGTCCTTGAGTTCCTCAGTTGGGCGTGCTTTGTTTCACACGCGGGGGCTGCCTCGTCTAACGGGTGAATTTGCTCAAGACGAGGATGTCGACACTCTGGACGAGTGCATCACTCTGATGGTGCGTACTTCGTCTTGATCTCTTCTTCCCTGGACGAGGCACTTGTAGGCAAGTTTCTGAGGGTGTTTACGGTAGTAGGTGGGCTATGGACGACCTGTATGGACGACTTGGAGATGGGCTATATTATTCCCCTATCAATATTTATACAGTGATATTAAATATAATTAATGATAACTTTGGGTTTATTAAGAATTGATAGATAAGTCCAAAGCCCATTGAAGTTAGAGCTTTATTTGTTCCTTTGGTCCCATCCCAAGCCACACACTAAAGCTCAATTGGACTGGCCCAAAAGACTAGCCTAATTAGATAATCAATTGCTTATTTAATAAGTGTTATTAAATAAAGTAACTGCTTTTGAAAGTTAAAAAAATGCATGTACGATTAAAAGAGAAAAATATAGTTTTCTCTAAACATATTCTCTCTTGAACAAGTGTATACATAACTGATTGAGAGACCACACATCTTGGGCATATCTGAAATTGGGGTGAAGATTGAAGGTATTCCCAAGTTCAACTTCTTATTTTTTTTTTAAATTTCACTACATCAAGGCACGCCTTTCTATTTTTTGTTTCTTAAATTCTAGATATTCCATGTTGTCTCACATGAATGAAGTAGATCATTGTATTGCTTCCGCTGTGGATTTTTGTATGAGATGCAAAACCAGTTTTTCTAACAATATGTGGTCCCTAAAAGTAGACATTGCAAAATGGGTCAGAATTTTCTGACCCAACCCGATTGACCCGCAACTCGATTGACTTGTTTAAAAATGAACCGTTTTGACCCACGACCCGATTGACCCGACTTGACTTGCTCGTTTTGCCACGTCTACCAACGTTGAGTAGATTGAGATTGAGATTGAGGTGTAATTCTTATAAAATATTTACTTATTCTTCTTTACTTAATATGTTATGTACTCCATTATAGTTTGTCATTCTTTACTTGCCACCTGCATTTTCTCTTCCTACTTTAAACATATCGAAGATTATACCATGATTAAGTTCTAGAAAGTTGGAACAAGAGTTGCACCAAATTTGGGTATCAAGTGTTTAGTGGTAATTGGTAAGTGATAACAGTATCACCAGTGAGAATCTAATCACAGTTAAGGAACTCATAAACAATTGACAGGTTACATCTATTTCAAAAAAAAAAAAACTTGTTTGAAAAATACGGGTCAATTCAACCCGACTCACAACTTGACTTGACCTGCGATCCGATTGACCCATTTAAAAATGACCCGTTTTGACCCGTGACCCGCAAACCCGATTGTCCCGACCAGACCTGACCCGACCCGCCTATTTTGCCACGTTTACCTAAAAGTACTTAACTGCTTTACTCCACTACTGATCTCGACAACTAATATCAATATTAGTTAGTTTAAATTTAAACTTACTAATCAAATAACCCATGTGAACGATCCATGGGCCATGGTTTATGGGTTGGGTCAAACTAGCCCAATTTCTAATACAAAGAATTTTAAACTACACTAATGTAGGAAAACACCTGGTTTGCATCAAATATAAAACCAAATAGCGAAAGACAATAGAATCTACTTCTACAATGTGTGATAACATATGAACTTTAAATCTTAGATAGATAGTTTGAAAAACATACCTTGCTACAGCGAAATTGAAAACAAATTAGAGATTTGATCTTAAGAACACTTCTAATCTTCACCTTAATTCCAGACAAGAACCCTAGACAGTGGGCTCTAATTGTCAAAAACCTTGAAGAATAATTCTTCTTCTTGGCTCTAAGCAAATTGTTCTTTTTCTTTTCTCTATTTATGTTCTTTATGAGACTGATTTCTCTTTTTGAAAACGAACATACGTAAAAACTAACTAGTAGTTGTTTTTTATTCAAAATAAATAACTGTTTCTTTTTTCCATTTTCTTACAACATAACTAATTAATAAATTAACGCTTTTACTTTGTGGCTTGAGAAGAGACCAAAGGATGTAATAAAACTCTAGCTCTAATGTCAACTCTTAACAAACACAAAGTTACTATTAATTATATTTAAGTCTACAATGGAAATATAATTGCACTTTAGACTATATTATTTAAATTATATCCCAAGACTCAATAATATTATCATTTAACACCTCCATAAAGCACCCATAGGCCATAGTGAAACAAAATCATAGAATAACCGCCCCTTTGTAAATTACTATTTTATGCATTGAGTCCCTAGTTTAATTTTTTAGTTTTACTAACATTTTATGAAATTGAATTTCATTAAATATAAACTTTAGTAACTCTTTACTATAGTGGTCATGTCTAGTAATTTGAATGCATAACTCCCATTAAACTTATCTCAAGAGAATATTTTGTGTCTTATATCAAGATTATTGATTCCATCTTGAGAATATGTGTTCTCTCAACACTACACACGATTGTCTAACATAGTAATGTTTTGACCATTTGATTAAGATTACACTCCTAATATATCAAAGCAACCAATGTTTCATGATTGGATTCATAATCCCCTCAAGATTGAGAGTCTATGAAAATAGAAGTCATGAGATTTATTATTCAATTGATAGTTGTTAATAGAACAATAAATCTCTCAATGGTATAATTTTATGTGTCTTACACACTTAAGATACTCCAACTAGAAATTTCTAGTTCCATGATCAAGAAAAATCATCTTAGTTGATATGTTATAGTCTTTATAGATGAAAAACTCAATTTCATCACTAACTACGAACTAGGGTTTTGAGTTTATAAGGAATTTGTAATTTATATCTTCTGTAACTACATTACATAAGTTGCATATAATATATATCATGAATTGTAATATAATGTCCAATTAGTTCATATACTAACAGTCTCATAAAATTAAACACTTTAATTACTCATACTATGTCATACAACTTGAATTTTAGAGCACAACTCCTTACAATTAAAGGCCTCAACCATGATATGACAACATGTTGGGAAAGCAATCATACATATCATGCATGAAATAAGCAATGGAAACAAAATTAGAATCTACTTCATATATTGCATATTCACAAGAAAACATGAATATGAAATTTGTAGGTTGCGCCAAATGATTACTTTCTCAATGCGATAGGTGGATATATTGTTCTTGCACCAAATGACTACTTTTATCAAAGAATTGAGTAAATTACATTATTCCCTTATCATAAAAGGTGGTTTTCAAATTAAATCCTATAATTTTAAAAAGTTTAAGTTTTAAAAAAAATCGGAAAAAAGCAATTTACACTAGTTAACTTTGCCCAAAAATCATTTAGTCCTTTAAGTTTGAAATTGGACATTTTAGTTAGATAACTTTGCCCAAAAATTATAATAATCCTTTAAGTTTGAAGTTGGTCATTTTAGTTTGGCAACTTTGTCCAAAAATGATTTTAGTCCTTTTAGTTTGAAGTTGGCAATAGCAAATCATTCTTGTCCAGGATTACAATGAATTTTGGGTGAAGTTATAAGACTAAATGACCAGTTTCAAACTTAAAGGATTGAAATGATTTTTGGGTAAAATTACTAAACTAAATTTAAACTTAAAAGACTAAAATGATCTTTGGGCAAAATTAACGAGTATAAATTGCATTTTCTATTTTTAAATTCAATTTAATTCAAACCCTTAGTGAGTCTCCATTAATTAAAAGTACACTAAATTACAAATTGCATCCTCTAACTTTGCCTAAAATTCAATTCAATTTTCTAACTTCGCTTTCATTCAATTTGGTTTTTTACTTTCAACTTTTTCAATTTAGTCCTCTTGCTAGCCTTGTCAAATTGAGCCACTAAGGACTCCCAAATGATGTATTTTTGTATTGAACAAAGTTGAAAGTTATTGGTACGACTTTGATGTAGACTTATAGGAGGACTGAACTAAACAAAATTGAAAGTTTGTGGATTGAATTGAACGAAAGTGAGCTTAAAGGACTGAATTAAATTTTAGGCTAAGTTAAAGTGTAAAATTTGTAATTTAGCCTAAAAATAATATAAATTCACATTGAATTGTGATTAAAACCTATCTAAACATTGAAAGTTTTCATGTGGAATTGTAAGAGCCTTGGTATACTGTTTGAGAATTGTGAAAATATATAGTTTTTTTTTTTTTTTTTTGAGAGGGATGAAAGTATATAGTTTTTTTTGCTGAATGGATGAAAGTATATAGTTATTGTAACAAAAAACTCACGATGAAATTACGTATTGCATATATAACCTTCTTGGAAAAAAAAAAGTATTGCATATATAAGCTCATGCTCACATTTATCTTGCTTGAGTAATGTGATGTCCTATAAAAATATTAATATAATTAACATAATTGCTTTGAGTGAAACTCTATTACCAAGAATTCAATAAATTTAAAAATACTACACCAATTAAAAATAATACCAATAATTTCTATGAATTTAAAAGAAGTTTAATTATTTTAAATATCTACCATGATTTTTTTTTTTGTTTTAATAATGAAAGTTGGGTCAAACATGTTGTGCTTGCACCATATGGCTTAATACAAGTATTACAAATTGTATTACATAATTTTGTTATTTGAATTATTATAAGTAGATTAAATTATCAGCATTGCTAATGATTGAAACTCTATTTCCAAAATTAAAAAAAATATTAAATACTACTTCCATTAAAACTCAATTATCAAAAAATTCAAGAAATGTATAAGAATTTTTATTCAACAACAACAAAGTCTTAGTCCTAAATATTTGCAGTTAGCTTTGAATCATCAGCAAATTAGTTATGGTCGGCAATATGTATTATTGTTTCTCATAATATTTTGTTGTAAAAGAAGTTTTATTATTTATTCTAAGTTATTTTATAATACAAATAATATTTATTCATTTTTATAAAATCTGGTCTTACACAGTGTACATTCATAATGAAACTTAAAGTAAATATTTATTTTAAAAGAATTTATTATCTATTTTATTGTTCACTCTTAATTATATTATTGAAAATTTTTCTTTAATTTATATAGGATTCTAGATAATTAAGTGGTGCATATAGAGCAATTATAAGATTTGTTTTATTTGAAAAGTCAAATATATAATGGACAAAGTTTAGTTATAAAATTGGTTGTAATTTAAGACTACAACCTTGCTCAATATATATTTTTTTATTGGAGGTGAATTTTGAAAAATTCATCATGAGATTACATGTTCTTTTTGTACTCTCCGTGCTTATAAAATTGTTAGAAAATTAAAAATTAATAACTATGTTATCAAAAAATTGTTTAAAATGAAAATTTTTATAGTTTAAAATTATATATAAAATATAAATTTATAAATTATATAATAAATAATATTTAATTGACACAAAATTTAACATATTCCCTTACAATAGGTAAAGTTTAAAATAATAAAACAGAATTGACAATGATAAAAAGATTTTATTAGCAAAAGCTGGAATTTTCCCAAACGAAACATTGACAAAGACAGGTTAAAAAGGCAGCCGAATTTGACCACTCTTCTAGACGTAGCTATATGTATTTTAGGACCTATATTTAGCAAGTTTATTAAGTTTAAACATTAAAAAAAAAAAAAAAAAGCAAGGCTAGGCAAGCACGGGGATCTCAATTTCAAAATTACTTTGCACATAAACTCATGGGAAGAAAGTTTTGACTCCTCTCCGCATATTGAATTGATTTCATTGTTGAGAGAAAGTATCTACTACTGGTGGAGTGGAAACAAATGCTTTCAGTCCCACCTGATAAAAATGACATCATTAATATTCTATCTTATTATTTAGCTACAACGAAAAAAGAAAAGAAAATAGTACTCCTGTCCTATCTATGTTAAAAATTACAAAACAAAAAACAAGTCCTGAACAGAAATGTCTTACAATTTACAAATCCAGAAGAAGTCACACTTGTGTTGTGCCTTTGCTCTGTTCGGTCAGAAGAGGGGAAAAACGACAACAACCCCAACAAACTTTTCTCATTGATCTCACAACTCACTCACAAGTAAGTCCCATAAATCTCTTAGAACTTGAAGATATCAATCCTTTTGTGTTTTTTTTTTTTTTTTCCATGTTTTTCTCATGTTTGCTTTCTTCAGAGATCTGAGCTCTCAAAGATCTCTTTGACCCATATAATGCCAGCCAGCTACGGATAAACTTATTAAAAAAAATTTGAGATTTTTAGTGACCCTTTTGCCATTTTTGGTCTTTGGAGTTTGGATATTGTTTATTGGTGTAGGAATTACTAAGATGGATGGAGATAATAGTTTGAATATGCGTAATTGGGGTTACTATGAACCACCAACACCATCTCTTAAAGGCCATCTTGGTCTTCAGCTCATGTCCTCCATGCCCCAAGAACAACTCATCAGGGGACGCAATGCTATGGTCATTGCCACGGGAAATAATGGAACTTTTCACCATAGGGATATTGGGGCTACACATTCTGCATTCCCCATGGACTACATGAGGGATGCTTGGATTAATCAAAGAGAGAAATATATTAATGTGTTACCCACACCAAACCCTGGTTATTCAGTTTTGCCCGAGACATCCTCCTCTCATCATATGCAGATGGTTCAACAACCACCTGATATGTCCAAGGATGAAAGGATGGTTAGTGTAGAAGAGACGGGTGTTGCGAACGAAAATGGACCTATTAAGAAAAGGCAGGCAGCAAAAGCCCCAAAAACCCCAAAAGAGAAGAAGGCTAAGAGAGCCCCGCGTGCACCTAAGGCTGAGAGTAGTCCCTCCGCTCCACGAGCAAGGTCTACCACTAGGAAAACCACTGAGATTGTTATAAGTGGGGTTGATATATCCGGGATTCCAATACCAGTTTGTTCTTGTACGGGGACACCTCAGCATTGTTATCGATGGGGCTCTGGTGGGTGGCAATCTGCATGTTGTACCACTGGTATGTCAATGTATCCCTTGCCAATGAGTACCAAACGGCGTGGAGCAAGGATTGCTGGTAGAAAAATGAGTATAGGAGCTTTCAAGAAGGTATTAGAGAAACTTGCGGCAGAAGGTTACAACTTCTCTAATCCGATCGATTTAAGGACCCACTGGGCTAAACATGGTACGAACAAGTTTGTGACCATCAGGTAGATGTCTTCGCTGAATCTTCATATGTTGCATTCAGCATGTTTCTCTTGTTTATATGTATGCAACCTGTAGCAGAGAGCCTTCTGAGTTAGTTCCTGATATGTCATTCTATTGTCCATTCCTCTTGACATTTACATCTTACAGGAAAGGGATGTAATGAGCAATGTATTGAATTCCTGCAGTAAAAGCTTTTTTTCTGACCTAAAAATTTGATGTTCAAAATGAATTTTTTTTTTTTACTATTATCATTTATTGCCGACTAATTTTCATAGAGATATGGCTCTATTGCTTCACATTTATACTTTTTAGTCATTTGCTTTAAATAATGTTTTATATTTAATAAGTTTTAATGTTTCTGTTTGGTAATCGACCTATTTAATGGGTGATACGAATGTTTATTTAGAAGCTAACAACTTACACCCAATCATCTATTGTATAATTTTTTTTTTTTCAATTATAATCACCTCTAAACTTAATAGTCTGTATGCTTATTGAGTTTGAGGACATGAGAGAACTTCCTGATCCATAACATTTTCAGTCTTTCCCCAAAGCAAACCAAACATAGGGCTAAGGGATTTTGTTCTTATTTTAACAAAATTTGTGGTATACTTCCTGTATATGAGTTGTAGTATTTAATATTTTGAATTCATGGTGGATTAAGTAAGGAAATGAGTTGCCAATAGTGCTAGTACCTAAGCAAAATTCCAATTATTTGAAAACTTCTCCTAAGATGACCTAGGTGTTTTTCTAAAGATTATAATTTAAATTTTTATTCTATAGATTTAAACTCCCTGTTACACATTAAAACTGATTTATTGTTCACAAGCTGGTGGAAGCCAGCAAGGCAGGACTTATGCAAATAAGTTGGAGCCTAGCTACTATTAGTTACCATCCCAAAAAAGTTTAATGGTCCCATTTTTGAGATGTGTCCAGCATCATCATGCCTTACATTGAGTAGAGAAGAAGATTTCAAGTTTGAGCCTTATATTGTTTGTTAAGCATGCAATTTTAGACATGGCAACAAACCTTAAGCTGAGTTTTCTCAGAGTGAGGAAAAATAATGCAAAATTTGAAGGGGCACAAAAAATTTAATGAAGTAAGTTTTTTTGGAAATCAATAAGGCTAGAACAACTTGTTAGCTTTCTAGTTGAATTTATTGCAATCAAGTTCTGTGTCTGAGGAAAGGTAAAATCTGCTAGGGTTTTTCTCACATACAAGTATTTTGTAATTTTTGCCCGAGGGTAATTTGGTCTTTTTGATGTTTCCAATCTAGCAGCTTGTAGTTGGTTTTGGATTTTCTTTCTTGTGCTTTTGTATTAGGTTGGGGATTTATGGGTCTTTTGGATTTACTTTAAAGTTCATTATAATGATTGGGACTGACTTGGTTACCAAGTTTGGTTGGTAGCATCCTATATGCTGAAATATTTGTGGGGGGAGGAATGAACTTTTTTCTCTTTGCGGTGCAATTATGTGAGGTTTGAAGCTATTAATTTGGATGTGTGTTGCAGCTATATTAGATGTATCTGATGATCTTGGATGTAATGCTCAAGAACCCTAGGTGTAATGGCTGTGTTTATACTGTCTTCTTGTTCTTTTGCTTACTTTCTATCTGCTGTATTTTAAGTTCTAGCCAGTGTACTAGTCTCTATATAAAACCATATTCCTATCTTTTTCTCACTTATCCTAGCATCTTAGCTTGTTCTGTAAAATAGCATCACAATCCATATTTGTCGTGTTTTGGTGCTGAAACTAGAGATTCTCCATCCTGTTTTGGTCTTGCACCTGCTGTCCTGTGTCAAGTAAATTTCAGATCTGTCCTATAGCAGTTGTAGCTCTCTTTGTGATGCATCTAAAAAAATAGAAGAAGAAGAAGAAGAAGAAGAAGAAGAATATAACGAGGTCTATATATTCCTTGAAAGATAAAACTATATGTACGTGTTGTCTATGTGTATAAGAATATTCCTATATGCCTACATGTCTGGTCCTGCTGTCTCAACACTTGTTCTTTTTGCCTTATCCTAATGCCTTTAGCTTCAAAAATCATGTTCCTCTTCCTTGTGTGTTCATTGGACTGTTTAAAAAAGAAGAAGAAGAAGAAGAATATAACCAGGTCTATATATTCCTTTAAACTATATGTATGTGTTGTCTATGTATTTCTTACCTATCAAAAAAAAAAAAAAATGTATTGTCTATGTGTAAGTATATTCCTATATGCCTACATGTCTGGTCCTGCTGGCTCAAAGCTTGTTCTTTTTTCCTTTATTTTAAGGGCAAATTACAACTTATTTATTTGTGGTTTGGCCGAATTTAAATTGCCTATCTGTGGTTTAAAATTTGACACTTTACCCACCTAAAGTTTGACCAAAATTTAAGTTGTCTGCCTATGATTTGAAATCCCATGATGCAAGTATTATGTTGGATTATTTTTTTAATCTTATTTGATATTGTGTTTTTATGTTTTTTGTGTTTTTGGAGGAAAGAGACATAAAAATGGAAGAAAATTACATATTTAGCCATGTTTTTAACAAAGGTGGGTTAAAGAAATCTAATTGAGCTAACCTTAGGTGGGTAAAGTGTCAAATTTCAAATTACATGAAGGCAACTTAAATTTCGGCCCAACCATAGGTGGGTAAGTTGTAATTTGCCCTTATTTTAATAATGTCTTTAGCTTAGAAAATCATGTTCCTCTTCCTTGTGTCTTCCTTTTCTTCTTGCTCATCCAATATCCTTTTATTATCTCTTTTTTCTTTCTAATTATACACTGTCTTTCTTATCCATGCACATTTAAGATTGAATGCAACCAGTGTTTCTGGTTCTAACATATTAAGAAGTACAATGAATTCTTCACTTTTAGACATCTGAAGGTATATGGGCACGCATAAAGTACTTCTATAACTTAAAAAAATTCATTATAGTTCTTTATGCTTTGCCCCAAAAAAGAAGTTATTTACGCCTTGAATTTGAGATTTGCATGGACAGAAAGATGTATGAAGGCACATTCTTATTTGTAATAGTTGCATACACACACACACACATAAAATAAAAAGTTGATAACAATGAATTTGGATGAAGGATAGGAGAAAAGAGTAGAAAGAAGAGGATGGGGTGGTTTTTGGTTGTTTTTAAAGGAAGGGGTGAGCAGGTTTGAGGGCTTTTGGAGGGATAAGATACTGCTCTAAACCCCTCATTTTTAACTCCCCCAAACTGAGGGCTTTTGCCCTTATGATGTGTGTGTGTGTGTGTATATATATATATTTAAAATGAGTGTTTATGGAGAGAGAGAGAGATCTCTACATAAACACTCATTTTAAATTTAGATGTGTATATTTGTTGTTCTGTGAACCTTGAAATTTACACTTCAAAGTGGTTGTTGTTATTTATTTATTTATTTTTTTCTTTTAAGGAATAAGTTTGGTAATGGTTTGAGTTGAATGGCTGGGTTCATTTTTGGTGTTCCTGCAGATTGAGAATGGCTCTCTAATTTGAAAGTTTATGTGTTGGGCATTGACACAATGGCATAAGCTTTTATGTGAATGTCAAAATTGAAACCAGAAAAAAAAAATGTTATTTCAATGAAACCCAAGTACCCTTTTTTTACTTGATTCAAAGATGGCCTTTTTGGAACCTTGATTCACTTGTGAAGCAATAAAAATGATAAACATTATGATGTTTGACAGTTCTTCGTAGTTCAGTATGGAAATTCAGTGAAAACTGTGTATCAGTGGAGCGTTTCTTCTTTATATTATTGGTCTGTCTGTTTTATATCTTATCATTTCCTCTCATTCCCATTTTAAATTTTAAAACATTCAAACATAAGAGAGGACAAATATTTATCTCCCCCTACTTAATTTCTAGAACTTTCAAACGAGGGGAATGGACTCCTCTCATTTTCCCTCATACCCTCTACTCTCCTCTCCCTTCAAACTTTCAAACACTCTAAAAGGTAAATTGTTATGAAAGATGAATGACTATTTTCCAGCTAAGATTCCTATTATCTATTTCAAGACTGTTAGTGCCACTGCCAGCATAGTTCCTATGCTGTCAACATATGATACATGGACTAAAATTTATTATATGTCCATACTTGCTGAGAAAATTGTTGCATCATGAGACATTGTAGATTGCAGCAAAATAACTTTGCAGTGTATATGTTTAGATCCAACTTACCTCTGCAAAGTGTAATTGAGAACTTCTTGCGTTGTGACCCCATGGTCTGGAGCTGTGCTCTCCTTGGAGGTGTCCCTAGAGTCCAGCTAGAACCTCAAAGTTGGGGCGGGATTCTATCTTATGGGTTAGGATTAGGTTATTGCAAGATTTAACATGTTGGAAATCTGTGTAAATAGTTTAGATATAAGTTTTGCCTGTTTTTCCCATATTTTTGTTTAACAAGCGTGAAATGCCTCTTTTTTTTTTTGGATTGGCCTGAATCATAATTGAAGCTTCTTGCTTTTACCTTATAGGATTGGCACTGTAATGGGCATGTTAGCCATAACTACTTTTGAAGCTGATGTTCTATAAGAGTTAAAAAAAAAAAAAAAAATCAAGTGTTTTAACAAGTGGAGCAGAGGGATTGAAACCCTTATTCTCCTTATATAGGAGTCTGGGCAATGCCATTGAGCTACAAGCTCCTGGCAGTATGCTATAAGACTAATGCAGCTTGGCAGCTTGGCAGCTTGCTGTTACAGTTAACAACAGTATCCAGGTTAAGCTCAGTTAGTTTTTAGCTTGTTAAAGCAGTGTAATTTTTTCTGAGTTGTATGATTGAGAACTTTCCAAAGTGTATGATGTTTATGGCTTATATTCTCAAGTATAAAGGGCTGGTTTTCCTGCCAGTAAAACAGTAGAAAATCTGATCTGCTGAGACAACTCCTTCCCTTTATATGCACTATTATTGATGCAAACAACTTCAGATTTGTTTTCTTTTATTCGCCATGAATTGTTCCCAAGTTCTTTTTCTTGTTTTGAAGCTGAAACTACAGCCCACAACATGTGGTAGGATCAGGTCATAATAGTTTGCTGGTCTAGCTGCATAAAAGGTTTATGGCAGAGGAGTTGTCTTTCTCCTTTTAAAGGGGGATGTACCATTCACCTGGGGTTTATTTTTTCAAAATTATTAAGGGATCAAAGATGGGTACAAAGGTTCTTGCTGTAAATTTGGAATTGGCTTTCTATACTTTTGACTTGTTGACTGATTAGCATCTCCAAGTGAAGTGATATCTTTTCCCTTTCCTATGCTGTTTGGTATAGAGATGGTCTGATCTGGTCAAATTGATAAGGATTAAAAATCTTCCATATATGATCTAAGGGTCCCAACATCAAAATGTCAAAATTGAAGAGAGTTGGCAAACTTCAGTTTACTAGTCTTTGACTATGTAAAATGTTTTTTTTATTTTATTTTAATGTATGATTACTTGTATTTTGTTATTCCATATGCTCAAGGCATTTGTATAATCCTGAAGGGGCCACAATGTGGATGTCCTGTCCATTAGCCACCATATTCTGAGGTGTTATTTTATTGTTATTTGAAGATTTGAAAACCTGAGAGCATGATATTTGTTTTGTTTTGTTTTTGTTTTTTTTTTGGCGTTATAGTGGATTTGCTTTGGATGCGTTGTTGTGGAAATGATTCATGCATGAGGTTTTGAATAAAGGGCTATTTAGGGTATCAATCATAGACATAATTGGTCGGTACATAAGATTTGCAGGCAAACAGTCCGGGCAAACAGTCCAGGCGCTTGTTATTCCATTTTTGTATGGTTTGAAATCTATGATTTTTATGACATGAAGAACACATTTATTAGCTTGTGTGTTAGTTCATGAGCCCGGATAATCTTTACCAGCTCCAGTTGATGCCTTATTGTCTAATGTCTTTGTTTACAGGAGTTAAATTGTGTTTTTCCCCCCTGTGACGATACACATTTGGATTCTTGATTTGTTTAGTAGGAGCGAGTTTACTTTTTGTTAAAGATCGGTTTTGATTATGGGATCCTATTCCCAACTAAGCTTTTGCTTAGTTATTAATTACAACTTAGACTAAACCCCGTATTTTCGAAAAATACAGCAATACAAAGAAAGAGCAAAGTGGCAGCAGTGTAGTGTTGGCCTAATCTATGCCAATGCTTTTAAGTCAATCTTACTAAATTATCAGTATGTATTTTCCTTGTGCTTCACTTCACTCGTGCCTGTTATTGACGAATGATCCTCCTATTGCTATTATATATAACTAGTGGCAGACCTGGGCGATATACGAGAAAATTTGATATGATTATTTTTATTGGATAATTATTGAATTAATATATTAGATTGTATATTTTAAAAATTCAATGTGTTATTTGAAATTATATTTTAAATTAGAAGTTTTTTGTAATGTAACAAAATATATTTAGTAATCAGGTATTATATATAGAGAGATATGTATGAAAACACAATGCAATAATTTTTTTTTAATTGATAGTGTGAGAATTATTAGACCTAGTTGTAATAATGGATACCTTGTTTATTACAATACACATGTATGCGATTCAACTCTTATAGGTATATTTTTTTCAAAACATAGATCCACATTTCTTTCTTCCTCACAATTGAAACTAAGGTTGTGCTTTCAAGAAATTGTTTTATACTATGTTGTGTGTTTGGTAGGCATAGAAAATTTGGTCAATTGAAATTATTTTACAGTTTGACTGTAAAATAGCCCTTGTCTGATGGAAAATCAAACCCGTTCTTATTTTACCTTCAAATTGGATTTTCCTGACTAAAAACAGAGAGAGAGAGAGAGAGAGAGAGAGAGAGCAACCACGAAGAGAGAGTAGAGAGAGTGAGATCGAGCTCGCGTCGTCGAGCTCAAACCACCGCCCCAAGCCCAGACGCGCTGTTGAGCTCGCGTCGGCGAGATCAAGCAGCGAGATCACTGTCGGGATCGCATGTCACCGATCTACAACCCACAACCCACCATCCACCCCCGTCGTCGCTACCGCCTCTAGATTGAACCACTGATCTCGTCGCCCAAAGCCCCAAGCTCGAACATCCGTTATCGATCTGGCCGCCGTTACCAATCTCTGTGGCTTTTGATGGCTTTTGATCTCTGATTTTGATGGCTTTTGATCTCTGATTTTGATGGCTTTTGATCTCTGATTTTTTGGTGTTTTGGTGGGGGTGTTTTGGTGGCTTTTGTTCTCTGATATTTTTTTTGTTGTTGCGGTGGTGTGGGTGGTGGTGTTTTGGTGGTTTTTGTGTAGTGTGGTGTTGGTGTGTGGGTGGTGGTGGATTTTCTGTGGGTGCTGTGTGGGTGTTAGTGGATTTTTTGATATAAAATTTGTTTGGAAGCTGAGAAAATGTGAAAAATTAGTAGAAAATTTGCATTTTCAGAATGTTATCAAACACTTGAAATTATTTTCTAATATAATTTTAAAATTGCAACCAAACACTAGAAATTATTTTCCTTTCCCGAAAATATTTTCACCTGAAATTATTTTACACCCGGAAAATATTTTACATTCAACCAAACGCAGCCTAAGTGAAAAAGTAAATAAAGAAAACTTTGTAATAGATCATTATCAATAAATCATATATCATAAAGTGAAAAAATAAAATAAAATGCAAAAAAGAAAAAATTTCTTAAGTATCTATATACAAAAATATTAATGGCATAATGATTCTCTAGAGAAAATTATATTATTTTTATATTCTCTTTTTGGCATTTTCAATAAATATGATTAACTAGCAAAGTAAAAACTTACCAAGAAAGTTCATATTAACTAAAAATTTGATAGTAGAGATGCTAATTATTTGTAATAAAATGACCAAAATGAAAATAAAAAATAGATTTGAGAAAAACACAAGATTTCTAAAAGAAATTTTACCAAACAAATGGGATGCAACAATACAAAATTACTACACCGAATATATATATATATTTTTGACTTTTTTGATACTCTACAAACAAAACAACTTTATTCACTTTTTGTCACAATATAGGCTATAGAGTGATTATAATGTTTATTATAATCTCCCCCCCCCCCCCTAGAGGTTATTTTATAAGCAATTTGATTGAAATATACTTTTTATTTAAATATAAATAGAGGATTCTCCACAGCATCACCAACTTGAGTCTTGTAATGGTGAACTGATATCTTTTCATTGCTTGTAACAACTACAACCTTGTCTTTGCAAGTTAAAAGCTCATTTGCCATAACTATATGCATCTTGTACTTTTTAAGAGTCATATCAGCATTCTTCAAAAATATTTGTATATTTGTCTCTAGCTGTTTAGTTAGGCAGAGGAGAACTTTCAGTTCCATTTCATTATAAAATAACAAAAAGTCTAGGAACTTATAGCAAAAGACTTTCTATACAAAATTCCAATAAAAGGGAGACTAATAGACCCTCCACTTTCTTCAAGACACAGGGGATTATGAAAGAGCATGCATCCTTTACCTACTCTTTTCTTTTTCTCAAATTCACATTACGAAAGAAATATATGAAACTAAAAACATTGTGAATACATCTCTATTCAGTGGAAGTCCATTGGTAGGCATATTCAAATTCATAGTCATTTATATTTTGTTTTGATATAAACTCAAATTTCTATTTTTTTTTTTAAAGAAAAACTACATATTAACCCAAACCAGAATTCAACCAAAGTTATAAGAGTGATTTGTGATGGGAAATTAAAAAAATACAATACAAAAAAATTAAATAAAAAAACCAATTAGAGTTATAAGAAAGAACAAAAATCAAGCAAGAGAGAGAGAGAGAGAGAGAGAGAGAGAGAGAGAATATTCATAGTTTTTGTGTGGAAAAAATATGGATTGAATAGAATAAATGATATCAAATTTATACAAAATAAGATGGGGGAGAAGAAGAGTCAAAATATAAGAAAGAGGAAATGATGAGGGAAGTTTAACGGTTAAGTAAAGAATAGTAGGGAGATAAAGAGGGAAAGGAGGAGGGGAAGATTGGAGGAAGAGAAGAAGTCTTTTATATATATATATATAATAAGAAGATGAATAGTTTAAATATTTAACAATTTCTTGAAATTAGAAAGAAGAAAACGAAAAGTTGAAATCAATTTGGGTAGTTGCATATAGTTAAACATTTGCATCAAATGAATAGTAACGTTTGTGATGAATAGGAAACATGTGCATATATCCACTAAAATTGTAATGAATTATTCAATTTAAAAAATTACTTAAAATTAGAAAGAATAAAATAAAAAGTTGAAATCAATTTGGGTAGCTAAATAGTCAAATATTTGCATTTAAAACAATTGAAATGAATAGAAACATGTTGAACAGTAATGGAGTGCATTAACAGATTTGTCCATGAACTATATTTAACTAGTTTGTAACCCCATGCATATGCATGGATATACTTAAAAATATACAATAAGATACATAATATAATTCCTATGTATATAATTTAAATATTATTGATAGTCATTTTTATATTTTGTTAACTCTTTAAAAAAATTTGTAAGGATATTATTAGTTATAAATTGTAAATTGTCCATATATATTATTATTATTTTTTATTATTGTAAGCACTTTTTTTTATGATTCATTTATTCTAGACTCTTTAGTTTTTGTACTTAATAACTCAGTTGGATGAATATATATGATGTGATTTCACATTTGATTCTAGAATTAAGAAATAAAACTCTTTAAGAATAAATAATTTAGGACACATAGCGCAAAATTGGAACTTAAATTTGGAATTCTAATTTGAGTTTCTCTCAGTATCACCTATTATTATATATATATATATATAGATTATTTTATATAAAATAAAATAGAAAAATCATAAAAGAATTTTTGTTCAAAGTACGACGTGGCTGATGAGGTGGCTCAACAGGAGTATAGCAACATTAAATTCTACGTCTCAATATATATATATATATATATATATATATATATATATATATATATAATAACTAATAGCCGAAATGTTTAACTTTTTGTTGATCGCTTCTCATTGTACCACTTGTCTACATAAATTACAGCTACATTTATATTTTAGAACACCGAAAAGTTGTGCATTTTTAATACATTCACAATTACACCTATTCCGAACCGGTGTCAATGTGCCTATAAATAGGCATCCCTCATTTCATTTTAAAAAGTTAGTCTTTTTATTCATTCATAAGGGTCTTTAGAGATTGTAGTGCTTCTTCTACGTGTTGTTCATCATTTTATTTTGGTCAGTTTTATATCAACCATTGTGCTTTTTCGTTTGGTGGTTTTTGCGAAACGTTTAAATTTTCTTAGATAAGATACATCTTTTGATAAAGAGATATATTTCTTCCCAAAAGACATGAAGAAGTTTATAAACATTGATACTCCTCATTTCAGTGATACTTTCACTTTTCAATACCAATGTGTTTAGTGTTTAGAGACACAATATTCTATCTCTTGGGTGGTAGTTACAAAATAGCAACATTCCAGACAAATTTTATAACCTCTAAAAATCGTTCATATCCCTTCATTATGTTAAACATACACAAACTCTCTCTCTTAAAACTAGCATTATAACCTTTCACGTTCCCTACTCTGCATCCTCAACGTCTCCACCACCACCTTTTTTTCATTTCCATTTCCAATCATGGGGTTTTCAACTTCCTGGTATTGGTCATGTTCTCTCTGTTCAGTAGGCTGCAGAAATGAAAGTTGGAGCTTTTTCACTTAATGAGAGGCAATAGCCGCAATACGGTGCATTGTATTTTGCTCCTCTTACTCTTCTTTGCTTTTTTGTTTAATCATTTTATTTTATTTTTTGGATATGGGTTCGCATTAGAGAGTTCGAATGTTAAAGATGATTACAATTACTTTGTATTGATACTTGTTAAGTTTGTCTCATAATTTCACTATATCAATTATGCTTATAAACCGCACTGATTGCATTGGCAAAAATCACTATTGGTTAGGTGTCATCAATTCCATCTTGAGTTTGGCCCGAAGCAAAGGTGGGTATGTGTCATGTAGGTAAAGCATCACATGGGTTTTTGAAGGGCAATTTGTGATATTAAGATGAAATGGTGCAATCTGTAATCAATTCACAAGTAAAGCCACTTAACAAATTTTTGAACTTTTAAAGAAAAATTGTAGTCCCACATTTAAAACAACTTCTATTGTTATGAAAAAAAAAAATTATATTCACCATTTTCCTTGATTCACATGTTGACCTTATTAAAAATTTATCCCTTAAAAATAGAGTTTAGTGACTCTAATATCATTTTTTCCCCTAAGAGGAATGAAAGCTATAATTGTTAGTGCTTTAAAATAGTGTTGTTCATCTTTATGGAATTAGATCTCATACAATTAATAAAATATATGTTTCATTCACTTTGGTCTACATAGGAGACTCTTAAATTTACATGTAACTATAGTATATTATTAATATCATTTGTTATTTCTAAGCATTTTATGCATTTGTTATGCATTGAGTTCAAATAAAATGATATTTTCATCAAAACTCATCATGTAGCTTTTACCGTGCATTGCACCTTTTAACTATTTAAACAAAAAAACCAACTTATAAATAGTAATTTTGGAGAAGAGCCACAAGTTTTTTGTATTTCTAAGAAAGATAAAAGGGAAAAAGTTACCAAATGAAGAAATCATTTAGTATTATTGTTGCTACCATTGGTGTGGCTTGATTCTTGGATTTTTTTCACTATTTAACTACAAAAAAAAAAAAAAAAACTTACAAATAGTAATTTTGGAAAAGACCCATAGGTTTCTTGTGTTTCTAAGAAAGATGAAAGATAAGAAGTTGAGAAGAAGTTATCAAATGAATATGAACCACTATTTATACCTAAAGGATTATAACCCTTTAATAGACACATTTTCATTCAATATGCACATTTTCGGTCAATAGGCACAATTTCATTCAATAGGCACCTTTTATTCAGTTTTTTTTCGTTCAATAGACATCTTTTCATTCAAGACACCTTTAATATATATCTAGTATGAAGGGCTATGACCTTTCAATAGGTACCTTTTGGTATATCCAATTTGAATGGTTATAACATTTCAATAAGCACCTTTTGGTATATATATTACAACTTATGTTGTATATACCTATATATACAACCCAAACTAAATTAGAGGCACAACATTATGTCTCCTATTCCTTCCCACAAAAAACTAATAAATAAAACAACATTGCTTTTTTTCCCTCCTGAAAATCATTTGGTAGCTATTCCCATGCATTGCACGAGTTAGCAACTAGTATATATATATATGTTGAGTTATTGTGATTTCTCCAATATTATAGGCCTAACCTAGTGTTATTAGTTAGATTGGCTCTGGTTCTGGAGATTATAGGTGTTACTTGTTTTTTGTAACTTAAGCGATATGTTATGGTTGTGGAGTTACCACTTATTTCCTTGACTCAAACCCGAACCCAAACTCATACCCATCAATTTCACTAGCAATGACCTCCACTTTCAATTGGCAACCCATCATATAACATAACCATTAACACAAAACCTAGCAAAAACTACATGTAGATAACGTATTTTTTCCACCGTCGATTTGCATGCCAGACCCTGAAAATTTAAAAAATATTAAATTTTCTCCAAGGGGCCGCGGAAACATCTAGTTTTACATGGTGCAACTTGTTTAGGCATCAAAGCACTTAAAGTGCATTTTTAGGTCAAATTGACCAAAATACCCTTGGTCAACCCTGGGTTGACCAAAAGTCAAAACTAATCAAAATCATCCCAAAACAACATTTTTCATGTTTCTACATCAAACCCGAGCTACTTGGTGATTTTTGTTAACTCTAACCAAGTTTGACCAGAGGTTGACTCTAAAGGGTCCCAAAAACTATAATTTTGATCTGACCTGCGGAACAGGTTGAGATTAGCATCATCGAAAAGATTATTGAATTTCCTTTTCAACGACTCTTCATGGGTTGAAATTAGAGTCAAAACAATTGAGATATCTTGAAAATCATGCAAGCCGCATCAACTCGCTTCTGGAGGCCATAACTTTTGATCTAATCATTGGACTTCAAAGTTCTTTAGCTTTCCAAAAACCACACATCCAAACCTTTCCAGGGACACCATGATCAACCCAATCCAAGCCCGGGAAGGCCTTCATTAGGCCATTCCAAGTCAGCAGCCACTAGAGTTGAAGAGTCACTTTTTTGTTATAAATACCCCCTTCAAGTAACAAAAAAAGAAAAAAGAAATTGGGCATTTCTAGAGCTTGGTGTTGGGCAGACTCTCTCTTTTCCTCTCTAAATTCTCTCCTGAACACATCAAAAAACCTTTGATTTCTCTCTTTTCTTAACAATCAAGAGGTAGTGTTCTTGCACTCTTTTTCCTCTCCTTGGTCTTAGGACATGTTTAAATGGTGTAGATGTAGCTATTTAGCTACAATCTACACCCTTGGCTTTATCTTTGTTCATAATATGCTTTATTGTTTTTCCAAGCATGTTCTTTGCTTTATCTTGCTTCCTAGCATGTTCTATAGCTTTCCTAGCATGTCTCCTTGCTTTTTGCCATGTTTTAATACTTTGATGATGTTGGCCTAGCCTTTTTGGGCTAGGATAGGCCTAAATATTGTGTTTGTGCTTAGATCCATGTGCATAGGTGCGTTTTTAGCATGCTTGTGCTTAGATCCATGTGTTTATGTGCTTCGTGCCATGTTTGTGTTTAGATCTGCTTGTTTATGTGCTCTTTGCTATGTTTTTACTCAGATCTACATCTTTGTGTGCTCTACGCCATGTTCATGAGTCTAGATCTACGTGTTGGTTGCTATGCCATGTGCTTCTAAAGCCTTTCTATCTCTTGTTATCTCCTTTTTCTTATGTTTTGGCCCTTTTGGTAGGGTGTAGATCTAGATCTTGTGGTCTAGGCCTACATCCATACGCCTAGGCCTATATCAAAGGGTCTAGATCATTTCCTTTATGCATGTCTATGTTTGCTTGCTTGCTTCTATGCTTTATATCCATGTTTGCCTATCTAGATCTAGGCTTTGCCATGCTTTGTGCCCTTCGTGGGTTTGCGCTTGTCGGTCTTTAAGGCCACTTGCTTGTGTGGTTGCATTTGTCCCTCTTGTGGATAGTTTGGATGCGACCACTTGTGGGATACACTTCCGTGGCATTGGTTTGCTTGATGCATACCCTTTCTCCACTCCGTACGATGTTGATATGCTTGCCTTGCTTACTTTGTGCCACCCGTTTGGCTTTCTTTGCTTTTACGCATCTTTTACACGCTTTCCTACATGTTCATGCATGAGTCTATGTGTCGTCCATACTCCAATCCAATGGAACTATGGACACTCGATAAACCTACATTTGTCCTCCTAGGAAACCATCTTTTGTTTTATAACATGTTTGTTTGCCCCCGTTTGGCACCTTTTGATATCTTGCCTTTTAGCATGCTTTCCTTCTATTTGTTTCTTTGCTTGTCTACTGGCTTGTTTCTTTTGTTTTTGCATGTACACACATGAAGCATGGACACTTGGAGCAAGGGTGCGACCTCCTAGGTGCAAGCAAAAAGGGCAAGGATGCAAGCCCACAAAGGGCAGTGTTCAGTAGATTAGGGGGCCTAGCTCTTCTTGAGTGGTTTTCTCTTTCCCTCTTTCTTATACCTTCTTCTCTAGAGCATGTATTAGGGTTACCCCTTGTGAGAGACCGCCAAGGTTTGGGGTGCTCTCAAAAGAGAGATTTGGGTGCTTAGTGCACCTCTCTTTTAGCTAATTGTGTGGAGTCACCACTTATTTTTTATACAAAAAAATAAGAAAAAATAAAATACAATTACATGTCCAAAAATACCTCAAATGTCATTAATTGATCATAAAAAAAAAATTTGGTAGAATAACTTTACAAGGCTTTGGTCCTAAATACAATATATGTAAAAATCACAAAACTTTGATCCTAGTTACAATCTACCAAAACAAAAGATAAAACACTAGTCTACTATCCAAAAACCTAAGTTGGGGGGCTAGGTTATGGAATGGGAAGATGTTAGGCACCCATATGCATGCATAACATATTCATGGAATGACATAAAAAAAAGGAACTTTAACCTAACTATTAATTCATTTTTTTGAAATTCAAAATCTGCAGTTTTTATTTAAGAAGAAAACTATTTCAGAAAAATTTTCAGATCTGTATTTAACGAAAATATAGATATGTTTTGTGTACTTGAAAAAATCAAATCTGTATTTAATGAAAATACAGATTTGTTTTGCGATTAGAAAAATTTTCATATTTGTATTTAGTGAAAATACAGATCTATTTTGTAACCAAAAAAATTTTCAGATATGTATTTAATGAAAATATGGATCTGTTTTTATTTTTTAAAAAAAAGATTTTTGGTGATTAATTGCAAATCTTGAAATCAAAGAAGAATTAAAACATGTTAAACCATTAAAGAACATTCTAACTAAACAGATGAACATGGAATATATAAATTATGAACAAGGCATAATAAAATCAAACACTTATTAACAAAAATCATGCGATGAACAACCCAACATGTTAATTAAGAAAAAAGAAAAATAAATGTAAGAATGAAAATAAATACTTGCATGAGCGTATCCTTCAATGGAATAATATTTTAGAAATCAAAGAAATTTTCACTTCTTTGAGGTCTAAAATGCTTTATTTACAAAAAATAAATTCTTATAGCCAAGGCCTCTAAAACGTCTTTAACATAAAGGGAGCAGAGAAGTCAGAAAAGGAAGGGCCATAAATTCTAATATTTTTCCTCTATTTATAGAGGCTGGGGTGCTTGAAAAATAAGTTGAATAAGATTAGATACGAATTGGAATACGTCCTTATCTCTAAAAAGTCAAAAAAGATAAGTTTTATCTCAATTAGGAGGTTCCCGGGCAGGGCTAGGCATTTGGGCCAATCGACACTTAGGAAGTGCCGATTAGCACTTGCCATGTGCTGATTGGCACTCCAAGAGTGCCGAAAGGCCCTCTTGGGTGCCGAGCCCACTTTTCAGTTTTGGTTCGATTTGAACTCATTTTTTGAGGATTTTTGAGCCGGGAATTGCATCTAGACACGTTTTTAATTCATTTTCTAAAATCTTAATCCATTTTTTTTGATATTCAGGTCTTTAAAGTAATAATTATCTAATGGATAAATATTCTAAAAAGACTTAATTATCCATAATTTCTTTATTTTCTGATTATCCACTTTATTCCCATGCAAGCAGGCTTATTTTTGACACTAACCAACAACCAATCACAAATTATTTAATTAATTTTAATTGTTTAACCAATAATAATTAATTCAAATTAATCACACGTGATCGGTTTTACCCAAACAAAATGCATGCAAATTGTGAAAACTTGATCATGTGATATTTTTCAATCCAACGGTCAGATTTGGAAATCGAGCATACCGTCATGACTATTAGAATTTCGAGATCATTTTTATGATATGCAATGAATGAATTAATGCATGTAATGCAACTCTAAATTTTGGGTATATAAATGGTCATTCTAGCCATCTTCGGAGATTAAATTATGGGTGCAAAATCGAGTGTCTATAGAATGCAGGGATAGAGCTGGTAAAGCGAATGTCAATGTAAAACAAAGATACCGATTTTAGCAGCCATGATTTAATTGTGGTTGACTTTTCAAAGATTACATAGCCCTAAAACCTAAAACCTCGGGACATAGAACTAGTGTTTTGTTATTGTTTTGAAAAAAAAAGAGAACTATGAATACTTGATCTACTTGACAATTGATAAACTTAAATTAAATCTTGAAATCTGAGGTGACTGAGAGGTTTCTCTATCTAAGTTTGAATCTAGGGTGATTGAGAGGCTTCTCTATCTTAATCTGAATATGGGTCTGACCAAGAGGCTTTTCTATTTTGATTTGAAAGGAAGGTAACCAAGAGGCTTCTCTATCTTGGTTTGAACTTGGGGCGATTGAGAGGCTTCTCTATCTCAATCTGAAACTTGGGCAATTAAGAGGCTTCTCTATCTTGATTTGAATAGGAGGTAACCAAGAGGCTTCTCTATTTTGGTTTGAACTTGGGCTTTGCCTACAAAAGACCAAAGTCTGGAATTAGAATTTAGATGATTAGTGTTTTATTGTTCCACTATTTTGAGATGTGTGATTCGTCTTCTTTTCCCTTCTTTTTTTGAGATTTGAATTTCTTCTTCAAAAGGAAAAACCATTGATTTTTTATGAAGTCCTTTGAATTTTTTTTAATCATTTATTCATTTTGGAAACTTGAAATTTTCTTTGAAAAGTGATATCCTTTGTTCTTGATCAACCTTAAGAAAACTTTTATTTTTCTTCCTCCAAAATTGATATTTTCTTGAAATTGGTACCATTTGTCTTTGGAAATCTTTGAAAAGTTTTTTCTTTTTCATTCATTCATCATCATTTCATTTTCATTCATCATTTTTTTATTCAAATAACAATTTTTTTTGGTGAGTTGATTGAGTCAACTCAGTCAAACCTGAGTTGACTCAGCAACTCAGGTGTGACTCAAAAAGAGGGGGACGAATTTTTGGCCCCCTATTTGTGCTTGTCTCCATCATTTTTTTTTACTTTTCCTTCTTCACTCTCTGTTCTTCTTCCATTGTCACTATTCACAAGTTTCTTCCTCTTGCATTTCCTTCATTTTCACACCATTTCTTGCTTAGAAAATCACTTCTTTAGGCTTCTAAACTTGATTTCATCCATTTCTCTCAATATCTTTTCAGATCTTTGAGTTCTTGACCACCTTTGCAACAAAACCATTTTTTGAAAGCCATCTCCAAACCTCCATTTTTTTTTTCATTTCCATGGCATCTTCTAATGGGCAATCTTTTCTTACTTTCAATGGGAAGAAATATCATCCATCCCTATAATGGAATGAGGAAGAGGGGCTCCTTCAAGACCCTAGAACTCATGCTCCACACTCATCCAAAAAGGACATTAAGGTGAGCTCATTTTCATTTTTGATTGGCAAATTTGTTGATTCTATGTTTTGTTGAGAGTTTGATTTCATGATTTTGCATTTGTTGTTGTTTTCTTTTGTGTGGATTTTGAACATTGTATGATTTGGTTGGAAATCCTTGTGTGATCATGTTGTTCTCTTTTTTTTGGGGCATTTTTGAATTGTTGATTTGTTTGGTATCATGAAATTCGGACAATGTTGATGACTCATGAAGCCTTGCATTGTATGTAGCTTGTGGTATTGTTGAATGAATTTTGACTCAAATTTTGTGGATATAGAAATCATGAGAATTAGATGTGTAGGCATGATTAAGCAAACTCATTTTTAATGAGTGTGGAAATTTTGTTGGAATGTGTAGGTCTTATTTCATGGAAAAATTTCTTGTGGTGGTATGGATTTTTTTTTTTTTATGTTGGGCATGAAATTTTTTGTTGGACATGGAATTTTTTTGTTGGGCATGGAATTTTTTGTGTTGAGCATGGGATTTTTTTTTTTTTTTTTGGGCATAAAAAATATTTTTGTGTTGAGCATGGGATTTTTTGTTGGACATGGGAAAATTTTTTGTTGGCTTGGGCCAATTTTAAATAGACTTATGGAGATGAAGTATTTTTGGGTTGATGGTGGGTATTGTTGGGATGTCATTGGATTTGAAGTTATGGAATGGTCTTTGGGGTTTGGCTAAAATTTTTAGGGGCATTGTTTTATTTGTTGGGATTTTGGAATGAGTATTTTGGGACATATTGTTTTGTGAACATCTCAATGATTGGTTAAACTTTGTTTTGTAGAACCTTAACAATCGAGGTAGTCTCCAGATGTTAAAGGACTAGTGGGAGGTATTGTCCCCGGACATAAAGAATGTCATTAATGAGGCCGGCTTCTAGACATTTTTCTGAGCTCTATTGGATCACAATGCCAATGAGTATAAGGACCTCCAATTGCTCCTTGCCTTGTCAGAGTGATTCTAGTACACTACTTGCACTTTCCATTTTCCGGGTATTAGTAAGGTGATGTTGACACCCTATGACTTCTCAACCATTACTGGCTTAAAATTGAGTGGTGAAAGAATTAAAATTAATGATTCCATCACCTTAGCATGTTAGGATGTGTGCCCTTAAATCCTATTGTATGACGCTATGTGTATGAAATTATGTATGACTTAATGTTGTGTTTAAAAAAGTTGTTTCATTATTATCTAAAAATAATGGTAACATAAATATTGAGACATTATCATATAGTCCATGAGATGCATTGTATGTGATTTATGTGATTTAGTCACAGAAGATGTAAATCACAAGTTTCTTGTAAGCTCAAAATGTAGTTCGTAGTCGGTGATGAAATTGGGCATTTCATCTGCAAAGACTATAACATATCAACTAAGATGATTTGTCTTGATCATGGAAATGGAGGTTTCTAGTTGGTATGTTAATATGTTTTAAGAGTTAAAACATATTGAATTGGACCGCTATGAGATTTATTATTCTCCTAACGACTGTCAAATGAATAATAAACTCACGACTTATATTTATATGAACTTTTAATCCTGAGAGAATAATGGACCTGATCATGAAGTATAGGTTGTTTTGATATATTAGGAGTGAGATCTAAAGTTACGGTCAAAACCTCAGTATGTTGGGCAACCACATTTAGTGTTGATGGAATATATATTCTTAAAATGGAATTCATAGTCTCTTAACAGAGATACAAAATATTCCCTTGAGATAAGTTTAATGGGTTTGTTATTCATAGAGTTAGGCCTAACCACTTTAGTAAGGAGTTACTAAAGTATATATTTATGGAATTGAATTTCATAAATATATAATGAATAACTTTAAAAGATTAAACCGGGTACTTAAAGATAAGATGTAGTAATTTACAAAGTGGCAGTCTACATTCATGACTTTGTGTTACTACGAATATTTTATGAAGGGGTTGCATGTACAATAAAGTATTGGGATATAATTTATAAATAAGACCTAGAGTGCAACTATATTTATATAGTGGTATTAAATACAGTTAATGGTAACTTTAGACTTGTCAAGAGTTGACAGACTAGCCCAAGGTCCATTGGAGCTAGTGTCTTATTGGTCCCTTTTGGTCCCACTCCAAGCCACACACTTAAGTCCAATTGGAAAGGCCCAAAAGGCCAGTCCAATTAGATAATCAGTTAGATACAAAGGGAGAAACATACAGAATTTTCTGAAGGGAATTGTAAGAACACTATTGTGAAGTGGTGTATGTGAGAGTTAGACACTTTGACATTCTCCCTTTGGAACTGATTGAGAGACCACACATCTTGGGCGTTAGTGGAATTGGAGTGAAGATTGAAAGTGTTCCCAAGTGCTTCTGATCTTCGTTTTTGAAATTCACCGCTCCAAGGTACATTCCTTTGTTCTCAAATTTTGAAACTTATATAGTGCATGTTAACTTTTATGAATGAAGTAGATTCAGTATTTTTCCGTTGCGTATGTTTAGTATACGATACAAACATGTTATTTTCCATCACAGCAGAAATTAGAGGTCTTTCAGGTGTGAATGTACCCTTATTGTGGTTGCACTCCAATACTGACAGTTGTAAGACTGTAGCAATTGGCACTCGCATGTTCATGCTTCTCTTCATTTGAATTCTCTTATGTTTAGACTTAGGGAGCACTGTGAGTTTGCACTATTTGTGGAGTCTAAGGGATATTGGCCAGATAAAAAATTATGATTGGGGTGGCATGGCTTATGCAACCCTTTTGCACTTCATGACCCAGCTTTCTCGGCGTAGCCTCTCAAGCTTAGGAGGTGCGCCTTTTGTTTGGCAGGTGAGATTTTGAATTCTTGGTTATGTGTGTTTTGGAAGGTTATTTTGGTTGTTGTGCTGTTGATGATGTGTGTTTATTTTTTTTAGGTCTAGATGTATGAATATTTCGGGGTTGGTCCACAAGTTTTAGAAGATGTTGGTGATATGTATCCAAGGTTTCTTCGTTGGCTGCCTAAGTATCGTCTGTCAACGCCTCCCAAGCGTTCTCTAAAGGCTTGGTGTATGGTGATCACTTAACTACTGATGATGTGAGTTTTGTTTTGTTTTATTTTGTTTTTCCAGGGGTTTTGTGTTTGGTTGGGGATTTTGTGTTCTTTACTTATTTATTTTTTTTGTGTTGTGTTGTTTGGCTTCCTTTCATACTAGATTCTTTGTGATTTTTAGACGTCTTTAAATTTTTGGCTTGGATGTGAGGAGCATGCTGAGTGTGAATGGGCTTAGGAGTTGAATGGCCATCAAGTGTTGTTTGAGTGTGGCCATGGGAGATATTGGTATCTTGGTGACCGGGTGTTGGCTTAAGTTCAACATGTGTACCCTCTTAAGAAGATTCCTGTTCATCTTGTCCCTCCATTTGGTTGGCAAACCTTTTGGCTAATGAAGAAATTGCTTGGGCTCGGGTTGGCCATGTTGTTTTGAGGACAACAGGAGACTATCTTGAATTAGTCTAGACTCAATTGCATGGTTGTTTAGCTGGCATTCCTGTAACCTCGGTAGTTTTCTTTCTTTCCAAGGTCAATTTTGCACCATGTCTTGCATCCTTATCTTTTATCTTCTTTATTCTAACTTTTGTGAAAATATTTGCTTGTTACACTTTTACGCTTCATCCTCTGAAGGGTAGGAAAGTCCTCCTCCTAGCCATACTAATGGCTCTTCTAGTTCTTTCATGGAGTCATATCCTCATTTTCTCGCATGGCAATACGAAGTAATGAACCCTGATGGGTCATATAGCTTTATGAATCTAGCCCAGCCAGAGTATACCCTAAATGTCCACTGGAATGATCTAGTATGCTCCTAAATCCTTTAGTCTTCTATCCTCTTTTTGCTCATTGAGTTATTTCTAAGCTTGTGCATTTGTGCTCTAGGTCGGTGTTGATATTGTGGAAGAAAGCATGCAGATGATTGGAGGTTTACAGCTGGTGGCACGCATTCAATCTTCTCAATATGTGCTCAATGAAATGAACTAGGTAAAAGATAATGCTTCCTTAATGCTTTTTCTTGAACTCTATGGTCATGGATTTAACACTTGGCTTTATTTATTTTTCAGAACAACCGAATGGCAGTGGCTAATGCCAACACAAGATCCTTGGATGAGAGAATCAGAAATCTTGAACTTCAGAACCGGCAACAAGAATCTCGGTTTTATGCAAGTTAGGAAGGAGACACTAAGGGTGGCTCCTCTAGGTATGGGTCTAGGAGATCTTCTCGCAAGCGGACCCGAAGTCCGAATGATGCTTGACTTGTATTTTAATTTTCCTGCAAGGACAAGAAAAAGTATTCTTTAGAAAATTTGTATTAACTTCCACTCTTAGCTCCTTATCTTTGAATTGATTTTAATCTTGCTAAAACTTAGATCAGACAAGTTTAGAATCCACCTGATGAAGTTTTGTAGTAAGAAATTTGAACTTATCTGACCAACTTTGATGTGATTTGTACTTACCTGAATGAGGCATGGCCAAATGCCCTTAGTTTGAAAACTTTATGCATGATGACCTTTTATTCTTTGAAAAGGGATTCTTTCACATTTTTTTTTTCTAGAAAAGGGATGAATGATTTTTGCTTGTTCCAGAGAAAGGGGATAAGGCATAGCTGAATGCCCCTAGTTTAGAAAATAGGTGTATGACTTTGGAAAAGCTTGACTTGATTAATTTTCTTTTCCTCTCCTTTTTTTGAAACAAGTGATGTAGGTGATGTTTTTTTTTTTTTGGAAACAAATGGACAGGGCATGTCTAAATGCCCCAGTTTGACAATCCATGCAAATTTTTGAGAACTTTATTGCAAAACCATTTTTTGAGTGAAAAACAGAGACAAAACGGACTTGCGAAGTGTTTGAAAACACAAAACAGGGTAATTGGGCCATGGTTAAGCTGGGTGGCAATCGGCACTCTTGGAGTGCTGATCAGTACTTGAGGAGTGCCAATTGGCACTTTGGGGTGCCGATAGGCACTCCTAATTTTGCCTCGATTCCTTGCATTTTTTTCAATGTGTTTTCAGTTTTTTTGAGTTTAAAAAAATAATTTCTCTGTTTGGGACTATGAAACACTTTCCCAGTCAGCTACAAACTATTTAAACCTGGTTAAAGACTGAGGTAGCTTATTTTAGCATCAAACCTACATACAAATCTCTAAATCAAAGTTATCAAGAACCAACAATCACATGCAAGAGTTATCCATGGCTAACAATCAAAATTTTCCTCATTCAACCATTCATGATATCAATAGATGGGTTCGTAGCTTTGATTTTGTCACCAAGGCCAATTTTATAGCCTACAAGTTAGAGGGAATCAAGGCTTTGAGGAATGTCAAGATCAAGTGGGATTTTCTCCGTGCTGCCGTAAAATTCTGGGATACTGAGGACCATGTATTTCGATTTAAAACTATTGAACTTTGTCCCACAATCGAAGAATTTTTCAACTATTCTGGGTTATATCCTGGCAAGAAATCCGTAGCAGTTTCTTGTGATCCCAAACATAGGGAGATCTTGTCTGATACTTTAGGGCTTCCTACTTCAATTATTAGAAGCATAATTGAAGGTCACGTGGTGAATCTTCATGCAGTTGTTTCAAGACTAATTAACAAACGAACTCATGGTGTGTCTGACAACATGCAGAAATTTTTTGGCTTAGCTCTTTGCTTCATGGGAGAATTTTTGCTTTGCTCAAGAAGGCCTGGTTTTGTGGATGCTTGAGCCATAGGTATTGTGAGTCAAGTTAAGGATGATGATAATCCTACCTCTCTAATCTTGGCAGATCTCTTAGAGATGGACTTCGTATTTCTTCGTGGAGAATCGCAACACTTTCTTGGGAGTCCCTTGACTTTGCAGAGATATGGTTGATGGAAAGACTAGAAATGATTGTTACACCTACTGTTGCTGATTATGGTCCTAGCAATTTTCTCAGTCGGACTGTCCTCAAAACCGAGTGTCAAACTGAAAGTAACTGGATAAAATTTCTGAATTAGAAATCTAGTGTCTCAATTCGATGGAATTGTTATTGGTGGAAGTGCCCACCTCCTTTGTTGCAGTCTCTGGGATCAAATCACATCTTCATAGTTGGATTGAGGAGGGAAACTTTCTATAAGGTTGATAGACTCTTGAGACAATTCCAATATAAGCAAGGAATGCTTGGTGGAAGAGGAAGAAAACCTTTCACTCCTGTGGACACAAATCCTACTTCTGTGAGGAACATGTTGTTGGGCTTGGACATGGCTAACAGAGTGGATCAATCTTTAGTTAAGGTTCACTTTCATAGGATGACCACGAAATATTCTAATTGGTTGGTGAACAAAATTGTGGATAAAGAAGCCGACATGGCTTCTATGAGAAGACAATTTCTTAAGGATAATCAAGGGAAACACGAGGCTAACAACTATGAGTTTAAAAGGAGGGACAAAGATGACAAAGTACCTCGAACAATCAAAAGAGAAAAGACTGAAGAATAAATGATTTTTTTTTTTTTGCTTTGAACATGTTTATTTTAAAAGGTGATGTGAAACTCTTAGGTTTAGGAATTATTTAGGACTTTCGGATTTAGGATTCTGTTTAGGGTTTGGTTTTTGAATTTTATGTAATGGCGTGGTTTAATGGAATGGTTAGATTTTGATTTTTTTTTTGCTTAATGGGTAAATGGTGGGTTTGGGGAAGTTGTGACCGGACCAATATATGGTTGCCTATGTACCTCCTTGGTAGAAGGATTAGGTCATCGCGTAGTTCATTTTATTTGCCTTAACTTTTGCCTAGGCCGCCCTTTTAGGTTTTCAACCTGCCCAATTTTGCTTGAATTTTCCTTTTGTTTCTTGAATTAGGGCTCGGATCTCTTTCAACACTAAATCTCATAACTCAAATCTCTTGCTCTTACCTTCTTGTCAAAATCTTTCCTAAGTCTCATTTGGTAACCTTGAATGTGATACAAGGCCTTGAGTGTTTTCTCATCCATCATGCATAATTGTCATACCTACTTTGCAGCCAATCTACTTTAGGGATTCCACTCTCCAATACTGTTCTCAATGAACAAACACCCATTTAAATGGGGGAGGACTGCTTCCATCCCATACACCAAGGAGTAAGGAGTGGCTCTTGTGGAGGGCTGAATTGATGTCCTATACCCCTAAAGTGCATAGGGTAACTGTAGATGCCAATACTTGTAGTTCTTCGTGTTGTTCTTTAAGATTCCCCTATATTCTTGTTTGCAGCCTCACCTGCTCCATTGGTTTGTGGACGGTAGGGTGAGGATTTATGGTGTTGAATATTAACCTATCAGAGTAGCTTCTCTGTTTCTCCCTTGAAATGCAGCCAATTTTCTGAGATAACTTCATGCGGTACCCCATATCTACAAATGAGATTAGTCTAAATAAGCTGAGCAACTTTCTTCAAGTTCAAAACCTTGTATGAGGCAGCTTCCACCCATTTAGTGAAGTAATCAATAGCAATAAGTATAAATTCATGGACATTGGATGCTGTTGGGTGAATCTTCCCATTAATATCTATTCCCCATGTAGAGAATGGCCAGGGTGAAGTCATGGTATGTAATGGCATAGGTGGTATGTGCTTCAAATCTCTATGGACTTGGCATTGATGGCACTTCTAAACATAAGCCACATAGTCTGCTTCCATAGTAGTCCAGTAATATTTTTGTCTCATTATCTTTCGTGACAGCATGTGTGCATTCATATGTGGCTCATATCTTGACTCATGAACCTCTTCAATTATTTGCTGTGCTTCCTTGGCAGTCATGCAAAGGAGATGAATCCCGTCATATGATCTTCTATAAAGCCTCTCACCACAAATAATATAATTAGTAGACAACCTTCTGATGGTCAATTGGTTATTCTTCTCTGCAGACTTTGGGTATGTCCCATTCTTAAGGTACTGTAGAATGTCTAAGTACCATTTCACCTTTCCCATTCATTCCCTCATCTTCTTCTATTGACATGCAATAAGCTAGCTCTTCGTTTTGTTCCACCACTATTGGTGAAGCTTCATCCTCCTTAGGCCCATCCATCATGGATGCCATTGTTGCTAAAGTATCTGTAGTTTGATTCTGCATTCTTGGCACATACTAGTACTAAATCTTACCGAATTTCAAGGCCAACTTCTGATGGCATTCATGATAAGGCATTAGATTTTCTTCCTTGATCTTCCATCTATTCTGAACCTGAGAAATTATCAAGGTTGAATCACTGTACACTTCCAACTCTTTTACTCCAAGACCTAGGGCCGCTTGTAACCCTATAATGCAAGCTTCATATTTAGTGGCATTGTTAGTGGCAGGAAAGTTAAGTCTACCAGAGAATGGGATGTGTGTCACTTTTGGATAAATTAAGAGAACTCCAATGCCACTTCCATTTCGATTAATTGCTCCATCAAAATACATCTTCCATGATTCTAATTCTATCCTCATGATATCCTCATCCGGAAAGTCTCCTTGGATTTCTTCGGCTTCTTCTGGTGAACAGTGGGCTAAGTGATCAGCAATTGCTCTTCCCTTCACAGACTTCTAAGTCACATATTTAATATCAAATTCTGACAAAAGCATAACCCATTTAGTTATCTTCCAATCTTGCATAGGCTTCTCCATCGGATATTTCAAAGGGTCCATTCTTGCAATCAACAAGACCTTGAAAGCAAGCATGTAATGTTTGAGTTTTCGAGTTGCCCATACAAGTGCTACACATGTTTTCTCAAGTCGTGAATACTTCTCTTCATAAGCCAGCATCTTCTTGCTAATGTAATAAATTTCATTCTCTTTCCTAGATTCCTCTAGGTACTGAGTAAGCAAAGCCTCCATTGCTGTATTCGTTGTCGTGAGATACAATAAAATGGCTTTTCAGGTACTGGTGGAACTAGTATTGGTGGCTTTAACAAATAATTCTTAATCTTCTTAATCTTCTCAAATGCTTCTTAGTATTGTTCATTCCATACTGTGGGAACTTCATTCTTGAGCAGTCGAAAAAGTGGCTCACATGTCATGGTGAGCTGGGCTATAAATCTGCTGATATATTGTATCCTCCCTAGAAATCCTCAAATCTCCTTTTTAGTCTTGAGAGGCTTCATCTCAACAATTGCTTTGATTTTGTCAGGATCCACTTCAATTCCCTTTTGACTTATCATAAACCCCTACAATTTTCTAGATGTTACGCCAAAAGTGCACTTCTTTGGATTTGACCGCAACTTTTAAGAATTGGATTCTTTCAAAGAACTTTCGCAAAGCTGGTATGTGCCCTTCATAGTCTTTGGACTTCACAATGATGTCATCCACATAAACTTCTACTTCTTTGTGGATCAAATCATGCAACAGAGTAGTTGCTGCACATTGGTAAGTAGCACCAGCATTCTTAAGGCCAAATGGCATGACCTTGTAGCAATACGTCCCTCATGGAATAATGAAAGATGTCTTCTCCATATCTTCTCCAAAATTTTTCCATTTAGGGTACCAAGGTTCTTCTTGATTCCTTCACATCCTTCAAAGAATTCCAAACCTTCCTTGGTCAGTTGAGTCTTAAAATTGGGGAATTCAGCCACCCTTCTTCCTTCTTTTTCAAGACCTATACCAAGCATATACCCCATGTTCTTCATCATTGCAATCACCTAGTGGAGTCACCACCATGGATGTAAGGGGTCAAAGGAGTCGCCACCTAGTTTTTGCAATGGTCTAGGAACTATATATATAGCATCCTCTTGAGGAAGGACTTTTTGATTTTACTACCAGAGATATGGGTTCAGAGTTAAGGTAAGGTCTTGGGAAGGTGTTAGGCACCCAAAACCACCCAACCCTAAGGTTGGTTTCCCATCATTATGTCTTATATCTTAACCCTATTTAAGGCATACTCAACATTTTTATCTAACTCGCGCACACACACACACACACACACACACACACACACACACACACTAATCATATATCTAACAACCAACATGGCATCAAACATCCCTAATCATACATCTATCATTCTCATAAACAAAGCCTACCATACATCTAATCATGCATATCACTTCATCAAGGACCCTAGCATTCACCTAATCGTGGCATCAAATCATACCTAAGGTAGCAAAATGAATAATTGAACCAAAACAGAAGCATACACATAGGAAGATCTAGGCAACATGTGATTGAGCATAACTCATCCAAACAAGCATATTCATCATCTATCATCAAAGCATATCACAATGCATGAGCATTTCAAATGGATGACTTACCTTGTAGCAACTTAGCACCTATGGCATTATGCATGACATTGAAATAAGGAAAACACAAGATAAACCCTAATTCTAACATGTGATAACAAACAAACAAACAATTATGTGGAACAGAGACTTTGGATGCATAAAAGTATGGAAATGGAAGCTAAACAAAACAAACATGTGAAAGCAGAAGCAAAATAAACAAAAAAAAAAAACAAAAACAAAAACAAAATTTAGGGTTTCTAGGTAGTGGCTTGCGTGCGCAAGAACAAGCCTGCGTGCGCATAATCAAGCCTGCGTGTGTAGGAAAGATTATGCGTACATAAGTCTTGCCCAACAAACTCTAAAAATACAAAAACAGAAAAAAATCACTTAAACACACATTCTAATAACCTAACATGCTTTTTAAACATACAAAAATGTAAACCTAATCTAGATAAACATATCAAAACATGTTATAACAAATAAACAAGGCAAACAGAAGAATTAAAGCATAAAAAAGAAAGGAAAAGGAAAAAGAAAAGTTTGAACTAATACCTCAAAGAAAAGCTCTTCATGTTTGATTTTTGACTATTCCTCTCAGTCAAATCTATTCACAAACTAGTAAGAAAGTGATTAGTAATATTAAACTCAAAGATCAAGGCAAGAAAAGGTCCTAATCAAAAGAAAATTGACTTGAGGATGTTTTGTGAAAAACTCCCTCTTTGATTCACTATTTGTAGTGAATCTTAGTGTTTTCCTAGGAGATTTTGTGTGTTTTGAAAATATACTATGTAAGGCTACTTATAGTGTCAAAAAAGGGGTTTGGAATGATCCCCAAATGATGTGAGATTCATTTCAAACCTCAACATAAATGCAAAAAACTTTCCTTGTATAGTTTTTTGGACATTGCTATACGTATACAAGATCAGACCTACGTACGCATGCAGGAAGTTGCATGCGTAGGCTGATCCATGCGTGCGCATAGTGAGGATTTCCTTTGGTCTTATTTTTTTAAAATAGATTTATTTACTCATTAAAATTTTTATTTTTTATTTTAACACTTCTCAAGCTAATTTAACTTCTGATTGGGCCCTAAACCAACCTTAAGTCTTAGAATTTAGCATCATTAGGGAATGAGGCCAGTGTCTATAGTGAGTCCTCCAGCATCCCTAGTGGATCTTTCATCCAAAAATAGTCAAGCAAGTCGGAATACAAGCCTTGTGCACATATCCTATGGGAATTGAATATGTAGGCACAAATCCTATACAAATCAGAGTGGTGCACATATCCTTCAGGAATTGAATATGCAAGCACTAATCCCATATAACATAGAATTTATGCACATATCCTATAAGAATTGAACATGCAAGCACGAAACCCCATACATTTCAGAATGTTAGAGTATGAAACTTGTGCTCATATCTTGTAGGAATTGAATATGTAGGCACAGGTCCTATACAAGGCCAAACTTGTGCACATATCCTATGGGAATTGAACATGTAGGCACGAAACCCCGTACAAGTTAGAAAGTCTGAATACGGAACTTGTGCACATATCCTATGGGAATTGAATATGCAGGCACAGATCCTATACAAGTAAAAAATTGTGCAAATATCCTTAGGGAGTTGAACATGCAAGCATATCATTACCAATTTCGCCCACATATCCTACGGGAATTGAACATGCAGGAGCGGGAGAAGTGGTAGAGATAGAGGTAGAGACCAATGTCAACCCGAGGCAAGAGCCTCACCAGAACAGGTAGAGATGGAGATAGAAGACAAGTACCACCTAGCGAAGTTTGAGGTGAGAGCCCTAAATGGATACCACAGATACATATATCCTTTTAAGCTTGTAAAAGCGCATTTGTGTAATTTTTTAGTGACTCTAGGATAGTAAGTCACTCACCTTTTGCTTGCAATTGTCAAAACAGGTTCTAGGATAGTGAACTTGTCATTACTTGTTTCCTAAGCAACAAAGGTGGGAATTTGGACATACGAATCCCACATAACTCTTCGGAGTTGCACCTTGCTCCATGTATGCGTGATGTGTGTTATGTGCGTGGTTTAGGCCTGAGCCGTACGTCAAAACAAAATGTTTTATCTCTTATTCTTTTGATTCCATTAGCGAAGCTCACAAATCAAAATAGGTGCATTTGTAGACAGCAATTTGTACCCCTTACGACTCGGGCCTCGTTCCCAAATGATGCTGAATTCTAAGACCCAAGGTTGGTTTAGGGCCCAATAAGAGGTTAAATTTACTTAAGAAGTGTTAAAATGAAAAAATAACTTTTAATGAGCAAATAAATCTATTTTTGAAAAATAAGACCAAAGGAAACCCTTGCTATGCACACGCAAGAATCAGCCTATGCACATGACTTTCTGCACGTGTACGTAAGCTCGATCTCATGCACGTATAGCAAATTCCAGAAACTAGAAAAAGGAAAGTTTTCTACATTAATGTTGAGGTTTGGAAGGAATCCCACAACATCTGGGAGTTGTTCCTAACCCCATTTTTCACACTATAAATATCCTTACATGGTATATTTTCAAAACATACAGAAATCCCACTATAAAACACTAAGATTCATTAGAAATAGTATATCAAAGAGGGAGTTTTTCAATAAACATCCCCAAGTCAATTTTCTTTTGATTAGGGCCTTTTCTAGCTTTGATCTTTGAGTTTAAGATTAATAATCATTGTTTTATTGAATTGTGAATAGATTTAACTGAGGGGAATGGTAAAAAATCAAACTTGAAGAGCTTTTCTTTGTGGTATTAGTCTGAACTTTTCTTTTTTCCTTTTATATTCTTTTTATGCTATAAATCTTTCTGTTTGCTTTGTTTGCTTGTTATAATATGCTTTAACATGTTTTATGTAGCTTTGGTTTAGTATTTCTATGTTTTAAATACATATTAGGTTGTTAGAATTCCCGTTTCTGCCATGTTTTTGTGTTTTTAGCGTTTTTTGGGCAGAAACCTGCACATGCATAATCTTGCCTGCACATGCAGGCTTGATTATGCACACGCAAGGAAGTTCATGCGTGGCATGAACTTGCTCAAAAACCCTAACTTTATCTTTTTTTTTTTTGCTTCTGCTTTCACATTTATGTCCTTGTTTGGTTTCTTTTCCATACTTTTATCCTTTCAAAGTCTCTGTTTCATATGTTTAATTCTTTATTTGCTATCACATATTAGAATTAGGGTTTATCTTGTGTTTTATTGCTTTAATGCCATGAACATGCATTCACATGCTTATGCATAATACCATAGGTGCTGAGTTGCTACAAGGTAAGTGAGGTAAGTCATGCATTCACTTGTACATGCATATGTTTGTTTTATAAGTTTACTCTTCTTTGATGAATATGTATATGCAATGCTTTTAATGATGACATCATGTGCTTGTTGCCTATATCCTTGCTTTGATTTGATGATAAATATGCTGCTTTGTTTGAAGATGATATATTATGCCATGATTAGAAGAATGCTAGGTTGGTTGAGATGCCACGTTAGATGTATGGTAGGTTTTGGTTGATTGCCATGATAGATGTATGTTTAGGGATATCTGATGCCATATTGATTGTTAGATGCATGGTTTGTGTGTGTGTGTGTGTGTGTGTGTGTGTGTGTGTGTGTGTGTGAGTTAGATACAAGGATTGGGTGTCTCTTTAATAGGGTTAATACATAGGACACAATGATGTGAAGCCAACCTTAGGGTTAGGCGGTTTTAGGTGCCTAACACCTTCCCAAGACTGTACCTTAACTCCGAACCCATATCTTGTTGGAAAAACACATGTTTGTATCGCATACAAAACATACGCAACGGAAAATTAACGGATCTATTTCATTCGCAATTAATAACATGTACTATGTAAATTTCAGAATTCAAGAATGAGAGAGCATATCTTGGTGCGGTGAAATTCAAAAAAAAAAAAAAATCAGAAGTACTTGGAAACATTTTTAATCTTCACTCCAATTCCACTTAATTCCCAAGAAGTGTGGTCTCTCAATCAATTTCCAAGGGAGAATAAGAGAGTGACTTAAAGTGACATACACACCATTTCATTCCTTATTCAATACTCACATAAAATCTGTATGTTTCTCCTCTTTTATTTAACAGAATATCTAATTGGGCTAGCCTTTTGGGCCATTCCAATTGGGCTTTAATGTGTGGCTTGGAGTGGGACCAAAAGGAAACAAATAAGACTCTAGCTCCAATGGGCATTGGGCTTTTTTGTCAACTCTTGGCAAGTTCAAAGTTAAGATTAATTATATTTAATACCACTATATAAATATAATTGCACTCTAAGTCTTATTAATAAATTATATCCCAAGACTTTATTGTACGTGCAACCCTTTCATAAAATATTTGTAGTAATACAAAGTCATGAATATAGACTGCCACTTTGAAGATTACTACATCTTAATCCTTGAGTACCCGGTTTAATTTTTTATGTTATTCATCATATATTTATGAAATCCAATTTCATAAATATATACTTTAGTAACTCCTTACTAAAGTGGTTAAGTCTAACACTTGGAATAACCAAACTCATTAAACTTATCTCAAGGGAATATTTTATATCTTCGTTAAGAGATTATGAATTCCATCTTGAGAATATATGTTCTATCAATACTAAATGTGGCTGCCCAACATACACCTGATATATCAAAGCAACCTACACCTCATGATCAGGTCCATTATTCTCTTAGGATTAAGAGTTCATTTAAATAGAAGTTGTGCGATTTATTATTCATTTGACAGTTGTTAGGAGAATAATAAATCTCACAGTGGTCCAGTTCAATATGTTTTAACTCTTAAAACATATCAACTAGAAGTCTCCACTTTTATGATCAAGACAAATCATCTTATTTGATATGTTATAGTCTTCACAGATGAAATGCCCAATTTCATCATTGACTAAAAACTAAAATTCTGAGTTTACAAAGAACTTGTGATTTATATCTTTTGTGACTAAATCACATAAATCACATACTATGCATCTTATGGACTATATGATAATGTTCAATTATTCATGTTACCATTATTTTAGATAATAATAAAACAACTTTATAAATCACAACATTAAATCATACATAATGTCATGCATAGCATCATACAATAGGATTTAAGGGCACTGATCCTAAAAATCTCCCACTTGCCCTAAAGACTATTGTGCACTAATCTAACTCCCATTTCCTCCAAATGTGACTCAAAAGTCCTTTGGGGCAAGGCTTTGGTAAAGGGATCCATTAGATTACTTGCACTATCAATCTTTGCTACTACTACATCTCTTCGAGCAACAATGTCTCGAATGATGTGATACTTTCTTTCAATGTGCTTTCCTTTCTTGTGATTCCTTGGATCCTTGGATTGTGCAACTGCTCCACTATTGTCATAGAACAATGTGATTGGAACTTGCTCCATTCTTACAACACCAAGATCAAAAAGGAATTTCTGAGCCAAACAGTTTCCTTTGCCACTTCACAAGTAGCAACATATTCAACTTCCATAGTGGAGTCGGCAATACAAGATTGCTTAACACTACTCCAACTTATGGCTTCACCTCCTAAGGTGAGCACACAACCTGAAGTGGACTTTCTAAAATCAAGATCTGACTGAAAATCTAAATCTGTATAACCAATAGGTATCAAATCCTCACAATGGTAAACAAGCATATAATCTCTCGTTCTCCTTAGATACTTGAAAATATGCTTTATAGCTTGCCAAAGTTTAAGTTCTAGATTTGATTGATATTGATTGATCATGCCAATTAAATAACAGATATCCAGCCTAGTACATAGCATGGCATACATGAGACTTCCCACTACAGAAGTATAAGGAACATGTCTCATCATATTTTCTTCCTCAAAAGTCTTAGGCATTTGGTCATCAGACAGAGGAACTCCATGTCTGAAAGGAAGTAATCCCTTCTTGGAGTTTTGCATGTTAAACCATTCTAAAATCTTATCTATATATCCAGCTTGTTACAAACCTAACATCTTATTCTTGCAATCTTGCCAAAGTTTGATCCCTAGAATAAAGTTAGCTTCACCCAAGTCCTTCATATCAAATTGACTTGACAACCAAACCTTTACTGATGACATAACCCCTACATCATTTCCAATGAGTAGAATTTCATCAACATAAAGCACTAGGAACATTACTACTTTGTCTCAATATCTTTTGTACACACATGGTTCATCAAGATTTTGTTCAAAACCAAATGACTTGATTACTTGATCAAATCTGATGTTTCATGATCTAGATGCTTGCTTAAGTCCATAAATGGACATTTTCAACTTGCATACCATATGCTCTTGGTTCTTTTCTATGAAACCTTCTAGTTGAATCATATAGATTTCTTCTTCAAGATTGCCATTAACAAATGTAGTCTTGACATCCATTTGCCAAATCTCATAATCATAATAAGCAGCAATGGATAAGAGAATTCTGATAGATTTAAGCATGGCTACAGGCGAAAAAGTTTAATCATAATCAATACCTTATTTTTGTGTATACCATTTTGCCACTAGTCTTGCTTTAAAGGTTTCAACCTTTCCATCTATCCCTCTCTTCCTCTTGTAAACCCATTTGCAACCAACAGGTTTAATGCCATTAGGCGCCTTTACAAGATCCCATACTTGTTTGGAATACATAGAATCCAATTCAGATTTCATAGCATTGACCCAATGATGTGCATCTATGTCATTCATTTCCTCTTCATAAGTGTAGGGATCTGATTCAGCCTCTTCTGGGATAGCTTCATAAGTTCCTCCCAAACCTATAAATCTTATAGGTGGCTGAACAATTCTTTCACTACGACGAGGCACTTGTGTACTAGACATCTTATGAGTAGAATATTGTGGTGTATCTAATACAGCCACATCATCTCTAGTTTCATCCACTGGTTGTTCAATTACAGGTTCATTCATTTTAGCCAAAACAACTCTACTTCTAGGAGTATAGTCATTTTCCAAGAATTTGACATTTGTACTAATAAACACTCTATTATTTTTATGACTATAGATTAAACCTCAAATAGTTCCTTTTGGATACCCTACAAAGAATACCAAGAGAGCTCATTACTGATAATGGAAAAAACCTGAATGGAAAAATGATTGAGCAACTTTGCCAACAATTCAAGATCGAACACCGAAATTAGGTTCCTTACCATCCTTAGATGACAGCGCAATAGAAGCTGCCAACAAGAACATAAAGAAGATCTTGGTGAAGATGAAAGACACCTACAAGGATTGGCATGAGTTCTTGCCATTCGCCATGTGCACCTATGGCACTTCTATTCGTACTTCCACAGGTGCAACCCCGCATTCCTTGGTTTAGGACATGGAAGCCGTCCTCCCTGCAGAGGTAGAGATCCCATCTCTCAGAATCTTGTAACAAACAAAGTTCTCAGAAGCTAAATGGGCCCATTCCCGATATGTGCAATTGAACATGATAGACGAGAAGCGCATGACTACAATGTGCCATGGACAATTATGCCAACACCGCATCGAGTGAGCATTCAAAAAGAAAGTTAGACCCAAAGTCTTTAAAGAAGGCAAGCTAGTCTTGAAAAAGTGCAACTAGGCCATGCTTGATCATAGAGGAAAGTTTTTCTCGACCTACAGGGCCCGTATGTGGTGAAGAAGGCCTTCTCGAGGAGACTTGATCCTAGCCGACATGGATGGGCACAACTTCAATATGCCCACCAATTATGATGTTGTCATACAATATTTTGCATTAGGGAGCTTCCAAGTGCAACCTTCTTCTTCTTCTTCTTCTTTTTTCCCTACATTCCTATGTTGAATGCTCGGATTTGTGTTAAATACACAAGAGCTATTTAGACCCCAAATTAAAAAAAATGGCTCGGTTGATTTTACTCTAACTTATCTAAAGTACAGAACAAGAGTAAAAGAAGCACAATAAACCGATAACTACTCTAGTGCATAAACATGAACAACAAACAATAAAAGTAAAGCACAAGAGTAAGGGAAGAGAGATGCAAATACAAGATAAAACGTCGATGTGTTATCGAAGAGGAAACTGAAGAACTCGGCAAAAAAACCTCTTCGCTGCCCTCCAAGCCATAAATCGATCCACTAGACAATAAGTTGGGATACATGAATAGCAAGAGACCCTCCAAGCCTAATCTACCCAATGTACCTATGCCCTCCAAGCTCCTACTCCAACAAGGCTTCTCGGAATCGTGTCTTGTCTAGCTTTCCAGATCTCGCAATACGTCCGATTGCATCCGCCAAGCCTCATCGGTTTCTTTTGGCAAATCTCCAAAGCTTCCCAAGCTCCAAAACACTCTCTACACTTTGAAAAGGTGTGAGTTATGTTTGGGTACAAATCTCCTCTCAAGATATGACAATGAGAGAGGGAAGGAGAAGAGGCTAGGATGATTTCTCACTAAGGATTAGTAGCTCTCTCTCTCTAAAAGATGGGTGTCTGTGTTGTAGAAAACCTATCTAGGGTTTTTCTCTCTGAATGGCCTCACATACTTTTGTGGATAATGAGGATATATATAGTATTGGTGAAGGGTAAGAAAGTCACACTAAAAAATCCTCCAAGCAGAGAGTTTCACGGGTATCTCACGAGAAGGCCTTACCCGTGAGACACTCGTGAAATCCTCCAGGCTAGCACGACTCTTCAGTAGTCTGATAACTTCACCCAAAAATAGTAGTACTATAAGAAGTAATGTTAGAGGAAGAGAAATCATACCCTAAACCTGTTCGATCTAAAGCAGATTTCTGAAAACTAAGCATCTCATTGAGCTTTGCGCTTGTAGTCCTTTCCAACTGAGCTCTGACTTGGAATAGTTCTGCCTCAAGCTTCTTCGTCTTCTCAATTAAGAATTTATTCTCAAACCTTAGTGCTCCAATAGTTTGATTTGCTTCATCAAACTTTGTGGAAAGCTCCTCACGTTCAAGCTCCACATCACTAAGCTTCTTGGTGGTCAACCTATACAACTTTTCGTGCTTTTCTAGAAACCTTGTATAACTTAGCATAGGCTGTATGAATGTCATCTTGATCATCCATCTTCTCAAACTTGGATTCCATCAATTCCTCTTCTTCATCCACATTTTCAATAATCCCCTCAGTAGGATTAACTGTGGCAGTGAAGGCATTCAAGATTCCGTCATCTTCATTGTTGGGATCATCTTCAGGCTCGGTGTCGCTTAGCGTCACAGCAAGTGCCTTGCTTTTTCCAATTGTCTTGAGATATGTTGGGAACTCCTGCTTCATGTGTCCAAAGCCTTGGCATCCAAAAAATTTAGGTCCTGTAGGAATAGTATACTGACCGCCATCCCTAGTATCCTTCTTCCCTTTGTCTTGGCCCTTAAACTGAGAAGAACTAGATTGCCTACGGTCCTTGTTGAAGCCTTTTCCATTGGCATTCTTCATAAACTTCTTGAACTACCTAGTGATATAGGACTTCATCTTAGAATCTTCATCATCTGAAGACTCTTCCGTCTCACTGCTTTTGGCCTTTAGTGCCATACTCTTGCTCTTACTAGACTTTTCGATTCTAGACAAACCCAACTCATAGGTCTGTAGATTTTCAACCAGCTCTATCAAAGGAATTTTATCAATATCCTTTGATTCCTTAATCTCAGTGATCTTGTCATGGAATCTTTCGAGCAGAAATCTGAGCACCTTTCTCACAATCTTGAGTTCTGAGATAGTTTCTCCAAGATTAAAGGCAGAGTTCACTATGTCCTTGAGTTTAGCATATAACTCATCAAACGACTCATCCTCCTCCATCTTTATCTCTTCGAAGCTTGTAGTGAGCCTTTGTAGTTTCGAATCCTTGACAGCCTTTGTTCCCTCATAGGTTGTCTAGAGGATGGTTCATGCTTCCTTTGTAGTTTCAGTGGAGGATATCTTCTTGAATTCCTCATTTGTGACTACACTGAACAACGCATTCAATGCCCTGCTGTTGAAGTTTGCTGCCTTGATCTTAGCCTCATCCCAATTGGCCGGTGCTTCCTTTGGCTTGGTCCAGCCAATCTCTACAGCTTGCCACACTTTCTTATCTAGAGATTGCAAAAAAGCTCTCATGCGTACTTTCTAGTATGCATAGTTAGTCCCATCAAATAAAGGAGGGATAATAAGAGATTGTCCTCTATCCATGACAAACAGGGGTCAATGGATCACACACAGAGATTAAACCCTAATCAGAGTGTGTCTGCTCTGATACCACTTGATAGGCCAAAAACGTATTGACCCCTTGTGATGGATTAATTGATTAATTAGCCAAGTTTAATTAATCAATCAATTTAACATGCAAAAGCATGGTAGCACAAAAAAATCACCAATAAACTAAAGTGTAACAGAAAAATAAATTTGACACGGTGATTTGTTTATGAATGGGGGAAAACCTCCAAGGCAAAATCCCCACCGGGTGATTTGAGGTCACCACTCCCGAGAATCCACTATTATCATAACAAGTGGTTACAAGTAAAGGAATCCTAGTACCTTATACCAGCCTACAATTGAACCCTTACTCCAATACCCAATTGGACTTGTTCTATAATGACAATCTCTCATTTTCAATGCACGGCTCCCAGTACGTGACTAACCAATTGCACGGAACCTAGTACATGACTTCAATCACCATCTTGAGAAAGATGTTGGTTGCAAAGTTCTTCAGTTCATCCTCACAATGAAGAATAGGAAGATGTTTGGTTACAAAACCCTACAGTGCACAGACACAGTAGCTTCTTCACAAAGAGATGAACTAGGGCAAACTTTGTCTCCGGTCACAAATTTCTTGAACAAACTTTGCGCAATGCTTTTGCAACTTGTGTCTACTTTGACGGCCCTTAAAATAATCCTTTTATATGTCTAGGGTTATGAGAAAAGAAGGCCCAAAGACATATCCACGGATTGGAATCAAAACAGATCTGAAAAACTGTTTTTCTTAAACCTTGATAGCTAGAGATGTCGAGGTGCTGTCGAGCAGCTATCGAACCTCGGGGCTGGAGCAGCTTCTTATGCTTGATAGATGCTAGTTGTCGAGCTAGCTGTCGAGCTTTAATGACAGACACTTCTTCAACTTGTTTCCTAAACAGACTTGCATGGCTTTAAGACTTGATCTTGAAACCTTATTTCTTGAAGTATTAAAACATCCTAGATCTACCCAAATACAAGTAAAGTGCATTTTTTCAAAGGATTAGCCAATTACATAAAAGAACGACATATGTTCTTAACAAGTGAACCACATATGTTCTAACAAAAAGCAAAAAAGAGAGAGAGAGAGAGAGTGCTCGCTAGGCTAAAAACCTAAAAGGGCAGTCTAGACAAAAATTAGAGCAAAAAGAAAAAAAAAAGTGGTAGGTTGAAAACTCAAAAGGGTGATCTACGCAAAAGGAGTGAAAAAAAAGAGTGAGAGAGCCTGCTAGGTTGAAAACCCGAAAGGGCGGCCTAGGCAAAAGTAAAGGCAAATAAAAATCAATGAACTACGTGATGACATGATCCTTCTGCCAAGGAGGTATGTAGGCAACCATTCCATTAAACCATTTCATTACACAAAATCCAAGAAACCAAACCTAAAACCAAACCAAAAAAAAAACCAAACCCTAAAAAAACCTACACCTTAAACAGAATCCCTAACCTGCAGGTCCTAAATAATTCCTAAACATAAGAGTTTTTACATCAACTTTAAAATAAACATGTTCAAAGCCAAGAATAAGAAGGTCACTATGTCTTCAGTCTTTTCTCTTTTTGCTAATAATTGATTTTTTCTGTGTTAGGTGCTTTTTCATCCTTGTCCCTTGTTTTAAATTCATAGTTGTTTTCATCATAACTTTCCCTGATATCTCTAAGAAATTGTTTTCTCATAGCAACCATCTCAACTTCCTTGCCAACAATCTTGTCCACCAACCAGTTAGAGTAATCTTTAGTCATCTTGCGAAAGTGAACCTTGACAAAAGACTAGTCTACTCAGTCAGCCATCTCCAAGCCCAATAGCATGTTCTTTAGAGAAGTAGGACTTGGGTCTACCGGAGTGAAAGGTCTTCTTCTTTTTCCACCTAGTATTCCTTGTTCATTTTGAAATTGCCTCAAGAGTCTATCTGCCTTATAGAAAATGGCCTTCCTCAATCCAACAATGAAGATGTGATCTGATCCTGGAGACCGAAGAAGAGGGGGTGGACACTTCCACCAATAACAGTCCCATTGAATTGAAGAACTGGATTTCTTGCTTAAAAACTTCACCCAGTCACTCAGTTTGGCACTCAGTTTTGATGACAATCCTGCTTGGAAAACTGTTAGGACCATAATTAGCAATTGTAGGCTTGGCAATCATGTCTAGTCGATCCATCAACCATATCTGTAAAATCAAAGGACTCCCGAGAAAGTGTTGAGATTCTCCACCATGAAACACATAATCTAATCCTAGAAGAGTTTCTGCCAAGATCAAAGGAACAGGATTGTCACCATCCTTAGTTTGCCCCACAACACTTATGGCCCGAGCATCCACAAAACAGTGTCTTCCAGAGCAAAGCAAAAATTCTCCCACAAAGCATAGGGCCAAGCCAAAATTTTTCTGCATATTATCAGTCACTCCATAAGTATGTTTGTTAATCAGTCTTAAAACAATTGCATGAAGATTTACCATATGTCCTTCAACCATACCACTAGTGATGGAAGTAGGAAGACTAAGAGCATTAGACAAAAACTCTTTATGCCTGGGATCACAAGAAACCGCTACAGATTTTCTGTATGGATCATAGCCTAAGATAACGGAAAATTCTTCAATTTTCAGACATAGTTCAGCAGTTTTAAACCAAAACACATGATCTATAGGATCCCAGAATTTCACAGCAGCACGAAGGAAGTCTTACTTGATATTGATATTCCTCAGAGCCTTAATTCCCTCTAATTTGTAGGCTGTAAAATTGGTTTTGGTACTAAAATCAAAGATGCGAACCCATCTATTGATATCTGTTAGGATTTATGCCCTAAAATCCAATTTATTGGCATGTCATTAATAATTAAATTGTTTAATTATATGACACTATTTATAAATGAACTAATGGGACATTATCTTAGTCCATGAGATGCATAGAATGTGATTTAAGTGAAAAGTCACAGAAGATATAAATCACAAGTACTTTGTAAACTCATATGTTGAGTTTGTAGTCGGTGATGAAATTGGGCGTTTCATCTGCGAAGACTATAACATATCAACTAAGATGATTTGTCTTGATCATGGAAATGGAGATTTCTAGTTGGTATGTTGATATGTTTTAAGAGTTAAGACATATTGAACTGGACCGCTATGAGATTTATTATTCTCCTAACGACTGTCAAATGAATAATAAATCTCATGACTTTTATTTACGTGAACTCTTAATCCTGAGAGAATAATGGACTTGATCATGAGATGTAGGTTGCTTTGATATATCAGGAGTGAGATCTATTAGTTACGGTCAAAACCGCAGTATGTTGGGCAGCCACATTTAGTGTTGATGGAACATGTATTCTCAAGATGGAATTCATAGTCTCTTAACGAAGAAACAAGATATTCCCTTGAGGTAAGTTTAATGGGTTTGGTTATTCAAAGAGTTGGGCCCAACCCCTTTAGTAAGGAGTTACTAAAGTATATATTTATGGAATTGGATTTCATAAATATATAATGAATAACATAAAGGATTAAATCGGGTACTCAAGGATTAAGATATAGTAATCTTACAAAATTACAATCTACATCCATAACTTTGTATCACTACGAATATTTTATGAAGGGGTTGTATGTACAATAAAGTCTTGGGATATAATTTATAGATAAAGCCTAAAGTGAAACTATATTTATATAGTAGTATTAAATATAGTTAATGGTAACTTTGGACTTGTCAAGAGTTGACAGAAAAGCCCAAGGCCCATTGGAGCTAGTGTCTTAGTGGTCCCTTTTGGTCCCACTCCAAGCCACACACAAGAGCCCAATTGGAATGGCCCAAAAGGCTAGCCCAATTAGATAATCAGTTATATATATAAAGAGAGAAACATACAGAATGTTCATTAAGAACATACAAGGAATGAAATTGTTTGTATGTGAGTGTTGGACACTCTCCTATTCTCTCTTTGATGAAAACTGATTGAGAGACCACACATCTTGGGCATTAAGTGGAATTGGAGTGAAGATTAAAAGTCTTCCCAAGTGCTTCTGATCTTTGGTTTTGAATTTCACCGCACCAAAGTACGCTTTCTTGTTCTCTAATTCTGAAACTTACATAGTACATGTTATCAATTGCGAGTGAAGTAGATCCGTTAATTTTTTCCACTGCGCATGTTAGCATCAGATACAAATACGCATTTTCCATGCATTTTTCCAACAATATCATGGATTGTTGAATCAGAAAAATTGTGATTGCTAGCCATGGATGAATTTTGTGTGTGAATATTGTGTTTTGCTAACATTTATGCAGAGAATTTTTTAAGATTGCTAAAATAAGCTACATCAGTCTTTGATCGTTTAAATAGGTTTCACAGAGTTTGTAGTCAAGTAGGAGAGTGTTTCATGAGCATAAATGAAGAAAATATTTTTCAAAAATCTCGAAAACGCAAAACACTCGTTGAAAAGGCGTGAGGAGTTGGCCCACCACAGCGTAAGTGTGAGGGCATGACCAGGTGCCATCTGGCACTTTCAAAGTGCCGAACGGCACTCCAAAAGTGCCAAATGGCACTCCTCACATGTCAAATAGCACACAACCCCTCCATCATACATCCATGCAATTCCATGCAATTTTGCATTCTCGGACCTTTTAGGACCGTTAAACACTCAAAAAGATTTCTATTTAATTAAACTAGGGCATTCTGATATGCCTAACCCATTTGTTTTCAAAAAATCATCGGTTGAATCATTGTTTTCAAAAAAAAAAAAAATTGTTTCAAAATTTTTTCAAGACCATTGGTTCATGTCCCAAACTAGGGGCATTGGACCATGCCTCATTAGTTTTCCAAAAAAAAAAAAAAATCATCATCGTCAAGATTTCAAAAAAAAAAAAAAAACATGCATCCATTTTTAAACTAGTGGCATTCGGCTCTGCCTCATTCAAGTAAGTGCAAATTCCATCTGAAGTCAATCAAGATAAGTTTAATTCAGTACCACAAGACCTCATCAACTGGATTCTAAACTTGTCTCATTTTAAAGTTTCTACATGGTCATGGCCATTCCACGGATAAAGAGCTAAACATGGAAATTAATACAAGATTGTCTAAGGAACACTTCCTTTTGTTTTGCAAGAAAAATAAAAATACAACTCAAACATCACTAGGACTCTGGGTCTACCTGCGAGAAGACCTCCTCGATCCACCTCTAGAGGAGCCACCTTCAATATTTTCCTCTTGACATGCATAAAATCGAGGATCATATTGATGGCTCTCAAGTTTAAGATTCCTAATCCTTTCCTCCATAATTCTTCTGGCAGAATCAGTAGCTTCCATTTGATGGGCTTGAAAGTTAGCAAAATCAAGTGACAATTCCAACATCAAGAAAGATCCAAGCAAAAGACACTCAGAAAGCATCATGACATACCCAGTTTGCATCATTGAGCACATATTAGGAAGACCAGGTACGAACCAATGACTACAAGCCTCCAATCATTCCCATACTGTCCTCGACAAGATCATCATCAACCTGAAGCACAAATCCGCCAGATCATGAGCCATTCAATAAGCCAAGAAGAAATAAGGAAAAAAAATAAAAATGCAAGAACACACCGGATCAGGCCAAGAGGCATTTGGAGTATGCTCTGGCCTATTCAAGGGCATGGAACTATACATTCCATCAAGATTCATCACATCATACTGCCATGCCCAAAAATGGGGATAAGTCTCCATGAAAGAACTAGAAGAACTACAAGCATGGTGGGAAGAGGGAATCTTTTTCTCTTCATCTCACTCTTCCTCCCCTTCAGAAGATGGAGCCTAAAAATTTGACATGTAAATATTGTCACCAAGCAAAAATATGGAAATGAATATACAAGGTGAAAGTTTGACTTCAAGAAAAGGAAAAGAAGTACCGATATGCCAGCCAAGCAACCTTGCAGATGAGTTTGAACAAATTCAGAATAAGTTCCTGCTGTTCCTGGAATAATGTAGCCCGCACGGGCTTGAACAATCTCTTCATCAGTCTGAAGGTCAGCTAACAAGGAGGAACTGGAATTGTTGTAGGGGGTACACATGATGAACTTGGGGTAACACCTGATCACCAAGATACCAATACCTTCCATGCCTATACTCAAACAATGCCTAACAACCATTCTCCAAAGCCCGCTCACACTCCGAATACACCTCACATCCAGCCCAAGGATCTAAAGACATCTAAAAAAACAAAAAGGAACACAGAATGAGAAAAAACCAAACCATAATCAAACACCAAAAATCCTACACACAAGAAAAAGAGGGACAAGAAGAATTCACATCATCAGCAGTCAAATTATCAATCACCAAGTGCCAAATTTCCAAAGAACGCCTTGAGGTCATTGATAAACGGTATTTGGGTAACCACCGGAGGAACCTAGGGAAAATACCGTTAACCTCCTCCTAAACTTGAGGACCCACTCCAAAGTACTCATACATCCAAACCTAAAAAATTGCCACAACACCATTACCACATAGCCAAAATAATTTCCGAAACCCACACATAGCCAAAATTCCAAACCTCACCTGCCATACAAATGGAGCCCCACCCAAGCTTGAAAGGCTACACCTGGAGAGCATAAGCCATACCTCACCAATGCCTGGGAAATGGAAAGTACATGTGGTGTCCCAGAAGCGTTCTGCCAAGGCAAGGAGTAGCTGAAGGTCCTTGTATTCATGTGTCTCTTGAGTCAGTAAGGCTTCAAAGAAAGTGCCAAAGCTTGCATCATTAATGATATTTTTTATGTCAGGAGACAATGCTTCCCACATGCTTTTCAACATTTGGAGACCACCTCAACTCTTAAGGCTCTGCAACACAAAAATTTAGCTCATCAATCCAAGACAAAAATCACATCCGAAAATTTCCCATGACTAAAATCACATCTCCAAAAATTTTCAAAACCAAAAATCACATGTCCAAAATTTTTCCATAACCAAAAATCACATGCCCAAAAATTTTCCATGACAAAAAACACATATTCAAGAATGTCCCGCCAAAAAAAAAAAAATCAATGTCCCACCAAAAATTTACTACAAGCAAAATTTTCACATACCCATGCACAACTACTAAAATTTTCCCATAACTTTGTACCATCAAAAATTTCTTTTCACACACACCCAAGATAGTCATTAAAAAAAAAGTTCCTACATGTTCATGACCATGCACAAATAAACCCCCACACATCCAAAACCCAACCATAAAATTTTCCATGACCTAACATCACATATCCAACATAAATGTTTCCATAGCCAAAATCTCATGCCCATTAAAGTCCCTCCATACCCGCATATTTACACCCTAATACTCACAAAATTTTGACATGTTCATGAAACAAAATTTCCCATGCCAATAAAATTTCCCACATACATCATGAATGTGTTGATGCATGCCCACAACACAAAATTTTCATAGTACCAATGCCTCCAAAACCCAAACAAAATTCCTCCAACCACATCACAAATTACCAACATTGCCAAAATTTCATAATCCACCAACGTTGTCCAAATTACACCCAAAAAAAAAAAACACTTCAAGAATGCTCCAAAGCCAACTTTACAACATGATCAATCATACAATCCCCCAAATTCCAACAAGAACACACAACAAAATGACAATGTCTCACCACCAAACTTTCAATGAAACATGAAACAACATTTTTCCAAACAAAGAAACCAAAGAATAACTCACCTTGATATCCATGTAAAAATATGGAGCATGGGTCTTGGGGTCTTGGAGAAGCCCCTCCTCATCATTCCAATCAAATGTGGGATCATATTTCTTGCCATGAAAAGTAAGGAAAGAGGGTCCATTTGAAGAAGAAGACATTTTGGTGCAAAGAAAAATGGGTTTGAAAATGGGTTTCACCAAAAATGGATGTGTAGTAAAAGTGCTCAAGAACACAAGGATCTAAAAAAATATTGAGAAAGATGAATAAAGGAAGGTTGGGAAGCTTAGAAAAGTGTTTGTTTTGAGAAGAAATGATGAAAGGAAGAAGGAAAATCAAGGTGAAGATGAAGGTGAATAGTGTTAATGGAGGAGGAGAAGGTGATGGAGAAAGAAGCAAAAAGAGAGAAATAAAGGAAATGGAGGCCCAAAATTCGGGCCCCACTCTTTAGTTCAGCTGAGTTGCTGAGTCAACTCCCAATTTATTTTTTCTTTTTTCTTTTCATTTCCTTTTCTTTTCCACTCCTAAAAAAAATCAAAATCAAAATCACATCATGAAGAGAGAAAAATCAAAAAAGCAATTTTTTCAAAAAAAAAAAAAAAAAAGAGAGAGAAAGAAAGGATGAAAATTTTTTTTTATAACAGATTAAGGGCAAAACTTCAGGTTCAAATTTTCAAGTTTTTTTAAATCCTAAAATTTTCAAGTTTTTCCTAAATCCTAAAATTTTCAAATCTTCAGTTTCCAAAATTTCAAGTTGCAAAAAAGGTCAAACTTCAAGTTTCATGTTCAAAGTTTCATGTCACAAATTTTCAAAACTCCAAGTTTCCGTTTTTCAAAATTTCAAGTTCCAAGGCCCAAGCCTTGAGTTTCAAAATTTCAAGTTTCAAATCTTTCGAAAATCTCAAGTTTAAAGTTTTAAAATTCAATCTCAAAATCTCAAGGTTTCAAATGCTAAAATCTCAAGTCTCAAAACTTTGAATTTTAAAATTTCCTGTGCCCAATTCAAAAACTTTAGAAATCAAAAAAATATTTTGACAAAAATGAAAGTTCAAATCAAGAAATTCATACATTTCAGAAAAACGTGTAAACAACAAAGCACTCATCGGTTAAAGGCTAATTCCAAATTTTGACTTTTGCAGGAAGCAACTTGGTTTCATGGTTGAGAAGTCCCTTGATTGCCCTTAGTCCAGATCAAGATCCTTTGGTCACAGACATTAGTCCAGATCGAGGTCGCAGACGTTCAGTCCAAATCAAGGTCGCAAACACTTCTTTAGTCTAGATCGAGGTTGCAGACGTTCAGTCCAAATCAAGGTCGCAAACACTTCTTTAGTCTAGATCGAGGTCATAGACGTTTAGCCCAGATCAAGGTCGCAGACACTTCTTTAGTCCAGATCGAGGTCACAGACGTTTAGTCTAGATCAAGGTCGTAGACACTTCTTTAGTCCAAAACGAGGTCCCAGACATTCAGTCCAGATCAAGGTCGCAGACATTTAGTCCAGATCAAGGTCGTAGACACTTCTTTAGTCCAAATCAAGGTCATAAACATTTAGTCTATATCAAGGTCGCAAACATTTCTTTAGTCCAAATCGAGATCCTAGACATTTCCTTTGTCCAGATCAAGGTCGCAGACAGTTATCCATTATTAAGATCAAGATTAATAAGCCTTTTGGTTGCATCAATTCTCAAGAATCATTTCCAAAGTTCATTAGCTATCAACTAGGTCAAGTATTTTCGTTTTTGTCAAAAAAGCACTAGTTTTATGCTCCAAAGTTTTAGGATTTGAGGGCTAGGTAAAATCAGTGTCTTTGTTTTACATTGACATTCGCTTTCCAAGCTTTGTCAATGAAGGGCATTTTGTAGACACCCGATTTTGCACCCATGATTTAATCATGGAAGATGACTGGAGTGACCATTCATGTACCCCAAAAATCATGATTTCATTACATGCATTAATTCATTCATTGCATATCACAAAAATGATCTTGAGATTCTAGCGGTCGCGAGGGTATGTCAGGTTTCCAAATTGGACTATCGGATCAAAGGATATCACGTGATCAAGTTTGCACGGTCAGCATGCATTGTGTCTAGGTAGAGTTGACCATGCATGATTAATTTAAATTAATTTTGATTGGTTAAAAAATTAAAATTAATTAAATAATTTTGTGATTGGTTGATAATTAGTGTTTAAAATAGGATTGCTTGCATAAGATTAAAAGTGATAATTGGATAACAATAAAATTGTGGATTATCTGAACTTTATCAAGATTTATTTTAGAGCATTTATCTACAAGATAATTGTTGCTAAAAAGACTAGAATTATCCAAAAAAGAGCTCAAAAAATTGGAATGCGGATTGGAAACACATCTAAGTGCATGGCCCGACATAGGAAAACCCTAAAAAGGGAGTCCAAAAGGCACCTAAACATGAAAGTGCGATCAACACTCAAGAGTGCCATTCAGCACTTTTGGAGTGCTGATCAACACTTTCAAAGTGCTGAATGGCAATCTTTTGGGGTTTGGCCCAACTTCCTTCGGGTGATGATAAAACACATCCTTTTTGACTTTTTCGCAGAAGGATGCATCCCGATTTGCATTTTAAGCATCGTTGCTTTTTTTTTTTTAAGCACTCTAGTCTCTATAAATAGGAATTGGGTCTCGAAATCCAGCACACTTTTTTAGGCTCTGAGAGGGGATACGTTTTTACACTCTTTGAATATCCATATTTTTTATTCCCCTTTCTAATATTCTTTCTCTTAAATTTAGGGTTTTAAGGTTTCAAAGATAATTGCATAAATTTCTTTGAACCCTAAAACATCCTCTCAAGAAGGAGAGTGCTCCATGCAAGAGGTTGTTTCTATTACCCTTTCTTCTTTTATCTTTTTCTGCTTTTTTTGTTTTTAAATTTTTTTTATGATGCATGAATAAATATGGTTTAGTTTTGCAATGTTTTCTTTGTTAGATTATGTCTACAATGTTTTTATTGTTGAGGTCTTTTTTTTTTTTTTCAAAAATCTCTTTTTATCAAATCTTTTCTCAAATAAGAATGGGTCTACATCTTCATTAGATGCAGATCTGAATTTTTCTCAAAACAAAAATGGATCTACATCTTCATTAGATGTAGATCTGAATTTTTCTTTGATCAAAACTGATCTATATTTTCTTTGAATGTAGATTTGATTTTTGTTAACATAACAGATCTTGAAATAAAGGAAAGTCATGAGTAGTTTTGTTTGATGCATGTTGCATAGGTTGATGTTGTGAATATAATCCTCTTCTAATTTTTTTTTTCACATAAAAAATAGATCTAATTTTTCTCATTACACAAAAATAGGTCTGGTTTTATTTACCAAACCATAAACCAATTTTCTAGTTTCCAAAAAGCAAATCTGATATTTTTTAACCGAAAGATTTTGTTTTACTTTATCCCAAAAAATAGATCTGATTTTTTCTTTCACCAAAAACTAATTTTTTTACACAAACATAAACAGGTTTGATTTTTCTTTAAAAATAAAAATTAAATTTTCATCACAACACAGATCTAAATTTTTATCAAAAGAAGAGGGAGTATTTATAAATAGACTTGTGTAATTATGTTTTTCACGTGTTCATAACATATCATTCATGTCATGCATAAAAATGGTACATTGGTCAGAAGAGTCTAGAAGACCAGACTCTGTCTGGGCGAATACAGTTCTCAGTTACCTCGCTTTAGATCGAGCAAATATAGTTCTTGATTAGCTCATTTTAGATTGTGTGAATACAATTCTCTATTACCTCATTGGCATTCAAGATTCTACTCAAGTTCATAAATTATCAAATAGAATAGATGTCCATATTTCTCAATTTTTGTAAAACAGTAAAACACTAGTTCTACATCCCAAGGTTCTAGGTTCTAGGGCTAGGAAAGTTTTGAAAAATCAACCTCGACTAAATTGTGGTTGCTAAAATAATTGTCTTTGTTTTACATTGACATTCGCTTTTCAAGCTCTATCAATGAGGGGCATTCTGTAGACTCTCGATTTTGCACCCATAATTTAATTTTGGAAGATGACTAAAATAACCATTTCAAATACCCAAAAAAAAATCATAGTTGCATTTCACGGATTAAATCATTCATCACATATCATAAAAATGATCATGAGATTCTAACGGTCACGACGATATGCCTGATTCCCAAATTAGATTGTCGGATTGAAAGATATCACAAGATCAAGTTTTCACGGTCTGCATGCATTGTATGTGGGTGAGGCTGATCACGCGTGATTAATTGAAATTAATTCTGATTGGTCCACAATTAAAATTAATTGAATAATTTATGTGATTGGCTGTTGGATTGCATCAGAAGTAAGCTTGGTTGCATAGTGTAAGAGACCGTAAACTTGGTTGCTCTCAGAAAAGGGTGTAGGCATCAACACCTTCCCTTTTTAGGATCATATGGAGTGCCACTTATTTTATAAGTAAAATTAGAAAGCTTTACAATCTATAATATATCTTGAATAGTATGTTAGCTGGAAATAATTACATATTGGTAGAAAGAACTTTACATTGCTTTGATTCCTAGGTACAACCTAGTAAAAGAAAAAAAGGAAAATACGAAGCCTTTTTTCCTACTTATAATCTACCAAAAATAAAATAGGACACTAAATCTACCAACCTAAGATTCTAATCTTCGGGGGCTAGGTTACAAGATGGGAAGGTGTTAGGCACCCACCTTGCCCAGACAGAGTTTGGTCTTCTAGACTTTAAATGACCTTTTAAATACCCATTAAAAAATGATATGCAAATTATTGTGTCAAAATTCCTAAATCTAAAGTTGGTTAATGCGCAAAATCCTAGATCTATTGCATTTATGCAAGGAGAAATCACATCAAATTTTATTTGTAGGAACAAAATTTTAAGAGAAGTTCAAATTAAATAAAATGAATTTTTTATTAAAAAAATTCAGATATGTTTTTTTAAATAACAGGGAATGGATTTTTTGAAAAGTTCCCAAATCTAATTTCTTAATTAAATAAGAGAATGAATTTCCAAAAGGAAAATCCAAATATGATTGTTTAATTAAGAAACATAATGGGTTTTAAAAGAACTTGCAGACCTGATTTTTCAAAGTGAAAAGAATTAATTTTTAGAATAAAATTCAGATCTGGTTTGTGGTTTGGGAAAACAAAGGAGATTTTGAAAAAATAATTCAAATCTGATTTTCAGTTTAAGAAAACAAAAGAGATTTGAAAAAATAATTCAGATCTGATTTTTGGTTTAAGAAAAACAATGGAGAATTGAAAAATATATTCAGATATGATTTTTGGTGTAAGAAAAATAATGAGGTTTTGAAAAATATTTCAAATCTGATTTTGTTTTAAAAAAACAATGAGGTTTTGAAAAATAATTCAGATCTGATTTTGTTTTCGGAAAACAATGAGATTTTGGAAAATAATTCAGATCTGATTTTGTTTTAAGAAAACAATGAAGTTTTAAAAAATAATTCAGATCTGATTTTATTTTACATAAAACAACAGATTTAGGATTTAATCATATGCATCACATAACTACATGAACACACCACACGCATAAACAGACATACATCATATAACCAAAAGAGAATCAAGGCAAATGAAAGGAAGAACATGTTCAGAGCATGGAGAATTGAATCAGTTATGTGAACATGCAAATAAAGAAATGGAAACTTACCTACATGAATATATTCCACAAGGAGAGGATTACTTCAGAAATCAAAGAGAATAAAATTTTTAAGGATCTAAAATAAGAGCCACTTAATAGAATAGGAATTTCTAAAGCAAAACTTCCAAAATTTCTTTGACGTAAGGGGAGAGAGAAGGGAGGGTTAGTGATTAGGTGTGCTAAATGTTGGGAGGCCTCCCCTATCTATAGAGGTGTTAGTTGCTTAGAAAATAAGCAAGGTTTGCTTAAAAATTAAGTCCAATCAACTTAAAAAAATAAGCAAAAAACGTATGGGGAAAATCCTGAAAAAAAAAGAAAAGAAAAAGAGATTTGGATAGGAGTAAGTAGAGTTTTCAGATCAAAACAAGTTGTAGTATTTTGATCATATATTTTTACACAAACTTCGGTTTAAGCTGAATTTTTTGGATAGCTGAAAGGGATATTCAATTCTCTACAACTTTGCTAGAAATAGCCTAGTCCAAATTTTGAATTCTACTATGCTAAAGTGCGTTGGAACGTGAATCTGAAATTTGCTATTTTATTAGCACTTTTTTTTTTTTTTTGGAAGTGTTTTCCAAGTCTAAAACTATATTTGGACGAATTTCAGAGTTATTTTCATGATAAACCTCATCCCAAAGTGATAATTAGGATTTTTTAAATAATTCTTTTGAATATAATTATCCCAAAAGCCTAATTATCTAGGGTCTTTAAATATTATCAGCTTAATTGTTTTAATCCCATGCAACAAATCTCACTTTAAGAAAAATATTTAACCAATCACAAAAATTCATTCAATTAATTTTAATCATTAACCAATCAAAATTAATTTCAATTAATCACATGTGATTAGTTTCACCTAAATGAATACATGCAGACTGTGAAAACTTGATCTTGTGATATCTTTTAATCTAACAGTCCAATTTGGGAACCGGCATATCGTCATGATCGTTAGAACCTTAAGAACATTTTTATGTTATGTGATGAATGATTTAATGCATGAAATGAAATCATGATTTTTGGATATTTAGAATGGTCATTTCAGTCAACTCCCAAGATTAAATTATGGGTGCAAAATTGAGTCTCTACACATAAGAATAAATTGGGTAATCAGATAATAAGGGAATTGTTGATAATTATGTCTTTTTAGAATATTTATCTATTAGATAATTATTGTTTTAAGGACCTAATTATCAAAATAAAAGGGATTTATTTTGGAATACAATTTGAAAATAAGTCCAAGTACAATTCCTGACTCAGAAAACCCCTAAAAAAAAGTCCAGATTGAATGAAAAGAAGAGATTGGGCTCAATACTTGAGAGTGCCACTCTGCACTCTTGGAGTGCTGATCGGCACATGGCAAGTGCCGATTGGCACTTACCTAGTGAAGATTGGCACAGCTTCGAGGCCCGGCCTAGAAATCATCAGGTCAAGCCAAAACACATCTAGTTCGATTTTTTAGGGATAAAAATTCGACCTAATTCGTATTTGATCAAACCTAGCTTATTTTCTAAGCACCAAACCTCTATAAATAGGGAATCAAAATCAGAAATCAGGACCCATTTTTTGACCTTTCTCCCTCCCCATACATAAAAGAAATTTTGGAAACTTTGCTTTAAGAATTTCTTTTCTACTAAGTGGCCCTCACTTAAATCTTTAAAAATTCATTCTCTTTGATCTCTAGGATAATTCTTTGCTTATGGAATACGTTCAGGAAAGTAAGTTTCCATCTTTCTATCTCCATAAAATTAATTCAATTCTTCATGCTGTTCATAACATGCCTTTTATTTTATCTGTGTTGATTTTTCTTTCTAATGATTATATGATGAATGTCTGCTTTTGCATATGTGTTTTGTTCATATAATTATGTAAGGCATATGATTGAATCCTAGATTTGTTGCTTTATGTAACTTTATATAAAATATCAGATCTGAAATAATTTTTTCAAAACTCTATTGTTTTCCAAAACCAAAAATTAGATCTAAATTTTTTTTTTTCAAAACTCCATTGTTTTCCAAAACCAAAAATTAGATCTGAATTTTTTTTTTCAAAACTCCATTTTTTTCCAAAACCAAAAATCAAATCTGAAATTATTTTTCAAGTCTCCTTTGTTTTTCAAAACCACCATTCAGATCTGAATTTTCATTCTAAAAGCTCATTCCTTTTAACTTTGACAAATCATATCTAAATTTTATTATAAAAAAAATCATTTTTTTTTACTTCGAAAAATCAGGTCTGCAATTTCTTTTGAAAACCATTCTATTTCTTAATTAAGTAATCAGATTTGGATTTTTATTTTGGAGATTCATTATGTTATTTAATTAAGAAATCAGATTTCAAAACCCACTTCTTTTGAAAAAAAAAAAAAATCCATTCCTTGTTAAAAAAACAGATCTAAATTTTTTATCAAAAAATTCATTTAGCTTAATTTGAACTTTTCTTAAAAATTCTTTTCCTAAAAATAAAATACAAATGTGATTTCTCCCCGCATAAATGCAACAGATCTAGGATTTTGCACATTAACCAACTTTAGATCTAGGAATATTGACACAAAAATTTGCATGTCATTTTTATAATGGGTATTTAAAAGGTCATTTAAAGTCTAGAAGACTAGACTCTATCTGGGCAAGGTGGGTGCCTAACGCCTTCCCATCCTGTAATCTAGCCCTCGAACCTTAGAATCTTAGCTTGGTAGATTTAGTGTCTTATTTTATTTTGGGTAGATTGTAACTGGGAAACAAGGCCTTGTATTTCTTTACTTAATTGTAACTAGGATTCAAAGAAATGTAAAGTTCTTTCTACCAAGTTGTAATTGTTTCCAATTAATGAGGATGTGTATTATTCAAGATATGTTGTAATTTGTATAGTTTTCTTATTTTACTTATAAAATAAGTGGCAACTCCATATGATCTTGAAAAGGAAAGGTGCTGATGCCTACACCATTTTTTTAGAGCAACCAAGTTTCCCAATCTCTCACATGCCAATCATAGGGGCAGTTGAGTATCTTGCCCCAAGTGACACAATCTAACACAGTGCTGATAGTGGACGACTGTGTCAAAACAATCCTAGTGATCTTGCTGAGGGACTAGGCACATGCCCTAGGATATATCTCTAAAGAACGGCCAGAATACTATGGACACAGGGCTGGGATATACTCTTATGCCTACCATGTCAGAATCTGCCAACAACCCTCTAGGCTCCTGAAGCCCTGCCGCGAAGCCTGCCTTGGGAAAGCGATGAAGAATCCATAAGAATAGGATCCCTAATCATAGGCCCTTATATCTAACACTACTCTCATGGCTTTCAGCAGCCTATAAGTCAGCACCGGCCGGTTGTTGCTAAATAGGCAACTACCGATGAAGTAGAAGAAGAATTGTCTGAGAGCAATGTTTTCAGGCTCCGCCTCCTTGGGTATGCTCACCCTCAGCCACTCCATGTGGATCTGAGGCTTGTCAATAGGTCCAAAATACTATCTCCTTACCAGGGTAAGGGGATAGCAAATGCCCAAGAGCTCGCTTGCAACATCAAAATCTAAAAATCAGTTGGGACCAGATACCTATTGAATCTAAGGCCCAAAAAGGCCGTCCAGTCAAGGGGACGGACTGCATACTCCCCACAGCTCAGATGAAAGGTGCTAGTCTCTGCGTGGAATCGCTGCACCAAAGTCTCTAGTATCGCATGCCTCATGGAATATGAAGGAATCGTCAAGAATTCCTCAAAGCCCTGCTCAATCAAAAAATTGCGATAGCACGCATCTATCCTGGAGTCAAATAAGTGAACGAATTAAGACCACGCTCCCCGATCGTGAATCTTGTCAACAGCCTACACTTGAAATCAAAAAAAGTTACCAATTAGCATGCATTCTACACATTTAGGTTTGAAAATGAAAGAGAAATAGGAACATACCTGAGCGTTCTAAATTTGAGCAGAAGGATGCCTCTTCAGACCATGTTGAAGGATGCCTCCTCCCTCATCGGTCCAAGGGAACTATGAAGAAATGCCTCTTGAACTAGTGTGGTTTGAGACTAAACGTTGGCTATCTCCATCGAGTATCGACTCCTAGTACGGTGTGCTATATATATATATATATATATATATGCCCACTAGGGGGAGCAGGGTCATCACCACCTTGGTTGAAGTGCCTTTGAAGGGTCCATGCAACCCGTACACTAGTTAACACAGTATCGTCATTGTTACCAAACGAATCAGCTTGAGATGGAACAATGGTGGGAGCCCTCCCACGAGCACTGCTTGATCTCATTTGTTGAGACATAACCTACGAAAGCAAATTCAAGATTGGTTAGTAAACCAAAAGCATTTGGCAATGCAAGTAAATAGGTAAATATGTCTAACCTTACTGCCTAACACGTATTATGAATGTTCATACCAAAATGACATGTTTTCTCAAAAGTATCAAAATTTTCAAAATACCTCTCTCTTGGGATTCAAATTCGGCAAAGACCGTTTAATCCTATCTCTTATGCCTTAAAAGTATCAAAATTTTCAAAATACCTCTCTCTTGGGATTCAAATTTGGTAACAACCATTTAATCCTATCTCTTTTGCATCAAAAGTATCAATTTTTCAAAATACCTCTTCTAGGATTCAGATTCGACAATGACCATTTATTCCTAGGTATCCTATGCCTTATTTGAGATTCAAATTTCGATAGCGATCATTTATTCTCACTAGGATTCAGATTCCATAGCAAGCGTTTAGTCCTATTCATCTTATGCATTTTTTGAGATTCAGATTCAGCAGTGACCATTTAGTCTCACTAGAATTCATATTCGACAGCAACCATTTAGTCCTAGGCATATAGGCCTTCTTCGAGATTCAGATTCGGCAGCAACCATTTAGTCTTACTAGGATTTAGATTCGGCAACAACCGTTTAGTCCTATGCAACCTATGCATTCACCATGATTCAGATTCTGTAGTAATCGTTTAGTTCTAGGCATCCTATGCCTTCTTTAAGATTCAAATTCAGTAGTGACTGTTTGGTCTCATCAGAATTTAGATTCGACAGGACCATTTAGCCTATGAATCCTATGCATTCTTCGAAATTCAGATTCGGCAATGACCGTTTAGTCTCACCAAGATTCAGATTCGGCAGCAACAGTTTAGTCATAGGCATCCTATGCCTTCTTCGAGATTTAGCTTTGACAATGACCATTTATTCTTACCAGGATTTAGATTCAGCAATGACAGTTTAGTCCTATGCATCCTATGCATTCACCAAGATTCAAATTCAACAGCAACCGTTTGGTCTTATCAGGATTCAAATTCGGCAGCAACCTTTTAGTCCTATGCATTCTTCGAAATTCAAATTCGACAGCGACCATTTTGTCTCACCAAGATTTCGATTTGGCAGTGACCGTTTAATCCTAGGCATCCTATGCCTTCTTTGAGATTCAGATTCAGCAGCGACCGTTTAGTCTTACCAGGATTCAGATTCGACAATGATTGTTTAGTTCTATGCATCCACTAGGAATTCGATTCGACAACAATCGTTTAGTCCTAGGCATCCTATGCCTTCTTTGAGATTCAAATTTGGTAGAGATCGTTTAGTCTTACCAGGATTCAGATTCGACAATGACCGTTTAGTCCTGTGCATCCTATGCATTCACCAAGATTTAGATTCAGTAGCGATCGTTTATTCCTATGCATCCTATGCATTCACTATGATTCAGATTCGGTAGTGACCGTTTAGTTCTAGGCATCCTATGCCTTCTTCAAGATTCAGATTCAGCAGAGACCGTTTAGTCTCATCAGGATTCAAATTCAGTAAGACTATTTAGCCTATGAATCCTATGCATTCTTCAAAATTCAGATTCGGCAACAACCGTTTAGTCTCACCAGGATTCAGATTCGGCAGCAACCATTTAGTCCTAGGCATCCTATGCCTTCTTTGAGATTCAGATTCGGCAGCGACCGTTCAATCTCATCAGGATTTAGACTCGGCAAGACTGTTTCGCTTATGAATCCTATACATTCTTTGAAATTCAGATTTGGCAGCGACCGTTCAGTTTCACTAGGATTCAGATTTGGCAGCGACCATTTAGTCTTACTAGGATTCAAATTCAAAAATGACCGTTTAGTCCTAGGCATCCTATGCCTTCTTTGAGATTCAAATTCTATAACAACCATTTAGTTTCATCAGGATTCGAATTCGGCAGCAATCGTTTTGTCCTTTGCATCCTATGCATTCTTCGAGATTTAGATTCGGCAGTGACCGTTTAATCTCATTTGGATTCATATTCAATAGAGACCATTTAGTCCCATGCATTCTTCGAGATTCGGATTTGCAACAACTATTTAGTCTCATCAAGATTTATATTCAGCAACGACCATTTAGTCCTGGGCATCTTATGCATTCTTTGAGATCCAGATTTGGCAACGACTGTTTAGTCTCATCGGGATTCAGATTTGGCAGCGATCATTTAATCCTATGCCTTCTCTAAGATTTAGATTTGGCAGTGATCGTTAGTCTCACTAGGATTCAGATTTTGCAACGATCATCTAGTCCTAGACATCCTATGCATCCTATGAATCGATCAAGATTCAGATTTGGCGGTGACCGCTTAGTCCAGTGTTTTCCAAAACTACCCTCACTCAAAATCGCATTGTTTTCACATTTTCAATCCTCTCAAAATTTTCCATCTTTATCATGCATAGTCTCTCATATTTACCTAGCTTTTCTGTTAGTTTTGTTATTGTTCGTGTGTTTTTATAGCATCCAACATATGAAAGTTTTCCTAGACCACTTAAACATGTGAACAGATATTTTCCAACATCATCATGCCATAAATGATAAAAAACAAAAAAACACATTGCAGAAAAAAAAAAAAATAGCACGCTTTCCCACTTGCTTTGCTACTAACATACCTGCACAAAATAAAAAGAAAGAGAAAATAGACACTAAACTCAAGTGTAGAACTCAAGACTGAAGCTATGAACTTAAGCTGAAAGCCGAACCCACTAGACTGTGACTTGCTCCAGAGAAACTTGTACGGCTTGGGCTGCCCAGCGTACCTTATAGGGCCACTGAGTCTACCCAGCGCACCTACAAGGGCCGCCGGTCAGTGTTGACCCAGTCAACATTGACCGGTTGACCTTTGACCCAAAAAAAACCCAAAGTTTCTTGCCCGATTCCGAGGACAAATTTAAAGAATTCTTCTAGATTTGCTACGATAGCTCAACCTTGTTAGGTAAAACTGGTCTCAATCCATGAATAGTGCAGTTTCCACATGCAATTTTGGGGCCACAAAATACAAAATCATGTTCTTTATCCAATACCTCTCATTGCACTCGAGATGTCAGATAAAGAAGGGGTAGCTGTAGAAACCGTATTTTGTCCGCCCTCAATTTGTGTGCCGAATCATGAAAATTCCAAAAATATTATCTTTACTCCACAAGGCCGCGGAAGCATCTGGATTAACGTGGTACAATCCGTTCGGGCATCGGAGCCTTGAAGTGCCCTTTCAGGTCAAATTGACCAAAATGCCCTAGTCAACCTTGGGTTGACCGAATGTCAAAATTGGTCAAAATCATCCCAAGATGGAATTTTTCAAACTTCCATATCAAACCCAAGCTACTCGGTGATCTTCGTCAACTTTGACCAAGTTTCACTTGACATTGACTTTAGGGGCATCAGAAACCCTAATTTTGATTCAACTGGTAAAATAGGTTGGGACCTATGCCATTGTGATGATTATCAAATTCCCTTTACAACAAATATTCATGGGTTGAAATCAAAGTTAAAATGATTGAGATATCTAAAAAATCGTGAAAAGCACGTCAACACGCTTCTCAAGACCATAACTTTTGATCCAACTGTTGGATTTTCAAATTCTTTAGTGTTCTGGAGACTAGATATCTAGATATTTCCATGGACACCAAGTTCAACTCAATCCAAGTTTGGGAAGGCCTTTAAATACGCATCTGAAGTTGAGCGAGGAAAAGGCCAAAACTGTTGATATTAGCATGGTGGCCGACGGCCCTACAAGGTGCGCTGGAAGCTGAAAAGTCTTTTTTCTAGAATAAATACCCCTAAACCCCTCGTTTCACAAAAAAAAAAAAGGTTTTGGGTAGTTTTTGGGCAAATTCTCTCTCTCCTCTCTCTCTAATTTCTCTCCCAAACACATCTAAATACCTTCAAACACCTTAGATTCTCATCTTTTCTCTACAATAATCAAGGTAGAGTTCTTGCACCCAATCTTCCTCTCATTGGTTCCATACCTTGGATTTGAGGTTTAGGGGTGTGGATGTAGCTTTTTAGCTACATTCCACACCCTTTTCTCTTTACAGCTTTTCCTAGCTTTATCTTGCTTAATAAAATGTTTTTATTGCTTTTCCTAGCATGTTCTTGCTTTCTAGCATGCCTTTATAATTTTTCTAGAATGTTTCCTTGCTTATGCCATGATTTATCGCTTTGATGTTGTTGGCCTAGCCTTCTTGGGTTAGGATATGTCTAAATTTAATGTTTGTGCTTAGACCCACATGATTTTCCTTGCCATGTTTATGCTTAGATCTACATACTTTTGTGTTCTTTGCCATATTTATGCTTAGATCTATATGCCTATGTGTTCTTTTCCATGTTTTTGCTTAGATCTACATGTTAGTGCTTAGATCTATGTCCTTACGCTTAGATCTATATCTTTGAGTGCCCTATGCCTTGTTCAAGTGTCTAGATCTACATGTTGGTTGCTATGCCATGTGCTTCTTTAGCCTTTTTTATCCCCCGATATCTCTCTTTCTTGTATTTTGGCCCTTCTGGTAAGCCTACATCCATACACCCAGGCTTATATCAAAAGGTTTAGATCATTTCCTTTACATGTCTATGTTTGCTTGCTTGCTTCTATGCTTTATCTCCATGTTAGCCTCTCTAGATCTAGGCATTGCCATACTTTGTGCCCTCCGTGGGCTTGTGGTTGTGTGGTTGCATTCATCCCTCCTAGGGTTTGTTTTTATGCAACCACTTGTGAGATACACCTCCGTGGCGTTGGTGTGCTTGATTCACACCTTTCTCCGCTCTGTGTGATGTTGATATGCTTGCCTTGCTTGCTTTGTGCCACCTGTTTGGCCTTCTTTGCATCTTTGCATGCTTGCCTACATGTTCATGCATGAGTCTGTGTGTCCTCTGTACTCCAATCCAATGGAACTATAGACACTTGATCCAAACCTACATTTGTCCTCCTAGGACACCCCCTTTTGTTTGATAACATGTTTGGTTGCCTCTTCATGTGCTTCACATGTTTGTTTTCCCTCATATCTTTTGCTAGCTTGTCCATTGCATGCTTTTCCTTTCACTTGTTTCTTTGCTTATCTGCTAGCTTGTCTCTATTGTCCTTGCATGTACACATATGGAGTGAGGACACTTGGAGCAAGGGTGCGACCTCCTAGGCACAAGCAAAAAGGTCAAAGATGCAAGTAAGAAAATGCAAGACCACCAAGGGGCAATGTTCAATAGATTAGGGGGCCTAGCCCCTACAGAGAAGTTTTGTCTTCCTCTTTCCTTAAGCCTATTCTAGAGCATGTATTAGGGTCCCCCTTCATGTACCCCTTTTACTTTTCGTGCTCCTTTCTTTGCCCGCGTTCCCAAGGTATGGCAATGTCTATTTTACATTTTCTATACCTTGCTAGGCCATACTCTTGGAACGTTGGCAATGTTTGATCTACTTTCCCACTCTGTGTGGTTGCATTGTGCATGATGTATGTCTATTTTACATCGCAGTGTGTTTGTCTCGATCCATGTCACCAAGTGACATTGGTTTCCCTGTGTATGCAACGCGCATCAACATGCTTGATGCTTTGAAGGGCTTCAGCTAATCACAGTACAAGATTGTTGATATGTGTCGTATGCACAAACGTGAAACCCTACCAATGTGCCATAGCACACCAAATGCAAATCTCTACTGGGTTTTCGCCATGAAAATGGGGCATCCCCACTCCTGTATTCTCGCATCGAATCAGGTGACCAATCAAAACCTAGAAAAACCCAATGAGTGGTGGCAACTTCACTTACCCTTGGTAATATCCATAAAATTGACTCAGATTCCAGTCACACACCCGAGGTACAACACACCTCTGTACCATCATCATCTCGCATCGAGGCTGAGATAATAGATGGAAAGGCATTCGAGCATCGCCCCGATTGGTGGTTGAGCAGCCACAAGGTGTCGACAAGAGTTCTTAGAATCCTTGAAGAACATCTCAAAGTTTACACTGGGGCATATTTTTAGTGGTCTTGTTTCCACTTGACCACTAAAAATATTTCACAACCCTTACAAGATCCATTATGGGCAGCCATGGTTAAAAGCGATTGATGGAGACCACCAAAAATCCACATTAGGGCAATTTAATGAGACCCCCAAGTCCACAAATCTCCTCTTCCCTGGAAATCCAATGGATGATCTGGAGACTCCTAAGACCATCCAAAAATGCACACTGGAGCAATTTTATTTTTGGATGTCCACCTTCTTTAGAGTTGTGTGTGTGGGCCTTTTTGGAAATGTTGGGCTGGGCCGCTTGCCACTACACTAGGCCCAAAGATTTTTGGATCGAGGAGTTGGGACTAGTCCAAGAGTAAACCTCCTTGGTCCGGCTTGTGCGAAAACAATGCCCCTGTTGATTAGGCTTTGATCACATGCCCATGGCAGGCAGAACTGTCACGTTAACTACGGTAGGCAGATATGATAAAGATAATAATAATAAATTCCTTTATGATTCAGACAGAAGTAAGTAATGGGCTTTGATAAGGAATGCCCATTTTATGAAAGCAACAATAGAATAGGTATCAAATGAATAACAGTAAGCTTAAAAGAAATGAATGTCAGTCTGCTGCATTAAGTTATGTTGCCAAAGCCTAAGTCAAGAAGGGGAATCACCTCTTCAACGTGATTAACCTCTCTGGAGGAGAAGTTAACTGCTTTGAAGGGGCAGGCCTGAATGACTTGTGTTTAAAGAGGTCCTTTTCTGTTACCAAAAAGCATAAGTTGGAGAGAGAGAGAGAGAGAGAGAGATTGACCCATTTGGTGCATGCCTAGTGCTATATTCTTTCTCTGTTTCCCTCCTCCCTTCCTTTCTATTCTCTCTTAATTCTTTCTTTCCTTTTTTTGTTTGGTTTTCTTTTTACTCTTGCTATCTTTTAGTTCTAGTCGTTATCCCCCAGAGGTCGTCCCCCACCGTGCACAACAAAGGCCCCTTATATAGTGCCAGGCGTGCTTGGCTTATACCATTTTAGCCCTTAACCGTTTTTGTTTGGTGTGGGTGTCCTTGCCGACCATCACTAACTGGTCAGTCACCCAACCAGTGCTACTTACCACTGGCTGCGCCACTTCACCTTACAAGACAAAGAAGGTTTTTTTGTTTACTTGCTTGCCGTGGCACTCTTACCTGCCACGGTGTAAGTACTCTTCTTCTCTCTGTCCCTCATGGCATGCACCTAGTGGTTCCAACTTAGCTTTGCCTCTTTTGGGTGGTATGTCATCCCAGCAAGACATTGCCTCCAAAAGAGCTTGAGCAGGAAACACAAAAATTGGCCTTTCCCCCTCCCCACCGCCAGACCATACCCCCTTACCTCTGACCCATGACCTCACCATTTCCTGTATTGGCTGGGTACGGGCTGGTGGTGCTTGGGCCTTGCGCGTGCCTTGCCTCTATGCTCATTCAAATTCTGCTCGCTGCTAATGTGTCTGTCGTGGTCTGAAGGTCAACCTGTCCAGTCTGCCGCTCATCTTTGGCTTCTAATGGCGTGGGTTGCTTCCCCTGACTTTTCATTTATGGATTACTTCTTTTATGGGCTAGGCCTTGCCCGATTGTGGGCTGCTCTATGCTTTTATTCCCAACTCTTGTTATTTGTTTCCTGCCACACCATTTTGTTATGCCTGCCGTGAGGTTTGCTTGACCCAGGGCCGCTGGGCCTCTTCGGGCTTTACTGTCCATTTCTTCTTTGATGGCCCAATAAACTTATTGGGCCCTTTACTACTTACAGGCTCTCTCGTCCCACCTACTGTCCTTTGGGCATCCTTGGCCCGTTTACTTTCTTGGGGCATCCTTGGCCTTTTCCAATTCTACGCTTCCCATGGGCTTTTACTAACTCCTTGGGCTTCCTTGGCCCAAGTGCTTCTTACTTCATCCTTGGGGCTCATGGATTCTCCATTGCCCCTTACTTTCTTTACTTACATTGCTTTGGGTCTGCTGTGACAGTCGTGGCCCAGTCTCACTTTTTCTACATCCATACAGCCCATAGGTTTGTCATTTCTTTCTTCCGGGCCCTCTTAGGCTCATTTACTTCTTTAGGGTCCATTTGCTTGCTTTATGGACCCATGATCCATTATTCCTGCCACTTAGGCTTGATGGCATTTTCTATCCTTCTCTCTTCTGCCCACATCCTTGGGCTTTTCCTCTTGCTAGGCTTCTAAAAAAAAATGGGCATCTACATTGGGGAAATACCAATAAAGAGGGACAACATGGCACAAATCTTTCAAAATCAGGTACGCATTAAAACGTACAACCAACGCATGCTTAGGTTTAATTAACTTGATTCGATTAACTTATCCATGTTCATGCTTGTTTGAATAACTCGATCTAATTAACATGTTTCACCTCTTTGTTTGCATCATATACATTTGATACCCAACCCTTTTCACATGCTTAAAAATAATTCACTCACAGTAGGATTTTTCTCAAAAATTCACTCACAGTTATGGTTTTAGGATTTTTCTCAAAAATTTACACTCATTTCAGTTTTAGGGTTTTTCTATAAAAAAAAAATACAAGAATCTTTTACAATCTCTGTCTTTCATTTTTAAATAATAAAAAGCACTCTAAGTTTCCGCATTTCTACCATGTATTGTTCTTGCCACTAAAATTTTGTAGAGAAAAGAAATTAGGGTGCACCAAAAAGAGAAGAAAAGGAGAGAACAATCGATAATAGAAAAACTCATCAGGATTTCTTTCTATCCTCTTTTTCAATTCATGTCAACATTTTCATGGGGCATATTTTTCCCTTTGAGAGGCTAGGTTTCGGGTCTCATGATACACTACACCCTCATTTTTTGTAAAAACTATGAGAAAAAAAAGGAGAGAAAATAGGAAGAAAAATTGAAAAATAGAGTGTAAAAATTCCTAGAAAATTCTGAAAAATAAAATTTTCCCTTCTTTAGTAAACCTGTCACAAAAAAAATAAAATAAAATAAAATAAAACCTTTTTCATTTTACTTGTAATTTTTTGTGGGTAAGCTTGTAGGGAGGGGATAGTTTTTCCATAACTAAACTCATCCCATTTTCTTTACTCTCTCGTGTAAACATCATCCATTTATTTATATATGAAGTTATTTTATCTATCTTGTCTCTTTATTTTACTTGCTTTAAATTCCATTTTTATTTTGTTGTGTGCATATCTCTTTATCTTCATGTTTCTACTATTTGTTGTTGGTTGTGATGTTGTAATCTTATTCCTAGATGGGTATTGAACCATCTCCTAGACCTAATATGGGAAGTACCCTTAGGGGGAAGAAATTCTATTCTCTTTTAGGCATCTAGGAATTTTAATGTTATTGCTTGTGTGTGTGTGTGTGTGTGTTGTTACTTTTGCAACCCCTTCCCCTTTACTTTTATGTCATCTATAGGGCTTGAAAGAGATTAAGGTTTATTTAAGAGATACTTCTATAAAAAAAAAAACCTTTTAATGAACCTTAACTGTTATGTCATTTAAATTTCAACTCTTAATTTTCCTTGTCATTTAAATTTCAGCAATTTACTTTAAATTTCATTTAAATTCCAGCAATTTATTTTCTTTTCTACTTTATTTCCAACACTTTATTTTTTATTTTTTAATTTATAGCACTCTTATTATTGTTTTTTACTTTTCTCATCAATAATGTTGCGATTGATATGCTTGGGTAAAAAATTTCCTTTAAAATGCTTTTCTATAAATGATTTTTCAAAATAAAAAAGTTTTATTCCATTTTCCAAAATTGTATTTTGACCCCAAAACTTTTCCAAAATTGTATTTTGACCCTAAAACTTTTCTAAAATTGTATTTTGACCCTAAAATCTTTCCAAAATTATATTTTGACCCCAAAATATTTTCTTCCCTAAAAATATCCTTCTAAAAAATAATACATATCTTTTCTAAAAACTTCCTCTTTCAAAAGAAAATCTTTCTTCAAAATATATGTTTTTTTCCCAAACTTTCCTTTAAAAACACTAGAGTTAACGTGTTCAAACTTGTTGATGCATTATAATTTAAAAATTTTCTTTAGAAAGGAATTATTAAGGATTTTTGCCTATGGCCCAATTCATTAAGCCCATAGGTAGCAATCAAGCTTACATGGTCCCTTTCTTTCCTTTGGCATTAATGTATTTTTATTGTCATCTTTTTTTGCTTGGTAAAATTGAGAAAATTGTGGATGACAACAAGATGCTATTGTAAGGTCGCAATACAAGCCTCGGCCCAACAAAAAGGAAGACGTAGGCCCAAAGAACCCAATACAATGAATTTATAGAGTGTGGGCTAGAAATCTTGATTCTAATAAGCTTGAACAGTAATGGCAGTGGCCCAAGATTACAAAACAATATAGATGAACAAGTTTATAAGATGAAGTTTATCCTCGGACTCAAGCCGAGAACCAAGTGTTTATATTTCTTCTTACCTTAAAGATTCTTTACAAATATTCTCCCCCCTTTTTTACAGGACCTCATTCTCTCTTATAGTCCCTCCTCCCTTCTTCTAGATTCAGATTGCTCCCCTTGATACTTGTCCCATTCGCCTCTTTTGGAAGTCCCTAGGTAATAGTTGTAAGGCTGAAAATCACTGTTCAGGTATCACTTCCTCATAAATGTGACCAGAGACTTAGGTACAGAGCATTCAATGCAGTGGTAGCAGCTTTCTCTAAGATATTTTCTTCACCCCTCTTGCTCTCTGTGCCCTTTTTAAACATATTTTCATCCCCAAGACCTTCTAAAATATCATTATAGTTAACATGACGTACCACCTCATCTTCACTGCACTCAGCCAAGGAGGTAGTCTTCCTCGGAATATTTACATTCACCTCATCCGCCACATCTGCTTTCAAGGCTGTAAGTTTGATATCGTTATTACCATTAACCTGTCCTCAGGCAAGCAAACATCCTCGGCTCAAGCCCATGGCCCAAAACATATCTTGGGCCTTTTGTCCCCACAATATCCCCTCAAAACTTCATTTTTCTCCCCCATTCGAGGATAAAATTGGAGTTTTGACCCAACGCAACAACTTCTACACATTTCCCAAATTTCCACATGTAAGAATGTCATTTCCCCCTTTGGAAACTATTTCTAACGCCACGAAGCCCACAATGCCCCCATTAAATGCTCCAAGCGGCGCCCTATCCTCCACGTTCAATGGTGGGATGTAGATCTAACGGCCAGAATCTTTACCCCAAATTTTTAGTGGGATAACTCCCGCTGTATCACACCTTTCATATAAAATGTTTGGAAGGGTGTAACTTTCTCATTACTTCGCAAATCAATCATCCCTTAAGAATCCTTTGCTCTCTTAGTTCCCAAGAAGTTCCTGAAGAATCATCTGTTCTTTCCTTCGCAAGTTTTCACGCTCCTAGATTCTTTTTCTCCTCGGCCATTAATTTTACGCCTTTTTTCTAAATCTTCATTTTTATTTCGTCCAAATGGGTAGATTCAAATGTTTAGTAGACACTCCCGTCGGTATGGTGGGCTTCCGAGCTAAATACCACATACCCTAAGGAGTGGGTTTGAGGTACTGTGCCCCAGACCAAATATATACCGATAGGGAAGAAGGGGAAGTTGTCATTCCCAAAATCGCATTCTTAGAAGGATGAATGACACTTCCCATTGGGGGTGTAACTCGAGATTACCTATATAACCATAGATTGTGCCTGCACCAATGTGCACCTAACATATTTAGAATCTTAGGTAATGTCGACGCTCTCAATGAGCAAATGGGTTTGAGACTCACATGGCACGATGCTGTCCATATGTATGAGTGTCACTCACTTACTGACTCGGGATATTACCTCAAGTCTAGATCTAACGTCATTAGGCTCGTATCTTGTCTTCCCAAATCTAACAAAGGCATGAAGGACGACTACCTAATCGCCTCCGGGGAGTGGTACGATGGTCCTCACTTTCCAGTCGAGGAGAGAACACCAGGTGTGATTCCATTGGATTAGGTCCCTTGGCATGGGGTTTAGTTCTTCTAACTTTATCATTCATATTTTTATTGTACTTTAGTTTCTGTTTAGGTGGCAGTTGTTATTGGTCTAACCATGTTTGGCTTCTCGGATGTTTTTGCAGATAAGCAACACGTAGCACCCCGTTTGAGTCTATCCAACGTCAAAGACCTTAATAGAGTTTTAAGGTCCAAGGTGTTTATGAGTGAAATGGGGCAACTAAGGGCGGTCCATCTCATTTTGGGCTTTGAACCTCTATCAACCACTTTCCAAGACATAGGCAATGCAATTATAGTAGGTGACCGTAGACGTAGAAGAATAGACATCTCAAAAGCAGGATTCCTCGCCTCACGGGAACTGCCTGACAAACCTTCTGTCATCCTTTTCGCATGCCCAATAGCGGCAATTCCCCTTGGACACTTTAAAGTAGCAGCCTCCAGGGAAGAATCTTCCTCCTCTCACTTGTCACTCGAACAAGAAATAGACAAATTCTAATTAGAGAAGGAAGAAGAGGAGTGGATTAATCCTATTAATCTTTCAGACACCGAGAGTGAGCCTGACAAGACAACAACCAGGTTTCCCCCTTTGATAATTGCCGAAGTAGATAGCGAAGCAAAGGAAGAATCGATGGCTTTAAATCCGAGGAAAGGCTTGAGGGATCTAATGGCCAGTAGGCAAAAAGGGTCATCTTCCAAAGAGGCCCCAAAAACCCAACTTTCGCTCACCTTACCACCAAACCCTCCCCCATCCACAACCACAACCGGAACCGGCCTACTCCCATAGATGATTTAAAGAAGAAAAGAAAGGAGCAGGAACTGGAGAAGGGAGAACTGGTTCCTCCAAAGCGGGTCAAACAACAAAAAGTGGCCAAAGGCAAACATATTGCACCCACAGATAACAGGGAGGAAACGACTATTCCCGAGGTGTGCCAACAACACACATGAGCTCCTCGGCTGGAGGTAGAGGGGGTAGCCATCCTATTGAATGCCTCCATAAAAGAATTTCAAAGAGGGCACTCGGCATACATCGCAGAAGCTTTAGAGCAGCCTCTCCTTCTCCCAAAGGACATGGACGCTCTAAAGCGTATGAGGCAGCCAGACCTCTTCTTGTCACTGAAAAAGGGACCTTGCTATAGTAATCTTCACTCCCACACTAATTAAATAAACGTTTTTTCTTTTAAGTTGTACTATTCTTGCATAGGCTATCCAAGAAGTCTTCATTGCTGAGGAAGGGATCAAGGACGCTAAGAAGGAGACCAATGCCAAGATCCAAGCCCACGCCAAGACTGTCAAGGCCTTAGGGACCTTACAAGAAGAGAAGAAGGAATTGGCTAGCAAACTGATCGCTGAGGAGAGAAGGCGAAAAAGTGCTGAGTCTGGCATAGAGAGTGCTCAGCGGCAGGCTACGCAAACAACTCCATCTTAAAGAGCTAGATCTTGCCACTCAGCAGAAACTGGTTTTAGACCTCAAGGCTGAGCTGGAGAAAGCTAAAGCCGCCGCTCGAGAAGCCGAGGAAGCTGCGAAGGCCTCACGGCAAGCTTCATATAACGAAGGAGTTGAAGAAACTGAGATTCGGTTAGCTAAGGAGCTGGCCGAGGTAGACATGGATTACTACAAGGAGACTTGGGCAAAAGCCCTCGACCTCGCAGGGGTCCCTGCTTCCTCGGAGTAGAGGCAATCTGGGAGCATATACTACCATCCCGATATTTGTGAAGTCCCAACTACCTTTAATTTTCCTTTTACCACCGTCCTAGAGTCTTCTGAGGCCCCCAAGAATCTAGCTAGGTTGGCGACCAAAGCAAAAAAGATGGGGTGGAAAAGGACAAAGGCAAAGGCAAGGAAGTCAAGCCTCCCTCAGAGACCAAGGAAGCAGCCAAGGCCAAGGAGGCTTCCAAGGTAAAAGAAGTAGAGGCCAAACCTAAAGAGGTCGAACCCACAGTGAAAGCCACTAACACATCCCAGTCAAGCAAGAGGGATGACCCTCCTCCTCCAGCCAAAGAAGATCCTGCCCCTACATCCAAGGTTTAGACCCTAGGATTTTATCTCCTTAGTAATTAATTTACTTTTCTTTACAACTTTTTCATTATATCCTTTCTCTTGTAACCATATAAGTAGATTTTTGTAAGCACATTTACCTTTTCTGAGAATTAAATCAATGAAAAATCATAATTTCCTTATTCATGACAGTTATGCTTGTATGCTTTCTTTGTGTAATTCTTGTTTTTCTCAACACTTAATTAGGGAGACAATAAGACATCCCCCAAACTTATTTTACTATATATTTTTTTTTATCTATACATTATAGCAGAGTAAGCAATCGCATCATTCCTCATAAAAATGACATTTTTTATTAGGCATCCAGATATCGAACAGATCAAAACAATATATATGTTGTGTTCACAAATGCTTTAGGTGATGCTCATGGATTTCCAATTATCTACATCACTTTTCTAGGAATCCCCAAAATATGTGGCCAGAGAGACAGAACATAACCAATATGAACACCAACACTTAGAAAAATAGCTTGAGGTGGTAAATTACCTGATGTAGGCAATCCAGGGAATCAAGCATAACTAAAGGTCTATCCAATAACTTAAATAAAAAGTTGACAGATATCAATTTTCCCAAGGTATGTGGTCTGAAGAGCCAGGCATAGCCTAGGTTCTGTTTGATTCTTTAGAGAGACAACGAAAGATATCAATTTCCCCAAGGTATGTGGTCCAAGGAGCCAGGTATATCCAAGGTTCTGTTTGATTCTTTAGAGAGACAACGAAAGATATCAATTTCCCCAAGGTATGTGGTCTGAGGAGCCAGGCATAGCCAAGGTTCTGTTTGATTCTTTAGAGAGACAACGAAAGATATCAATTTTCCGAAAGACAACGAAAGATATCAATTTCCCCAAGGTATCTGGTCTAAGGAGCCAGGCATAGCCAAGGTTCTATTTGATTCTTTAGAGAGATAACGAAAGATATCAATTTCCCCAAGGTATGTGGTCCGAGGAGCCAGGCATAGCCAAGGTTCTGTTTGATTCTTTAGAGAGACAAAAAATGTATCGCATAAAGTAGTAGATTATATTTAGAACTGAAAAATAATTCATTAATAATAATACCTTCACAGGTTATTTACATTCCAAGGATGAGGTACAACCCTTTCATCCAAATCTTCCAAATAATAAGCTCCTATTACAGCTACTGAGGTGATACGATATGGCCCTTCCCAGTATGGCCCTAGTTTTCCCCAAGCTGGATTTTTTACCGTACCCAAAACTTTCCTTAACACCAAGTCCCCTGGCGCCAGTGGTCTTAGCTTAACGTTCGAGTCATAACCTTGTTTAAGCTTGTGCTGGTAGTATGCTAGTTAAACCATAGCATTTTCCCTTCGTTCTTCAACCAGGTCCAAACTCTTCTCTAACAATCCATTATTATCTCTCGGACTAAAAGAACTTGGCCTCAGCATTGGAAAACCTGTCTCGAGAGGAATTACCGCCTCGGCTCCATAAGTCATCGAAAAAGGAGTTTCTCTTGTGGACCTGCAAGGTGTAGTCCTATAGGTCCAAAGGACATGGGGCAACTCTTCTACCCAGCTCCCCTTAGCATCATCCAACCTCTTCTTAAGCCCATTAACAATTACCTTGTTAACAGTCTCGGCTTATCCATTCCCTTACGGATAAGCCGGAGTGGAATATCTATTTGTAAGACCAACATCACAACAATATATTCTAAAGGCCTTGCTATCAAACTGAACACCATTATCAAAGATAAGGGCATGAGGAATCCCAAACCAGGTGACAGTATTCTTCCAGACAAATCTTCTTGCGTCCAGATCCCTGATATTTGATAATGGCTCGGCTTCAACCCATTTAGTAAAGTAATCCGTGCCAACCAGCAGAAATCTCTTATTCCCTGCTGCCTTGGGGAAAGGTCCTACAATATCCAAACCCCATTGAGCGAAAGGCCAAGGACTGTATAGAGGATTGAGAACTCCCCCTAGTTGATGAATGTTAGGAGCGAACCTCTGACACTGATCGCACTTTTTTACATACTCCAGTGCTTCCTTCTGCATATTAGGTCACCAATATCCTTGAGTAACAGCTCTATGAGACAAGGATCTTCCTCCTGTATGACTTCCACAAATCCCCTCATGCAATTCTTCTAGCAGCAACTCCGTTACTTCAGGGTGCATGCACAGCAGATATGGTCCAAAAAAAGAGCGCTTGTACAACTTTTTGTCATAGGATAACCAAAACCGAGGAGCCTTCCTACGTACTTTATCAGCCTCAAATTTTTTTTTAGGTAAGACATTTTCTTTAAGATACAGCACCACAGGGTCCATCCAGCTGGGTCCCACTTTGATCTAATGAACATGGACTACGTTTACATTTATCTTAGTAGGCGTATACAAGTCTTCCACTAAAATAACCCGAGGTAAACTCTGTGCCAAGGACATTGCTAAGGTGGCTAAAGAGTCGGCATGTGTGTTCCTGTTTCGAGAAATTTGCACCAAAGTGAAAGATTCAAAATTTGATTGCAATTGTCTAACCCTACTTAAATATTCCTGCATTCTCAAGTCTCTGGCTTCTATCTCCCCTTCCACCTGGCCTACAACCAATCTTGAGTCCGAGAACATCTCCACATTCTTCCCTCCCATTTTCTGAACCATATTCATCCCTAGTAGCAGAGTTTCATACTCGGCTTCATTATTCGTGCCTGAAAAACTCATTCTCAAAGACTTTTCAATGATGATCTTTGTTAGGACATATGTGTTTCACTTGTTTAGAACATATGTCATTCATTATTTATGTAATTGGCTAATCCTTTGTCAAAACGCACTTTACTTGTAATTGGGTAGATTTAGGATGTGGTTAATACTTTAAGAAACAAGGTTTCAAGATCAAGTGTTAAAGCCAGGCAAGTCTTTCCAAAAAACAAGCTGAGAAGTGCTCTTCATTAAAGCTCGACAGCTGCATCTATCAAGCTTTAAGAAGCTGTTTTAGCCTCGTGGCTCGACAACTACTCGACAGCACCTCGACACCTTTAGCTGTCGAGATTTAAGAAAAACATATTCTGAATTCTGTTTTGATTCCAATCCGTGGATGTGTCTTTGGGCCTTCTTTTCTTCTAACCCTAGACATATAAAAGGATTATTCTAAGGGCTGTCGAAGTGTGGCAAGTTGCACAAGCATTGAGAAATCCTTGTTCATGCAAATTGTGACTTGAGATGAAGTTTTTGCCCTAGTTCATCTCTCTTATGAAGAAGTTGCTATGTCTTTGTACCATAGGGTTTTGTAACCAAGCATCTTCTTGATCTTCATCATGTGGATGAATTGAAGAACTTTGCAGCCAACAATCTTCTCCAGTTGGTGATTGAAGTCGCGTATTGGGATCTATGCAATGGGTTAGTCACGTACTTGGAAGCCGTGCATCGAAAGGAGAAACTGTCACTACAGAACAAGTCCAATTGGGTATTGGGGTAAGGGTTCAACTGTAGGTTGGTAAGGTACTTGGGATTCCTCTACTTGTAACCGCTTGTTGTGATAATAGTGGAGTTTTGGGAGTGGTGACCTTAAAATCACCCGATGGGGTTTTTGCCGTGTAGGTTTTTCCCATTCGTAAACAAATCACCATGTCATTTATTTTCCGCTGCATACTTTAGTTTATTGGTGATTTATTTATGCTACCACGCGTTTGCATGTTAATTTGATTAATTAAATAACTTGGCTAATTAATCAACTTAATTCATCACAAAGGGTTAATACGTTTTTTGCCTATTAATCTTATCTGGAGATATTATAACTAGCCCCACTCCAAATCTTCTTTGATTTGCTGCACCATCTACATACACCTTCCATGATAAAGATTCCTCCAAGGAGATCATGTCAACTGATTTTTCATCAATGTCCAACCTCTTCGTATGTTCTTCTAATGAGGGCCTAATAAACTCGGCCACTAAATCAGCAAGGACCTGACCCTTCACAGAGGTGCGTGACATGTACTTTATATCAAAAGCCCCCAGGATTGTTCCCTATTTGGCAATCCTTCCCATATAATCAGCGATCCGAAGTAGAGACCTGAGCAGGAGTTGGGTTAAAACCACAACTGTGTGAGACTGGAAGTAATAACGAAGCTTCCGCGTGGCATGCACCACTGCCAAGATGGCTTTCTCCAGTGGTAAGTAGCGAATCTTAGCTTCGTGCAATGATTTACTTACATAATAGACCAACCTCTGAACACCGTTGTCAACCCTTATCAGCACCAAGCTGACAGCATGGGAAACTACAGTGACATAAGCAAACAGTACCTCATCTACCTCTAGCCTAGACATAATAGGTGGCCGAGAAAGATACCTTTTGAGTTGTTGAAAAGCCAAAGCACATTCCTCAGTCCATTCAAATCCTTTCCACTTATTCAGCAACTAGAAGAAAGGCCTACATCTGTCCGCAGACTAAGAAATAAACCGACTTAAAGCATCCATCATCCTGTCAATCTCTATACTTCCTTAGGATTACGAGGTGGTTGCAAACTATTAATATCATTAACATGATCAGGATTAACTTCGATTCCACAATGTGTAACCATGAAGCCCAGAAATTTACCAAACCCCACACCAAAAGAGCATTTAGAAGCGTTTAGACGCAACTTATACTTAGTGTCTCAAAGACGTTTTCAAGATATCCAACATGCTTAGACACCATTTTACTCTTTACTACCATGTCATCCACATAAACTTCAATACACTTCCCCAGTTGAGACTCAAACAATCTAGTCATCATCCTTTGATAAGTAACCCCTGCATTTTTCAAACCAAAAGGCATTACCTTATAATGATAATTCCCAGTAGGAGTAACAAAGGTTGTTTTCTCTTGATCATCCAAAGCCAAATGTATTTGGTGATAACCTTGAAAAGCATCTAGGAAACTCATCTGAGGATGCCCAGTCGTGGCATCCACCAACTGATCAATACGAGGCATGGGGAAAGGATCCTTGGGCCACGCCTTATTCAAATCAATAAAATCCACGCATACCAGCCATTTGCCATTCTTCTTCTTAACTACCACCGTATTGGCCAACCAATTAGGATAAAATACCTCTTTGATAGCTCTTACTTTCTTGAGCTTAATTACTTCTTCTTTGACAGCATCAGAATGCTCTTTAGACGATCGCCGAGGCGACTGCTTCCTTGGTACCACAGTGGGGTTGACATTCAAATGATGACAAATGAAGCTCGGATCGACCCCCAAGGCCTCATAAGCATTCCAAGCAAAGACATCAAGGTTTCCCTTAAGGAACTTCACCAATTCCTCCTTCTCTTGAGGAGGCAGTTGGGCGCCTATATGAAAATATTTTTCTTTATCATCGCCTATAGCAACTCGCTCTAAGGCTTCACACTCTGCTTCCACCGATAGATCCCTTGATAACCTCAGCTCCTTTAATTGCTACAAATCATGATCATCTGATGCCGATGACCCAACTCCGGATTGATGTCTAACTGCAACCACCATACACTGCCTCGCCGTAGATTGGCTTTCGATTAGTTCTTCAACCCGGTCCCCAGATGGATATTTCACCTTCAAATGCAAATTGGAAGGGACAGCCCCCATGGCATGAAGCCAGGGTCTCGCCACAATGGCCATGTATGGAGAATATGCATCCACCACTATGAAGCTGACCACTACAACTTCTGACCTTGTTTGTACCGACAACTTGACTTGTCCCATTGGTATAACCATTTTCCCATCAAAACCTACCGAAGGTGAATCATAACTAGTCAAATCTTTTGGTTTTAACCCTAAGCCTCTATACAAGTCAGGATACATAATTTTCACCCCACTACCCTGATCCTCCATAACACGCCTCACGTCATACCCCCTTATCCTGAGTGTGACCACCAGATCATCATCATGTGGCTGTATAGTTCCAAACTTATCCTTCTCCGAAAAACTCAATGCTAACTGCAGGGCAACCTTTGCTCTCTTCGGCTCATAATTAGAGTTCTCAGATAGTGGTCGAGCCACAGTCATTACCCGGGAAAGACATAAATCTACCCTTCCAGGGGTTACAAAGATGACATTAATGGTGCCCAACAGAGGCCTCGAAGAGATGTTCCCTTGAGTACCTGAACCTGTGTGACTGACTTGCCCATTGGACCTATATAGGAACTGTTGCAACCTTCCCTCCTTAACCAATTGCTCCAAATGATACCACAAATTTCTGCAATTCTCTATGGTATGTCCGCGCTCCTGGTGGTATTGACAATGAAGGTTTGATTACGTCTTGTGGGGTCTCCATTCATCTTGTTAAGCCATTTGAAGTATGGTTCATTCTTGATTTTCTCTAGAATCTGATGAACTGGCTCTCAGAATACTGTGTTTACGGCCTGTGACACAATACCAGCCCCAATCTGCCTAGTGAAGTCTCGCCGAGGATGATTATCATTGTATTTTTCCGACTTGAAGTCCTTCCTATCTTAAGAGACCACCTTCGCCTTTCCTTTACCTAACTGCTGGTCCTCTTCAATCCGCTTATACTTATCAATCCGGTCCATAAGCTGGCACACACTACTGACCAGTTTCCCAGTTAATGACTTTCTCAAACCATGCTCGGCGGGTAAGTTGACCTTGAAAGTTCTAATGGCCACATCATCAAAGTCCCCATCTATCTCATTGAACATCTTTCAGTATCTTTCTGTGTACGTTTTTAAGGTTTCACCCTTTTGCATGGCCATGGACAACAAAGAATCCAGAGGCTGAGGGACTCTACTACATGTAATGAAGCGAGATCCAAACGCCCGAATGAGTTCCTTAAAGGAATTAATGGACCCTAATCTCAGGCCATCAAACCATCTCATCGCAACAGGCCCCAAGCTGGAAGGGATAACCTTGCACATCAATGCTTCATTCTTGGAGTGTACAACCATCCTTTGGTTGAAATGGCTTACGTGTTCCACAGGGTTAGTTCGACCATTATACACGGTGAATGTTGGCTAGGTGAAACGTCGAGGAAGCTTTCCCCCTTCAATCTTACGTGCGAAGGGAGACTTAGAGATTTGATTTAGCGCCCTACCCATAGCATCAGTTCCTAAACCCCTGGTGGATGAATTCATATTCCTGCGATTATGGTGGCCATTATCTTTATACGAGTAAGACTCACTAGGGGGAGTTCTCGACCTTCGCTTATAGCTATCCCCCTCATTCTCATTCTCACTAGAAGAAGAGTCAGATATGGACTGAATCCGCTTCCGTCGTTCGTGATGTAACTTTCTCTTCAAACTGTCAATTTCCACTTGCATGGCTCTGGCCCTCTCTTCATGGGAGATTCTGCTTCCACCTTGTGACTAGCTCCTGCTCGTATGGGTAGTATGTATACTTCCCTCCCGATCTCCACTTTGTTCAATAGTGTGAACATCATCTTGACGCTGAGACCCCCTCTACTTGGTGTGGACCTGAATTTTCCATAAATAGACTTTAGACTCACTAAAAATCCAAAATTTCCCACAGACGACGTCAATTGTAAGGTTGCAATTCAAGCCTCGGCCCAACAAAAAGGAGGACGTAGGCCCAAAGAACTCGATACAATGAATTTATAGAGTGTGGGCTAGAAATCTTGATTCTAATGAGCTTGAATGGTAATGGCAATGACCCAAGATCACAAAACAATATAGATGAATAAGTTTATAAGATGAAGTTTATCCTTGAACTCAAGCCGAGAACCAAGTGTTTATATTTCTTCTTACTTTAAATATTCTCTCCCCTTTTTCACAGCACCTCCTTCTCTCTTATAGTCCCTCCTCCCTTCTTCTAGATTCAGACTGCTCCCCTTGATACTTGTCTCATCTGCCTCTTTTGGAAGTCCCTAGATAATAGTTGTAAGGCTGAAAATCACTGTTCAGGTATCACTTCCTCATAAATGCGGCCAGAGACTTAGGTACAGAGCATTCAATGCGGTGGTAGCAGCTTTCTCTAAGATCTTTTCTTCACCCCTCTTACTCTCTGTGCTCCTTTTAAACATATCTTCATCCCTAAGACTTTCTAAAATATCATTCTAGTTAACATGACGTACCATTTGATCCTCGCTGCACTCAGTCGAGGAGGTAGTCTTCCTCGGATTATTTACATTCACCTTATCCGCCACATTTGCTTTCAGGGCTGTAAGTTTGATATTGTTATTACCATTAACCTGTCCTCGGACAAGCAAACGTCCTCGGCTCAAGCCCATGGCCCAAAAACGTATCTTGGGCCTTTTGTCCCCACAGCTACCCTTCCAATTCCCTCTTTTTAGTTTTTATCTTATAACTTTTTTTTTGTATAGTATTTAGTATTCGCATGCAACCTACTTAGTAAATAAATACTCACAGGCTATTTTATATTCTTGTATGCCACCTCACATGCTACCTATGTATATATCTCATATGTTTTGTGTTAGGATATGTGCCATTTAAATCCTATTGAATGACATTATGTATGACATTATGTTATGATTAATAAAGTTGTTTTATTATTATCTAAAATAATGGTAACATGAATATTTGGACATTATCATATAGTCTATGAGATGCATAGTACGTGAGTTAGTCACAGATGATATAAATCACAAGTTCTTTGTAAACTCATAATTTTAGTTCGTAGTCAGTGATGAATTGGACATTTCATCTGTGATGACTATAACATATCAGCTAAGTTGATGTATCTTGATCATGGAAGTGGAGACTTCTAGTTGATATGTTGATATGTTTTAAGAGTTAAGATATATTGAACTGGAGTGCTGTGAAATTTATTATTCTCCTAACAATTGTCAAATGAATAATAAATCTCACGACTTTTATTTACATGAACTCTCAATCCTAAGAGAATAATGAACATGATCATGAAGTGTAGGTTGTTTTGATATATCAAGAGTGAAATCTAAAGTCACGATCAAAACCTCAGTATGTTGAGCAACCACATTTAATGTTGATGGAACATATATTCTTAAAATGAAATTTATAATCTCTTAATGAAGATATAAAATATTCACTAGAGATAAATTTAATGGGTTTGGTTATTTAGAGTGTTAGGCCTAACCACTTTAATAAAAAGTTACTAAAGTATATATTTATGAAATTGAATTTTATAAATATATGATAAATAACGCAAAGGATTAAACCGGGTACTCAAGGATTAAGATGTAGTAATCTTCAAAGTGGCAGTCAACATTCATGACTTTGTATTACTACGGATATTTTAATGAAGGGGTTGAATATATAATAAAGTCTTGAGATATAATTTGTTAATAAGGCCTAGAGTGTAATTATATTTATATAGTGGTATTAAATATAATTAATGGTAACTTTGGACTTGTCAAGAGTTAACAGATAAGCCCAAGGCCCATTGGAGCTAGAGTCTTATTTGTTCCCTTTTGGTCCTACTCCAAGCCACATACTAAAGCCCTATTAGATTGGCCCAAAATGCTAGTCTAATTAGATAATCAGATAGATATAAGGAAAGAAACATACAGAATTTTGTGTGGAATGAAATAATGTGTATGCGAGTGTGAATCACTCTCTTATTCTCCCTTGAACACATACATAAAAACTAATTAAGATATCACACTTCTGGGGTTTAAGTGGAATTTAAGTGAAAATTAAAAGTGTTCCCAAGTACTTCTAATTTTTGGTTTTGAATTTCATCGCACCAAGGTACACTCCCTTGTTCTTGAGTTCTAAAATTTACGTAGTACATGTTAACAATTACAAATGAAGTAAAAAAAGGGACTCACACATACATACCTCACCCTAGAGACATAAGCACACAAGTCATGTCGCCAATGACCCAATGTGCAATCAACCAAAAGAAATAGGGAAAAGCCCTAAATGAGCTTTTATTTTCCTTTTTTGGGGCATCCACAAGCTTTTTACCGAACTGGGACCGAGTTTTTCCTGAATGTTTTGGTTCATTTATGGCCCTAGTTGCACAAGTAGGTACTCTTTTATATATATATATATATATATATATATATATATATGTATGTATGTATATATATATATATATATATATATATATATATATATATATATGTTAGTATTATTTTGTTTAGTTTTTGTTTTTGGATCACACCGCACACAGACCAAATTTCCGTAAGGAAAAAAAAAATGTTTGAATAAGTGAAAAAAAGAGAGTGACGTGAATACTTGAAAAAAGAGAAAATAAATTTGAAAAAAGAAAAGAAAAAAAGAAACGAAATGAAGTGGCTCAATTCCGCCCCAGGGCTCCACCTGCTCTAGACGTGTCCATTAAAAACACCAAAAAAGTAAAAACGGAGTTATTATTTCACATTTTTCATTCAACCTTGCAAGCAATCTCTATTCAATATGCTTTACGGAGGGTGGGGAGTTGTCAATACTCTAGTCATGCCCGTTACAAATTTACCCATTTCAAAAGCTCAAACTTTAAACTGCTCTTCAACTAAAAAGAAAAAACTCAGCTCTTTTAATTTTCAATTACAAAATCAATCGCAGCATAACAGTTAATGATATACACTAAAAGAATAACTTATCCCTCAATTTGACAATGTTCTTCGAAATTTAGAAAAGGTATGGAATACAAGAAACTAAAAAGTCTGTTTGTAAAGATTCAGATGGTAGCATGCGATGTTTTCACATTTGCTTATGCCTGGTTCTTTTGACAGGCATGTATACTAACGTTAATACTCATGATTGGCAAGTTCTAAAGCTACCTCCTACAATCTTTTAATGCAAAAGCTACAGTCCGCTTGCCAAAAGAAATTCCAAATCTTCAGTAATAGCTGCACCTTCAGCTATTACAATATTTATCCATTTCCAAACTGAAGAAAAACAAACATCTGATCTAGCAGTCAACTTGCTTTGCATTCCAAGTCTCGATATATGTGCCATTTTTTGTACCTTTGATGCTCAGATAGAACAGGTCTAAGTCGAGGGGCAGTAATACAATTTACACAGCAACATCCTCTGAAGTCCTTCACACAGTCTTTACAGCATCTGAAAAGAGACAGCCTTTTTCATACACGTACAAATTTTAAGTTTTAGGTCAGGTGGGGAGGACAAAGAGAAAAAAACTTACAGAAAAAGAAGGTTGCAGTCAAGATTTGCACAGTTCCGATGCCTTAACTCAGAGACTTGAGAACCACATATGTAGCATCTTGCAAATGGATTATTCTTAGAAACTAGTTCACCCTTGCTTACTTTAACCATGGATTTAGGCTTGTAGGCAGAGGGTGGGAGAGAAAGACGGGAATCGAACACAAACAAATTCCCAACCCATTCTGCAGGACCTTCATTCTTTAGATAATGGGAAACACCGCCCTTCAGAGTGTACAAATTTTGGAAGCCTTGTTGTCTGACACATCAAGAAGATAAGTTTTTAAATGGGGGGAAAAGAATGGGGGGGGGGAGGGGGGCAACGGAACAATCTCACAACACTATCATTTTTCTAGTTCTGCTCTGTCACTCATACCCATCTAGTGACCCACTATGCATCAAAGTGAGGCCCATGTTTCAACAAAGGGCCTGCATTCAATGCGCAGTGGGATCTTGTACATCACAATGGAAGAGGAACATAAGAAATAAGTAATGCAAAGGAGGTAAATCATTAACTATGGATCAATAGAGGACAATTTGGAATAAGCACACTGGGAATTACTAATACTAAACCATATCCCAATTATTCCAACCATATGTCAAACATAATAAACTAATGAACTATATATCACATAACCCAAGTCAACTTGGAAACTTTTCCAATGCCCAGGAAGAAAATATGTTCATGCAATGCACTTGAACATCTGAGTGCTTTCCATAAACATGCTTGGATTTCACTAGCAAATACCCAAAGCACTTCCAACAATCTACCTAAATTTTTATGATACAATGGGTTTAGAACTTAAGTTCATATGTATCATAATATTTAGATTCAAACTTCATTATATCTATAGATCACTTTTATACATTGGTAATGTTGCTTCTTGCACCAGTCTCACTGGTTCCATACTTCCAGTTGAGCACACAAGCAATCAAAATTCTTTTTCTTTTGTTAAGTAACACAAGCAACCTAATGTAATGAGAGGGATATGCAACACAGGGCATGGTCAATCCAGGAAAAAGGTGGGGGACGTCGATTTTAAATATTTCAGGCTTATAAGAAGGTGGGGTCTCTGGATGTTAAGGATTTCTGTCCTATTGTTTGTTGTTGATGGTGTCTACAAAATTTTGGTGAAATTTTTACCTATTATATTGAATAATGTGCCAGGAAAAATACTGTCCAGCAGGAAGCAAAGATTTTAGATTCTAATATAATTGCTAATTAGTGTCTGAATAGCAAGTTGAAGCCAGATGTTTCAGGGTTTTATGTATTTAATTTTTATTTTTATTGCTAGGGGTATAAGTAAATTGTATTTGGAAAAAGATAATGATCTTGTTAATTTGGAGTTCCTTCCATATATGCTGGAGCGGTTTGATTATGGACAAAACTGGAAATAATAGATATTCCTTTCATCCCAAATTGTTAGTCTTGTATTCCATTTTGAGAAATCTCAAGATGTTGTCCTGTTTCTAAAATTAGAAGCCAATAATTTATTACCTTTCCTATTATGCCCTTACTTTATTTTGAAATCATTTTTAAAATAAATTTAAAAAAAATCCCAATAGATGCATTGTAGCAGTCAGGAATTTTTTTTTTTTTTTTTTTTTAAGATTTGATTTAAAGGATAAGTTTGAATTTGAAGGCAAGCCAATTTAGTTCGTACAGTATTAGAGCATTGGTATCAAGTGTGTCAAATGCTAATTTTTTAGAATTTGGCACACCAAACACCCTTTCATTAGTCGTTTCATATTCTACAAAATTTAGCATTTTCGTCCGTCTCTTCTTTTAGTAAAAGTGTTCAGACTCATGTGCTAAAAGAAAAAAAAATTAATAAATTTCTCTCTCCTCCTTTTCTGAATTTCTTTCTCTCTCCGTCTATATCCTCTTCTCTCTCTCTACAACTCTTCCAAGAACATCTTCTCACTTTGAATCTTCTAATATCATAGCAGCTAGCACGTTTTTGAGTCCTTCAAAAATCTCTCTCTAGTAGTGTGAAGGCAGAAAATATCTATCTCATTTTAAGAAACGTTTTTCAAACATTCTTTCTAAAGCTTTTCAAGAACAACTTTTTGCTTTTGAGTTTTGATTACTAATGGATTATTGATATATTTGTGTAGCCTGAATAGCCAAGGCTACACCAGGAGACTGAAGTTGGCCTAGACGTTGTAGGAATAGGCCAAGCCCAACGATAGGTATGCTAGGATCTACAGAGTATCGTTCAAGGAGTCCCACTATGTTCAGGCCAGGCTAGGCCCACTACCGACTGATAAGCCAGTGGGAGATTGACGAGGAAATGTTTAAATTCAGGTCAGTCCCGAGTACTATTAGAGCCTTTGGGGAGTTCGTTGCCGAACGCTATTTGGTGTTTGGAACAAGTTTCAAGAGAATTTTCAAAAAGAAAGATTGTTTCTAGGGATTCTAGATGAAAGTGAGATTGCATGGGAACTAATGAAAAAGTAATAATTTGAACCCCAATAAGGAGAGACTATGAATACATTTGGATATAGCGTTTTGTATCAACGTTTGCATCTGGCTGAAGAATGTGTCTGTTAGTGGGTCCCGTGAACAGTGCACGGGACCCGCAAACCTCTTTTTTCAGTAAAATTTTCATTAAAAATGAGTCCCAAAACACTATTCGCACATTTAAAAATTATTTTGCTAGAGAGTTTTCAATTTTTAGCAATAAGTAGTTCCAAACAAACCCTATATAAAGGAAGTAAGGGGAGATAGATAGGAGGTTGGAAAAAAAAAAAAAAAGGAAAAAGAGAGGGAAACAGAGGGAGAGGAAGAAGGGGAGTTGAGAGAAAGGGAGAAGAAAAACCAGAAGGTAGGTAAGTGTTGGGCTTAAAATCACAAAGATAATAGAAATTGGGCTGTCAAGGCAGCGTTTGAGGCAACAATCTGTAGGACTGTGAGGAAACCCACGAATAAATAAATTAGGAGCCCAAATCCTTTGTCCTAGAAAGCATCACTCTCAGGTTTGGGCACCACAATTGGCGCCGTCTGTGGGGGATCCTACTCAGCAAGAGGCTTCGAGCTAGCTTGATATCGTCCAAATATGGAAGGTTCGCATGCTGATGAAGGGTCGATTGTGGGAAACCATTCGAGGGCTTCGTCAAGAGGTCAAAGGAGGCTGGAAAGGGAGCGTAGAAGGGAACAGCAACGCATGCAAGAAGGACATCAGACCAAACTTGATTTTGACGAAGGATCCTCGCAAGGGAAACAAACTGTGTCTTACATCTCCAAGGGATCTTATTGTAGCGATCGGGAGCTAGAGCTGGAGAACTTACGAAAGCAGGTTAAAGAATTGGAGATTGAGCTCAGAGGCCAACGCCGTAGAAGGGATCGTGAGGGGTTGTCTGAAAGGCCACAAGTAGCTCGAAAAGGCGGGGTATTTGAAGGAATTTGTAGTCGGACAAGGAGGGGGAAATACAGGCCAAGGGTCAGGAAGCCCAGGTAATACACTCCCCCCACCGTTAGGAATTATTGAGGTCATTCATACAACTTCCATTGGTGTAAATGTGAGCCGTCAGAGGGGCATACTAAGTGTGGTGACCCCGCCGGAGACAGAGGTGGTAGATCGACTTAAGAAGAGGTCCAGGAAGAATTCAGATCCGATCACCTTTGGTGAAGCAGACTTGGAAGGAAGCCACATGATGATGCTTTGGTGGTGACTTCACGAATTGGAGGATTCTTAGTGAAGAGAGTCATAATAGACCAAGGGAGTGAGGCTGAGATCATGTATCCCAATCTGTATAAAGGGCTAGGGTTAAAGCTTGAAAATTTAAGTAAATATGACACGCCGTTAGTGGGATTTGATGGGAAGATAGTGGTTCCCGAGGGCAGATAAAACTCTCGATGGTGACCAAGGGAAAGGAAGTTGAGGTAAATTTCATAGTGGTTAATGCTTTTTCACCATACACGACAATTTTTTGGGGTGGCCTTGGATTCATGCCATGGGGGCAATACCTTCTACATTGCATCAGAAGATCAAATTCCCTACTGAAAATGGAGTCGTTGTGGTCTAAGCTAACCAAAAGTTGGCAAGATAGTGACTGGTGGCCGTGATAAACCATGAGATTAAGCAAAAGGAGCACATTGAAGCAGAGCAGTTATAGCAATTACAAGGCATCGAGGGTCTAACAAGGGCAGACAGTGCGGAGGAATTGGTTCGAATACGGATTATGCCCTACATTGACAGGTATTTTCAGATAGAAAAGAGCTTGCCAGTAGAATATCGGGCGGCAGTTCTTCTATCACTAGTACAAAATTTTGACGTGTTTGCATGGAATCTGTACTAGGTGCCTGGGGTGGACCTGGCCTTCATTACACATAAGTTGAATGTAGATCCCTTAGTCCCACCGAAAAAGTAGAAGCCAAGGAGATCAGCGAAGCCACATGTGAAAGTCGTGAAGGAGGAAGTGGAGAAATTGAAGCATGCAAGGGCTATTAGGGAGGTGTCTTTTCCTGAATAGCTGTCAAATACAGTGGTGGTGAAAAAGAAAAATGGGAAATGGAGAGTTTGTATTGATTTTACCGACCTCAACTGAGCATGCCCGAAGGACCCATTCTTTATACCGAAGATAGATCAGTTAGTGGATGCCACAGCCGAACATTAGAGAATGAGTTTTTTGGACGCCTTTCGAGATTATCATCAGATTGCTTTAACACCCAAGGATTAGGAGAAAGCCTCTTTTATTACGCCTGAAGGTAATTACCATTACACGGTGATGCCTTTTGGGCTAAAGAATGCAGGAGCTACGTATCAACGAATGGTTACTTTGATGTTCAAGGATCAGATTGGGGACACAGTGAAAGTTTATATTGATGACATGGTGGTGAAAAGTAAGAAGAGTGAAGGGCATGTATCTAATCTGGTCGAGGTTTTCAAAATATTGAGGCAACACAAGTTGCGCCTCAATGCAAACAAATGTGTCTTCAGTGTGGGGTTGGGTAAGTTCTTGGACTACATGATAACTACATAGGGAATACAGGTTAAACTCGACCAGATTACAGCAATTTAGCAGCTTAACCCGCCCGATAACCCCAAAGAAGTGCAAAGACTCACCGAGATGATTGCCTCCCTGAATCAATTTTTTTCAAGATCAGCAGATAAGTGTAGACCGTTCTTTCAGTTGTTGAAAAAGTGGAAGAGTTTTCGATGGACAGAGGAATGTGACACGGCGTTCAAAGTCTTGAAGTCTTATTTGGCTAGCCCACATATTTTATCCCGACCCGAGCCCTAAGAAGACTTGTATATGTACTTGGCAGTCTCCGACCATGCAGTGAGCTCTGTATTACTAAACATCAAGATGGGATCCAGAGACCATTGTATTATCTCAGCAAAACGTTGGTGGATGCGGAGACTCGATATTTGCCGCTAGAGAAGATGGCACTAGCATTGGTGCATCCTACGAGGAAGCTACCGCATTATTTTCAAGCACATACGATATGGGTGCTAACCGAGTATCCCCTGCAATCACTTTTAAGAAGGTCAGATTTCACTGGAAGGATAGCTAAATGGGGAACGAGACTTGGGACATTTGACATACAGTACAAGCCGAGAAATTCCATTAGCGGTCAATTATTAGTAGACTTCATAGCCGAATTCACGCCTGTGCCAGGAGTCCCTATTGGGATATGCCAAGTTTCGGTTAAATTGTGGCGAGTGTATGTGGACAGTGCGCCTAATGCAAGTGGATCTGGGGTTGGAGTTGTAATGATATCTCCCAAGGGGTTGCGATTGGAAAAATCACTAAGATTGAGTTTCCCTGCTTCTAACAACGAAGCCAAATATGAAGCACTCACCACTGGTCTCAGGGCAGTTTAGAAGCTTGGTGCCGAGGAAGTTGAGGTATTCTCAGACTCAAAATTGGTAGTAAGTCAAATAGAAGGAAGCTTTGAGGCAAAGGATTCCTGTATGTCAAAATACTTGAAGCTTGAAGCTGTTCGGGGCACTACGAGCAAGCTTCCAAAAAGTAAACGTGGTCAAAGTACCGAGAAGTCAGAACAGTCACGCTAATTCATTGGCCACTTTGGCTTCATCATCAAATGAGTGTGTTCCACGAATAATCTTTGTGGAGCTGTTGGAGCAACCGAGCATAGAGCATCGTATGATTGTAGCATCAGCTTCAATGTCCGAGTCAAGCTCGTTGGATCCTTATATCTCTTTCTTATCTGATGGATCTTTACCGACTGTTGCAAAAGAGGCAAAGAAGGTACGGAGAACGTCGGCTCGTTTCTAGCTATCCGAGGACAAAAAGTTGTATCGGTGTTCATTTGAAGGTCCTTATCTGTTATGTCTCCATCTAGGCAAAGTCACCTAACTCCTGGCCGAGCTGCACGAAGGGATTTGTGGTGGACACTCGGGGGGAAAGTTTTTGCCCTACCAAGCTATGACTCAGGGATTTTGGTGACTAAATATGCAATGAGACGCAGCCGACTACATCAAAAAGTGTGATCAATGCCAAAAACATGCCCCAATCATTCATCAACCGGGTGGAAACTTGAACCCGGTCCCTAGTCCTTGGCCCTTCGCACGATGAGGTCTGGATATAATTGGACTGTTCCCTCAGGCAACGGGAAACAAGAGGTTTGTGTTAGTCGCCACCGATTATTTCAAAAAATGGGTGGAAGCCGAAACCTTGGCGAACATTAGGGATGTGGATGTGAAGAAATTCGTATGGAAGAATATCGTTACGAGGTTCGGGGTACCCTGGATACTGATTTCAGACAACGGACTACAGTTTGACAGTAAGGCCTTTCGGGAGTACTCTAGTGATTTGGAAATAATTAATTGACACTCATCACCATCATATCCCCAAAGCATGGATAGGTGAAAGAAACAAACAAGACACTAGTTAATGGTTTGAAGAAGAGACTGGAAGGGGCGAAAGGAAATTGGGCCAAGAAATTGCCGAGTGTTTTATGGGCCTACCGAACCACACCGAGGAGGTCAACTAGTGAGACTCCTTTTTCCATGATGTACGGAGTGGAGGTAGTCATATCAATAGAGATAAGCTTGTCAAACATGAGGGTCGTTGATTTCTCACCAAGCAACAATGACATTCGAATAGTCGGGAAACTAAATTCCTTGGAGGAAAGACGAGACATGGCATCTGTTTGGCTTGCCGATTACCAGCAGAAGTTGGCCTGGGGGTATAATAGGAATGTATAACCCAGAGAGTTCGTGGCAGGAGACCTCATATTGCAAAAAGCAGTGGGGAATATGAATGACCAGAATGCGGGAAAGTTCGCCCCGAATTGGGAGGGGCCCTACCGAGTGACAGTTGTAGCTAGATAATGGGCTTATTACTTGGAGGATACGGAAGAACGACCTCTACCCTGACCATGGAATGTTTGTAATATGAAAAAGTATCATCCTTAGGTGTGGTATAGTAACTGCAAGTTATGTTTGAGGTTGTAAATGAGTTTGAACAAAGAATGTGGAAAGAATTCAGTTATTTTGAGTCAAGTTATTCCAACACCTTAATAAATTTTTCTAAGGACAGAAACTTAGCCTCGGCTTGACACCGATCACCGACTAGGTGGAAACGTTAATAAATTCTTCTAAGGATAGAAACCTAGTTTCAGTTTGACCTCAGTCACCGACTAGGTGAAAACTTTAATAAACTTTTCTAAAAACAGAAGTTAGCTTGATAGAAGGACCTTAGCTATAATAGCTAAATGTTAAGTCCTTTTGTTTAAGGAGCCTCCTCTGTACTGACAACGGTCACTCGCAAAACTCTATAATACTAATCAAAGGTCATAATAAATTGACTTCTCGGCCAGAGGATACAGTTATGTTGCATACATGTTACCGATCGTTTACACTTAGAATTTTTTGAAGTACAATGGCATAATTCCATTTAAAGATGGTAGATTGTTTGTATACAAGGGGCTCGGTCATGTAACCACATACCAATTGGAGCATTGCAACAATTTGAAAAATAGAGTAAACATTATAATGAAACAAAATGAAGCAATAAGTACCACTTATTTTGGTTAACCAAAGAGACTCAATCTTCAATATCAAATAAACCAAATGAAATTCAATACATGAATAAGGTACCACTTATTTTGGTTAAATTTGGAAACTTCTATCTTTTTATTTAATAAACAAGATAGTAAATGATGTTCTCTTAAAAAGATGGGTTTTCTAAACTTGGGGATTACGTACAGGAGATCCTCTTTCTCCACTTCTTTTTGTTACTATTATAGAGACTCTTTGTGGAATGTTATCACAGGTTGTCAAAAGGGGAACACACATTTGGTTTCATTGCCAAACCTGATGCTACTAATCATTTGGTTCTCTCATTTTCTTTTTGCTAATGATTCCTTAATTTTTTTGGAGTGTACCCAACTCAACTTCAACTATTGAGATGTGTATTTCTTTGGTTGAAGCAGTTTTGGGATTAAAGATAAACCTTTGTACATCTGAATTAGTACCAATGGATGAGGTGTTGGCAGAGTTAACTTGTTTGGGATTAAGTGGGTCATGCAATGAACAGTAGTTGATTCTTGAATAGCTGGAAAGGAAACTCCAAAATAGACACTGTAGTAGGGAAATTTGGAAGGTAATTCATTTGTGTTTAATGTGATGTCTTTGTGGAGAAATGAATGCACTCACTTTTAAGTACTGTGGATCATCGGTAATCAAACTGAAGCCTTTATTCTTAATATCTCTTTAGGATTGGACGGCGGTTACTACCTCATTTTCTTTGTTTGAATTTGTTGAATTTCTTCAATCTTTTGAATTTTTGATGCTACATTTTGTGTGCGTGTGTGTGTTTCTTGTATCCATCCCGCATATTGTATTCTGACCCTTATTGTCTTGTGAACCTTCTTGCATTTTCCTAATGAAATTTCTTACCTAAAAATAAAAATAAAATTTAAAAAGTTGATTACCGAAACATTTAATGTCAAATGCAGAAAGACAGAAATGAAAGAAAACTGAATGAAAGAGTGAGTTACCTTAAGATTGTAGAATACACATCACAACGAATACCTCCAGTACAATACATCAATATATCTGTCTTTTCTTTGTCAACATTTGCTAAAGGATCTGAAGCAATGTCCTGGACAATCAGAAACAGGGACAAAATGAAGTGCGTTCATAGCCACTACCAAAAGAATAAATTTTTACGACTCTCCCCAGTATAGTAATGCTCAAACTAATACGTTACTGCACTAATTAAAAAAAAAAATGCTAGTGAACAATATATGATAGAATTTTAGTGGATGAATCTGAAAACAGTCAACGGCAAGTTGAAAATTTGGAGAGATGCTTTAGAATCTAATGACTTTCAGTTAAGTAAGACTAAAACATATTACATGGAGTGCAAGTTTAGGAAAAAATAGAAACAAATATGAATGGGTTGTAAAACATGATAGTCAAGCGATACCAAAAGGTGGATGTTTTCAATATCTTAAGCAAAAAGGGCAAAAATCATATCATATTATGGGAAGAAGAAATGGTGTCAAATGGCAAGTCTTAAGCACAAAGGGCAAAAATGATATCAAATGATAGGAAGAAGAAATGGAAGACCTAGAAAAGAGGCAATTTAGAGCATTACATTGTTTCATTCAAAGGGTGATCTCCAAATCGAGAATATCATGCGAGATTTCAGATCTACTGCTAGAAGGATATACCTAATTTTTCCACATTTAGATCCAACAAGAAGAAATGGTTGGTTTTTGTTTTTTGTTTTTTGATAATTAAATTGTTACAACAAGTGAGGATCTATGAAGCACGGGTGCGTTTCGGGATTCGGGTGCGGGTGCGGGAGCGGGTGCGGGACTCGGCAATTTTTGAAAAAGTAGGGTGCGGGTGCGGCGGGGTGCGGCGATTAAAAAATTATTAAAAATATTTTTATTTATATTTTTAATATATTGCTAAACATACTTTTTTCACATTATATAAATATATACCAAATTTAAGAGTAATGGTAAATAATAACTAGAATACAAAGAGTAGGAGAGAGCCTAGCTGAAGAGTGAAGGTAGAGAGTGGGAGAGAGGCTCAAGAAAAATGAAGAGGGAGAGGGTTGGGTCTTGGTTTTTTTTCCAAACGGTGCGTTTGCACCTTTTTTTTTTCAGCCATACGAACCTGTTGTTATTGTTGTTTTTTTTTTTTGAATTTCGGCCGGTATCGGCCGATTTCGGCCGATATCGGAATATTTCGGCCGATATCGGAATATTTCGCCGGTATCGGCCGATATCGGCCGATTTCGCCGGTATCGGCCGATTTCGGCCGGACCGATTTCACCCGATTCGGGCCGAATCGGCGCGATTTCGCGCGCGTCGGCCCGAATCGGCGCCGTATCGGCGCGAATCGGCGCGAATCGCGCCGAATCGCGCCGAAAAAAATGGTTTTTTATTGCCGGACGCGGCACGGACGCTCAGGCAGCGGCGTCGCCTGCGCGTCGCCGCGTCCGGCCGCGTCCGACGCGGGTGCGGCGGCCCAAACGCCGCACCCGTGCTTCATAGGTGAGGATAAGGAATTTGATCCTTGATTTCCTTCATAATGAAGACCAGGTAATGTCACTGAACTACAAGATTCTTGATAGAAGACAATTGAATTTTCTAAAAGCTAAAGAAGAAATTACTACATTAAAAATAAATTAAATTGACTCATTATATTTTATGATGAAAAATTCCTAGATAGCATATTCTATACATGTTCCATGGTTAAATGTTAGGTCATGATCATCAAGAAAATTACTTACCTTACACAAATTCATACTGACTAGTTACTTGGGCTTCATCTTAAGTGGTGAAACAATGGGATGGGGTTGGGGTAAGTCTTAGATTCAAATCTCACCAACCCCCCCCCCCCCCCCCTTCCCAAAATCCAACTGACAAGAGAAGGGGAAAGAATAGTTGGTTATTGACCATACCTCTGTCTCAGATAGTCCAAATGAAGTGCTTCTAAAGCAATCTACATAAGGCCGTCGAGCCCCTTGGAAATGACCAATATCCCATTCATAACCTGATTACAAGCAATCACAAAATGCTCAAACTTCAATGAGACTTATGAACATGGATACAATGATAGATTTTAATACAAGATTCACATACAAACACATATGCATAATTAAGGTAGTAATATCAGCAAGCACTAAGAAATAAAACAGCAAGCACTAAGAAATAAAACTACATTTAAGTATACATGAAATTTTCACAGAGCACATATACATCATGTCTATACTAACTCTTTACTCAATAGTTTTGCCCTTAAAATTGACTCGTAATGAAATTAAATACAAATATGTTTCTTAATGGTCTTTCCAATGAATACAGATCATTCTGAATGGATTCAGAAAGCTCATGACCATGTATATTAGGACTTTCTTTTTTGTAGTTTAAAGTGGTAAGGTTTTAGAGGAAATGGAAGCAAAGGATTTCTTACTGCATCTCTACAGTGAAATTGTCAATTCTAAAATATGGCAGTCCCAGAGTTCTTTTTTAGGAGCTCTAGAGGCTTATGACAAGACAAGGAGGCTTCTTTTATTGGTAAGTAATTTATTCAAAAAGCGCAAGAGGCACAATCCAAGTAGACAGGAAGTATACATGAGATCTAGAAATTCAAGTAAATTAGAAAAATAAAAGCATGCAGTAGCCGCCATCTAGTTGAAGGAAGCTTATGATCTTCTATTTGCTAAAGATACCTTAATACTGTGTGATGCAAATCCCACCAAATCCACTCTTTTTGATGTACTCTTCTTTGTTTTGAGGCAATGAAAGGCTGAAAATTAATATAGGCCATCTAAATTAGTCCTTGTTGGTAATGTACCAAATGAGCAAGTGGATATTCTTGGTCATACTGTGTCAAGCTTGCCAATGAAATATTTGTGTTTACCATTGGCAGCCTCTTTCCTCTTTCAAATCCAAGGTAGCATGGGATGCTGCCATTGGAAGGATAAAAATCAGATTGGCAGGCTAGCAAGAAGCTCCATCTGTCCAAATGAAGTAAACTAACTTCGATCAAGAGTACCTTATCGAGCTTATCTCCCTCTCTTCCTGTTACATATTGGCATAGCTAATAAAGCCAATAAACTACAACCAGAATTTTTCGTGGGAAGGTGTGGGCAGTTCAAAAACCATCGGGTTAATCAGAACACAATTTTTTTTTTTTTTTTGATAAGTAATAAAGATTTATTGATTTCAAAACGAGAGACACCCAAGTACACAGGGCGTATACAGGGGTGAACATATCAAATATGAACATTACATAAATCAATTAAATCCAAAATAGAAGAAAAATGTTGGTTTCTCCACACAGAGAACCAGTCCAAGAAGGTTCTGAACACAATTTGTGCATTCAATATGAGGTTGAGAGTGCAAAAATTGTTAGTTTTTAATAGAGTTTGCTGGGGGAAATGGTTAAGGCATTATGGAGTGGAAAGGCATCACCTGTGGCGAAAGGCGATAGAAAAAAGTATACGCAGTTCTTGGGGCAGATGTTGCTCTGAAAGGTTAATAGCCTTATGGGCAAGTTTATAGAAGCACATTAGGAGTGGCTAGAGCAATGTCACATTAGGAGTGGCTAGAGCAATGTCATGCCTATTTTCTTTTGGAATGATATATGATGTGGAGGCTTTTTATTAAAGGAGGCATTTTCTAAGCTTTTTCTAATTTCACATAATCAGGATGCTATGATGGCAGAGTATAGTTTTATAGAACGATAAAGGATTGGGAGCATAAATCTTTGATATGTTTCTTGATACTCTTTATTCTACAAGGATTAGATGGAATGGGATGATTGATTGGCATGGCACCAAGCAAAAGCCATGGATTTGAAGTAAAAACTTATGATAAGTGGTAATTCTTGCCTTTGGAGAAGGATTTGGGAAGCTCAGGTCCTGACTAGAGTAACATGTCAAATGCCCATAAAAAAATTAAGGAAAAGAAGTGTGAGTTTATTGGATTGGTGAATCACGTGCAAGTCAAGTGGGGAAACAACAGACCATCAACTACTTCACTGTTATCTTGCCAAAAGAATGACTGCTATTTTGTATGGTTGGAAATTTTTGGGCTATGCTTAAAATAGAGGATGCATTGTTGGCATGCTAGCAAGGGAGTTTTGGGAAGCAGTGTTATTTGGAATGCAATTCCTTTGTGGATGCAGTTTCCAGTATGATTAGATTGCTGGTAATGAAACTTTGAAGGAGCTGAATCACTGTTGAAGAAGACTCGATTTCTACTGTCTTTGTACGATTAGATAGTTAGATAGTTGCTACCTATTATTAATATTTTCCTAATTTGTTAGAATGTAATGACTTTTAGATTTTAGAGGTTAAAATTTATGATGTCTCTCTTGTATACTTCCCGTGCACTAGAGTTGCACCCCGTTTTTTGAGCTTTTAATGTCTGCAAGCGAAGTCTTAACAAAATGAGCCAAATTTCTCCAACTTGGCGGATTATCTAAGACCCATCTCAAATTTTCCAAAGTCTACCCCTATGTCCAAAAGCCATAGTCTTGCTTTACTTTTGATTCTTCCACCTCAAAGTAAGGGACATTTAACCACTTTTAATTCTTGAACAATTTAAAATTTTCCATGCTTTCCCAATTGGAGCAAGCTTTTGAAAAACCTAAGTGAACACATATGGTGTGCAAGTAAAACAATAAATGGAATTGCTATCCCTTAGTTATGTCTATTCCTGCTTGCTTTAGTTGCACTAAACAGCATGGAATAGATATTCCAAAGCAATGTCTATTCCTAGTTCCTACTACTTGGAGAATAGCTATTCCCACACCTTCAACACTTCAAATTAGTTTCTCTCTAAGTTCTAAGGTTCAAAATCAAGAAAGTATTTCGAGTTTCATTCATGATAGGATTTGCCATGTTTCACTGTCATTATGCACACAATTTTATGGACTTTGTTGCTTTGTTAGTTTGGACTCCATTGGGTTATACCTAAGATGGTAGTGGTCTGCTGACTGGGTTTTGTAATTGTTCTGTTGATTTATGGGAGGCCATTCCACTGTCACATGGACCATTTGGAGACAAAGAAACCAGCATACTTTTGAAGGGGTTGAGTATTCATCTTTGAGATAAAACTTTTTTTTATTAAGTTCTACATATGGCTGCTTTAAGTGAATCCATTTTCTACCTTGGAGGAATTTTTAGGTTTATGTAACTTTAGGTGAATTTTGTAGCATACCTAGTACACTGCCTGTGCACATGGGGAGTAAGCTCTCTTTCAATCTTCAATAAGAATTTTTAATTACCTACTAACAAAAGATTCACTTTGTGTAACTGTACATGTGCTCACATGTCTGTGTCCTATGAGCTGAGTTAATGAGCAGATGGTCAAGTAGGAGGAGATCTATAGATTCAGAAGCCAATATGTTTCCAACGAAGTACACAAAGCCAAATCAACACCATTCAGAGAGTTGTGAATCGTTAGCTTCTTGTTAATTCAATTCCTAGCCTGAATTAGTGAGAATGAATAACTTGAGTGCTTATCCAAAAAAAAAAAAGTTAGAATGAAGAACTTCAGTAAAATAGCTTTTGTATGTAAAACATGACTTAGAGTGGTTTATAAAGATACCACTAAACCAGATGTAAAATCATTTGATAAAGTTTTTTTTTTTTTAACTTTCTATACTTTTCAGTACAACTGCAAATATTTTGACAAACATATGTCTTTTTTTTTTTAATGACATGGAACCTCACCAAAACAAGGCCCTTTGGACCCACCCCTGGAGAGTAAACTACAGATACACAACCCCACCCACCAAAACCATGTATCAGGTAATCCAAGGGAACTCTTAATGGGGGATTGAACCCAAGATGTCTGGTTCTACAGCTCATCCCAAGCCTCCAACCATTAGGCTGCACCCTGACAGATATTTTGACAAACCTACATCTTGTTCTATCAATCATATGATTACAGGAGTCCAAATTCTACGTTCATCCAGATAGCTAGTTGTGCTTTGCTATACAATGGTAGAAGTGCTTCCCATGTTAAGATTAATATTAGTTATTTAACAAGAAAAATAACAGTGTCATCCAACTCAACTCCCATTACACAAAGTTCAGTATGTAAAAAAGAAAAAGCAGTATGATACATATGAAAACATACCAAAATTGAGAGCACTTTCAGCTTAGAGAATGCAAGCAAATGGAATTTTGGAAGAAGAGGAGCTACCGTTTCTCACATCCAGCAGAATATGCTCTGTAATAATATTCTCATTTGAAGCCTCATTGATTTCATTCACTGCTTCCAGTCTTTTTCTCCATTCTGAAGGTGCAAGAGGTGTTGCTCGAATTGAAGGGTCAAGCAAAGGAAGATGTGAAATGCCTCCTTCCAGCTGGAGAAATATAATTTTAATGAAGTGACAATTCTTCTCAAAAGCAAACACAGAACAGGATGGATTTAGCTATATTCCCATTCCCAATGGAGACATCTCTTTTTCATTTTATTGAGAGTTGCATGTTACCGACTTCTCGTATATACAGAGCAGATTAAACCACCTCATCCTCCTTCATAAGTACCAGGTACCAACTCATGGAGTAACGCAATGAATAAAACGCTCACTATGAAACAGCAATTGGGCTTTTAAAAAACACAAAGAAGATCAAAATCTTCAATTGAGAACTCCATTACTTTACAATGCATCTTCACTGAAAATTTCTTTGTGTGTATGGCTCAATCCTCTTATTGAAGAGGGAAAAAATATATGGAGGTGACATCATGAGATCAAGACCCACTGTTTACAGGTACAACAAAGCAATAAAAGAAGGGAGTTTCGGCTATATAGCTAATTGGGATTAATAAAAAATATATATAAAGAGATATGCTGAACTTCCTATAAAATGAAAAGAGAGTTGTCCCTTTGGAACTATACTAGAGCCAAATGCCACCCATCTATCACCCCCAACCCCAAAATCCATACACCTGAACCAATCAAGGAACTATCAATGAGAGAAAAATAAATACATGTATACATCTAAAAATATGCATGCATTCATACATAGATAAACAACTAAAAAGAAAATCTCTTTGAAAGAAACACGTGAAGGAGTGCTATAAAAAGGGGATAGGGTATAATGTTAAGAAAAAACTAATCAACAAAATATGAGCTCAATAAGGGAAGTTGCTTGTGTGTGTGTGTGTGTGTGTGTGAGAGAGAGAGAGAGAGAGAGAGAGAGAGAGCTTGCCTGCACTAGTGAAGGCTTATACCGCAACTTCAGTTTTGGAAAGGCATGCCCATTTATTGCTTGAGAAATCTGAACCAACATATCAGAAAATCGATCATCTTCTCTTAACCATTCAACATACAAAAGAGCATCTTTTGCCGGTCCACTGTACTGCTCAAAGATGAATCAAATCAGGAGTTATGAACAGATAGATGCTAAACGGACAGTGAATAATTACTTTAATGAAGCTGGGAAGGATTATAAATGATTTCAAACACTCCTGCAACATAGTTCACCTTTTCCATGTCTTCAAACAATAACATTTTTTAACATCTATGTATCAACAAAAGAAGAGAAGGGGAAAGGAAGTAAACAACTGAACTGGTGTAGAACACGTACATAGAACGGCTGAATATGAGAGAAAGAACAAGGAAATACAAAACCCTAGGCTTCACCACCTTAGGGATGTTTGGCTTCACCACCAAACACGACACAATTAGACAAAAATCTCTGAAATATTTTATTATTCAAAATGCAGTCCCGAATAAAGTCTGATGAGCCTCCTCAAATAGGCTCCCAAAATACAACCCATGTAAATGCAAAATAGAGTCAACTAATACAAAAGGAAATAACACAAATGCAAATCTAAATTAAAGGCTAATACAAAAGTAAGGAAAAAAATCAGTAATAAGTGCTAAGTCCATGCTCTGGTGTCTGCATCAACTCGCCCAGGGTGAGAAAGACTCGACCCTGTCGAGTTAAGAAATCCTGGGTGGCGCCCGAAAGTGTCAATAGGGGAGTGATCCATCATTGTAGAGCTAAAGGGCTACTAGGTATGAGCTACATTGCCTTCGTCTCCCATAAACTCACGTGATAGGTGGGCGATGTCTCTGGGTGTCTAGTGCATCCTAACCACCCTGGTAATGCTCTGATAAGGCTGGGCCAAGCTGCTGGAGATCCTCTCTTGTAATCCAAGTGTAGTCAAACTCCGATCGACCATGCCAGGGAACCAAGAAGCACTGGACCGCTCCATCCCTAGTAAGAACAACCTACTCATCCAAAATAACATCAATGGATTCTTTATGTGCATGTGTAGTGTGCAATGAAATAGGGTCAAGTGTATGTTCAATGGTAGGGCTAGTAGAGGGATCAACAAATGGATCATCAGGAATGGGTACAGGTGTCTTATATGCAAGTAAATCTTCAATATTAAATGTCGAACTAATACCATAATCTTGGGGGAGATGAATAGCATATGCATTGGGGCCAATGCGCTTTAGGACTTTAAATGGGCCAGCACAACGAGATTGCAATTTCCTAACTGTCCATGAAGGAAACCGTTCAGGCCTAGTTCAGATCATAACAATCTCCAATGTGAAATTCGCGATGATAGCGATGAGCATCAGCCTAAATCTTATAGTGAGTAGATCCTTGTGCAAATCCCGGACGTGTCTAACAAAAGAGTCAGCCGACTCAGACATCCGAATATAGGGTGACATAGGGAGTAGGTAAGGTTTCCTTGCCTTGTACCCGTGCACCACTGCAAATAGGCTCATACCATGGTTAATGCAGGAGCATAATCAAAAGTTATTTCAATATTTCATTTTAGATTTTCAGTGGATAATTTCAGATTGTAACGTAGTTATTTGTTTAGTTTGGATTGAAATTTGAGTTTGGATTGAAATTTGAGTTTGGCTAGGATTAGCTATTCATCATTATCCTTTGTTTAGGATTATCAGGTTAGTATTTGAAATTGTTTAGGATTTGTTTGGGAGAGTTTATCCTTATCTTTGTGATTCCTGGAAGCTGCATATAAAGCTCCGGGTGATTTCTTTTGTATGGACAGACTATTATTATTATTATTGAGATTATTTGCAAAGATTGCATTGATTTATTTGGTGGTGAATCCAAACACCTTAGGTGGGAAGCCTAAGGTTTTATGGTAGGACTAATCTAGGTGGGAAGCCTAGGTTGTCTTGCATCAACTTGGTATCAGAGCCATGCAGGAGCATAACCAAAAGTTATTTCAATATTTCATTTTAGAATTTCAGTAGATAATTTCATATTGTAATGTAGTTATTTGTTTAGTTTGGATTGAAATTTGAGTTTGGCTAGGATTAGCTATTCATCATTATCCTTTGTTTAAGATTATCGGATTAGTATTTGAAATTGTTTAGGATTTATTTGGGAGAGTTTATCCTTATCTTTGTGATTCCTAGAAGTTGTATATAAAGCTCCGGGTGATTTCTTTTGTATGGACAGACTATTAATATTATTATTGAGATTATTTGCAGAGATTACATTGATTTGTTTGGTGGTGAATCCAAACACCTTAGGTGGGAAGCCTAAGGTTTTACGATAGGACTAATCTAGGTGGGAAGCCTAGGTTGTCCTGCATCAACTTGGTATTAGAGCTCAATTTGATTTATCAAAATTTCAGCAACCCAAAATCTATCGTTCTTTCAACCATTGTCAATCCAACATCACTGTGAACTCCTCTCAAGCCAAACAGGAAACATCCAGCCACTTTGATCAACTCTACATCCCAACCAGCAGTACAACCCACGATCATCAACACTCCAACCATGTCTCACAAGATCTTTGCAAATTAAAACCAATCAAGCCATATCAGCTCAGAAACAAAGAACCCAAATATCACCACAACCCCAGCCCGTCAGATCAAGAGAAAGAGAGTTTGAAAGTCAACAAGCAACCGCCGATGTCACTATTGGAGCAACACCGTCAAAATCCGCCTTCACCAATCTCTCCATGCTGCTTCATGAAGCTCGGAGTTCCGCCACCAGCCACCAAGATTTGACTTGCAAGTTTCGATCTCCACCGTCGAGCGCCGCCACTAGCCATTGCCAATGAGTTCATGCTGCCTCTGCTTTGAGGAACCCAGCGAAGCTTTCGTGACTGCTCTCTCAAGTTTCTTCTTTCTTAGTTTACTCTGAACTTCTTTCTTTAGTTTCAATGTTTCATGTTTGACGTGCTACTGTTTGGTAGATTTTTAGTTTTATATTGTAGTTCTTTCTTTATTGTATTTCAAAACAAAAAAAGTCAAAGGCAGAAAAGTTCCAGCAGACACTTAGAGTTCACTTACAAGCCACGCTCATCAAGCCCCACATAATGATTAGTACAAAGCATTAGCCAAAGCCCAGATTACCAAGCCCATGTTCATTTCAGATTGTTGAAAGCCCATTCCAGTGAATCATGGTAATCCCAGAAGCACCAATATTGGATGGACGTCCAGATCCATGGACCTTTACTAATTGGTTAGATGAGATGGATCAATTCTTTGATCAAATATGTCTGCCAGATGCTAATAAGGTTAGGTTTGCCAGGTTGAAATTGAGAAGTAGAGCTAGACTTTTGGCATAGTATTGAGAATAATCTCAAAGGAAGGAGCAAGCCTACCATAACTGATTGGAATGAAATGAAACAAATACTTAGAGAGAAATATGTTCCCCAATGCTATCAAGAGAATTATCAACCTCAATCCTCTCATGGGAATTTTCTACACCACAGAGATGGTATTCAGCAAGAAAACACCTCATCCTTCCGTCAAGAACTTACTACCATAGCTCAAGACTTAAGAAAAATAATGGTTTTGCTAGACTCTTCTACTCAGAAAAAGGATGCTCAGGTTCCACCAAAGACTAATGTTGAAATAGAGGTACAAGTGCCAATAGATGATGTTTCAACATTCATGCAGCAAGAAGAACCTATTATAGAGTCTACACAAGAAGAGAAATTTCAACAAGTGAGCGAAGATTTAGAGGGGGCACTTGATGTGGAGGTTGATTCTGATAAAAGTGGTACTGAGCCCTTCATGATCCATGAGGTTGATGAACATCTACAAGTTGTTGAAGTCCAAAAGGTTGATACTATGGTTCAAGATAAAATTGTGTCTGCTCAACACATTGATTTTGTGTTTCCAGAGGAATTCTATAGTGTCATGGAATTGAAGGTTATTCCACTCTCAGTGCTTCCTAGGGTGATTTCTGATCTGAAGGAAGTATTAAGCACCAAAATCTTAATTTTTCATCACTACAAAACTCGAGGTCGAGTTTTCTTAAACCAAGGGAGTATAATATAGGAGCATAACCAAAAGTTATTTCAATATTTCATTTTAGATTTTCAGTGGATAATTTCATATTGTAACATAGTTATTTGTTTAGTTTGGATTAAAATTTGAGTTTGGCTAGGATTAGCTATTCATCATTATCCTTTGTTTAGGATTATCGGATTAGTATTTGAAATTGTTTAGGATTTGTTTGGGAGAATTTATCCTTATCTTTGTGATTCCTGGAAGCTACATATAAAGCTCCGGGTGATTTCTTTTGTATGGACAGACTATTATTATTATTATTATTATTATTGAGATTATTTGCAGATATTGCATTGATTTCTTTGGTGGTGAATCCAAACACCTTAGGTGGGAAGCCTAAGGTTTTACAGTAAGACTAATCTAGGTGGGAAGCCTAGGTTGTCCTGCATCAATGGTCCTATTGACTGAGTTGTTGTACGTGAATTGAGCCATAGGGAGAATAGCATCCCAACTTCTAGTGTGTTTACCCACTAGGCATCATAACATGCTTCCTAGGCTTTGATTGACAACCTCAGTTTGGCCATCCGTTTGGGGATGGTATGCTGTGGAGAACTTCAATTTTGTACCAACAAGGTGTCACAAAGTTTTCCAAAAATAACACATAAAGCGAACATCCCTATCAAACACTATGGTCTTGGGCAGGCCATACAATTTGACGATCTCGTCAAAGCACAACTTAGCAATTTTTGATGCATCAGATGTCTTAGAGCAGGGGAGGAAATGGGCCATCTTAGAAAATCTAACAACAAGAAGAAGAATGGAGTCATGTTTTCTGAGTGTTCTAGGGAGGCCTAACACAAAGTTGCCATGGTCTATCAAGCACAGGAAGGGGAGAGTAAAGGCCAACATTTTGCTTACAATGCTTCGCCAATTGGCATTGTCGACATTGGCTAATTATCTTGGCAACATCCCGCTTAAGACTTGGTCAATAAAATTGTCACTCCACCTCTTCAATAGTCTTATCACGCCCCTAAAGTGTCCAATAAGCCCACTAGAATGCAATTTCCATATCAAGAAATCTCGCACGAAAGTGCATGGGATGCATAGCTTGTTGATCTTAAATAAGTAGCCATCTTTGAGGGAATAGTCATCGGTAACGAGGCACAGTGCCTCACGCAATGTAATGAAGATCTCTCCAAAATTAAGACATGATTCATACTATTCTCTAAGCCGTTCAAACCCTACAGCAACCTTGGCACTCATGACAAAAAGGAGGGTCACTTGGCGACTTTGAGCATTAGCAAACTTATTTTCAAATTTCAACCCCAGCTCAATGCTTCAACACAAAAGAGTAGCATTGTAAGCATTCAACCCAAGTAGCATGTCGAGAATTCAACTTTTGTGAGTTGAGATGGTGGAGGGCATTCTAGCCAGAATAAATGACGAACTCGTGAGGTATAAGGTAGTGGCGCCAATTTCAAAGAGATTGTACAACAGCATAGAATTATTTGTCGTACGTGGAGTACCTTTGTTTAGCCTCATTTAGTTTCTCACTAAAATAGGCTACTAGATGGCGCTCTTGGCTAAGTACACCTCCAATGCCAATATTAGATGCATCACATTCAACCTCAAAGACCTTTGTAAAATCCGGTAGACGCATGACAGGAGCTTCAGTCATTTTTTCTTGATTTCCTAAAATGCTCGGGTTGCAACCTTGGTCCATTGAAAATCCCCTTGCTTCATACAATCAGTAATAGGCACCATTATAGTGGTAAACCCTCGTATATTGTGTCGGTAGAAAGTGCAAGTCCATGAAAGCTATGGGCCTCGTGGATATTCTTGGGCTCGGGCCATTCCACAATAGCTTAGATCTTTTGTGGGTTAGCTAACACTCCCTCAAAAGAAACTACAAATCCTAAGAAGATGAACTCATTTGTAAAGAAAGAGCATTTCTTGAGGTTTGCATAAAAGCTCTCTTGCCTTAGAGCTATGCATACTTGTTTTATGTGGTCCAAACGTTGCTCCTTTGTTTGACTATAGAGAAGGATATAATACTAGTTGGCACTCAACAATTAGAAGGACTCCATTTGAAGTTTTTTATGATCAAGAGCCACCTTCTCTACTAACGTATGTACTAGGTACTGCAAAGGTGGCCACAATGGAGGAAAAGTTGTTGCAAAGAGATCAAGTTCTCAAGTTATTGAAAGGGCACATCAAACAAGCCCAGATACAGATGAAGAAGTCTTATGATTCAAAGCACAGGGAAGAGGAATACCAAGAAGGTGCATGGGTGTATGTTCGGCTTCAACCATACCGACAGATTTCGGTTTCCATACACCATGCAAAGATTTCTCCTTGGTATTATGGTCCATTTCATATCCAGAAGCGTATTGGATAGGTCGCCTATAAGTTGGAATTACCAATAGGGTCTCACATCCATCCAGTTTTTCACGTGTCCTTATTGAAAGAAAAAGCCCGGTTCTCATATTTCAGCACAACCACAACTGCTAGTTGAAAGAAAAGCTTGGTTCTCATATTTCAGCACAACCGCAACTACTAGTTGCCACAGATGATCAAGAGGAGTTGAAGGTTCAACCTCAGGCAGTTTTGGATCAAAGGTAGAGGTGTAAAAAAATTGAGATTTTGGTTCATTGGCAAGGTTTACCTGGGATTTTTTTCAAAATAACACTGAATCTCAAACAATTTCATTAGTTAGCACGTTTTCAAATCAATTTAGCAAACTAATATCTCGAGCGGAAGAACACGAAACTCGAGTCACTTAGACTCGATTTCCCTGAAAGCAACGAACACCAAACATCATCAAACCCAAACAAGAAAAACAACAAACCCAATACTCAGACAAAAAAACAATGAACCCAAAAGACCCAGACAAGAAAACAACAAATTAGAGGAAAACCTTCGCCAGGAGCTTCGTCGCCGCTGCCACCGCAGCAACCTCCTGGAACTTTCACCGTCGCTGCCTGGGTTCAGTCTGGGCTGAACGGTTTGAGTTAGGGGAGAATCCACTTATTACTTACTTGTTTTGAGATTCTTCTTGTTTGTTTTTCTTCTTCGTTAGTTTGGGTTCTTGTTTGTTTTTCTTCTTCGTTTGTCTAGGTTTCTGGGTTTCTTCATCCTGGTTTGTTTTTCACTTTTTCTTCCTTTCTTCTTCATGTAGTTTGGGTTTCTTTGGCTTTGGTTGATCTATTTATGGAACTTGAGTCTGTAATGCTCGATTTCATTGCATACAACTCAAGTTCAATGTACTCGATTTATCATAGCAAAATCGAGTATATTGAACTCGAGATGTTAGTTTACTAAATAGTTTTAAAAATGTGCTAACTAATGAAATTGTTTTGAGTTTTAGTGTTATTTTGAAAAAAAAAATCCAAGTTTACCTTCTAGTGACGTGACATGGGAAGATTTGCAGCTGATGCGCCAACAATTTCCAGGTTATGCACTTGCAGACAAGGGCCCTTTTACGAGGGTAGGAGCTGATATGTATCAGCTGCCCTGAGTCATTTTTAGGAAGGCCACTTAGATTAAGAGTATATGATTTGTACGTTTAAGAGTCCGAATCTTTTGTGTTGTTGGGTAACATTAGGAGATAGGGGGGTGAGTTGTTTTCGCATAGTAGTAAGTAGTTGCATTATTTTTGCTTTTGAGCACTACTCTATTTTGTATTTAAAGATTGGTATTATGTGAAATAAAGTATCAGAAAAATTATTTATGCAGAGTAATATTGAGGTCAGGATTTCCTTAGTCAAACCCAAAGTATACTATCGTCTACATACCATATGTCTTCCACCGGTAAACTCCACTGTCAACAATCTCACTCGTGCTCTCTCTCCTCTTTCACCCCTCTCTCTCTCTCTCTCTCTCTCAGCAAACCAGGTCTGAGATCAGTGGTTGAGTATAAATGTTGAGATTGGCTCTCTCTCTCTAGTTTTTTTTTTTTTTTTTTGGTCGAAATCGGCTATTGCGATTGGGTTGTGGTTTTTTGGGCTGCGATTGCAATTTTGAGTTTTGGCTTTTCTAGGTTCGTTGGCCAAATTGGGGGTGTTTTCATTTGAAGTGGTGGTGTATTCTAATGACAATGACCATTTATACTATTTTATTGGGTTGTTTATCTATACTACTATTTAACGGGCTTCAAAGTCCAAGTTGTGAACTCTAAGTTGGCTTCAAAGCTATGGACTATAAAGCTGCTAAAAATTAAGACATTATCTATTTGGTCCTAAAGTATAGTTTTTCAAAAAAAACTATCAGCCTCATCCCTTAACCACAAAAACAGTACAATTAGGATCTGTTTGGATACCGCTTATTGCTGAAAACTAAAAACCAAAAATACTGTAGCAAAATAATTTTTAAATATGAATAGTACCATGTGGGACCCAGTTTTAAAATTTTTTTTGCTGAATTCCTTACTTGCAAATCCCGTAAACAGTGCATGGGACCCGTAGAAAACATCCAACGCAGCTGAAATTTGTTTTCAGCTCTATCCAAACTCATACTAAATCATAAATTATTTTTACAAGACTTAACCTTTTTTATTTTCAAAAAATAAAAATCACAGTCTGCTAAAATTTCCTAAAAAGAACAAAACTAAAGGGCTAAAACTAAACCGCTACACTGCCTACAAATAGCGCCACTCTCCTACTAAGGTGAAAATAGTCAAATACCACATTTTGGCAAAATTTGTGGCAAATTAGCACTGTTTCGGAAATATTTAGCAATCTACTACTTTTTTAGTACTCGATTTTCACAAAGAAAATCGAGTTCTAAATAGTACTCAAGTTTCATAAACTCGAGTTCCTAGGTGAATCGCAAGCGTGGCATTGCTGACCTGGAATTTGTGTAATTAAAAAAGCAATATGGTACTCGATATTATGAAGATTGAGTACTTCTTTATAGTACTCGAGCTTCACAAAATCGAGTACCGAATGGCAGAGGTTTCATTGAGTATACTATTGTAAAAGTGCTGCACAAAAAAATGATAAGAGTAGGTAATTTGATATGATTCTAAACAAAAAAAGCAATATGGTACTCGATATGGAATTTGCATAATTAAAAAAGCAATATGGTACTCGATATTATGAAAATCAAGTACTTCTTTGATTTGCCACTAGCATCTGATATTCATCAAGTAAAGAAGATGCCCCACGTAAAATAGCCTCAAGTTGCGTTTGTGTGTCTTCAAAATAATACTTGTTTCTAGCGTTCCATATTGCCCATGACGTAATGACCAATGCTCCATTTCCTTCCTTGTTAGCTTGTCTATTAGATAAAATTACCAACTCTTATCATTTTTTTGTGCAGCACTTTTACAACAATATACTCAATGAGACCTCTACCATCTGGTGCTTTGTTTAGGTGTTATCCAGGGTAAGGGCCATTTTGCATCTTACTGACTTCCTAACAAGGTTTAAGGCTGGCTTTCCTGAAGATCCATCCTAGACCCATCTTCTTCCATACGGTCTTCATTTCTTTTCGTTTTTTTCCCTTTTTTTTTCTCTTTTTCTGCCACCTACAACCATTAATTTTCTTTTGAGATGAGGACAGCACCACATGTGATATTTGAGAACTTGTCAAGCCTCAAGCCTAGTTTATTTGACCTTTCCTATTCACCCAAATCCACACTTTGGTAACTTGTGCAGAACCGAACCCAAAAGCCTAAAAATCTGCAGCTTCTTTTTACACTTAACGCAATAGAGCATAGAAAAATCTGTAGGTACTTAGTTCACAAAATTTTTGTACGAGACAAAAAGTAGGAAAAAAAAGAAAAAGAAGGTACTTGAACTTGTGAAGCTCGAGTAGTATAAAAAAGTACTTGATTTTCACAATATCGAGTACCATATTGCTTTTTTATTTACACAAATTCCAGGTCAGCAGTGTCACGCTGGCGACTCATCTTGGAACTCGAGTTTATGAAACTCGAGTACTATTTAAAACTCAATTTTGTGAAACTCAAGTACTAAAAAATTGATAGATTACTAAATATTTTCGAAACAGTGCTACTTTGCCACAAATTTTGCCAAAACGTGGTATTTGGCTATTTCCACCCTCCTACTAACCCAAGTTTGTTAGAACCACCAATATAAATGGTAAGGGGGTAGGATTTTTTTTTTTGGTGGGCTTTTATGCTTTTAAAGAGAGAAAGAAGGCAAGTAAAGTATGTATAATATGTCTCACACAGTATCATAAGTCATAAGTCATAACACACTCAATGTGGACTCCCACTCCCAGTACCAAACTTTAGTCTTATTCAAAACCAAAAAGCAATTAAACAACACACAGAGAAGCACTAAAGAAAATATTAGAGAAATTATTATAGAAATAGAGGAAGAAATCATTACCTGTGCATTTATGCCTTGTTCATTCAGATATACTCGGCCATGTATGTCAAGATCCTAATAAAACATATCCACAATATAAATAAAATTAATTACCTAAGTTGTGTCCAAATTTAATTGAATCTAAATTTGAATTATCAAATTCTCAGTTCAATTAGAAACCAGGACTGTTTTTAAAAGTATAATGGAAAATTGGAACGTAAAATATCTATCCCAATTCCCAATTACATGGGTAGATATAGACGAAAACAGAGGAAATGGTACCTTTAAGAAGGATAGGTGCCTAGCGACCTCGGCGGCTGGGTCTTTAATGAACACAAAACGGTAGAAATTGACGACCACAAATTCAGTCTCAGCATCTGACTCACCATAATTGTGGTGATTGAGGAGGAGGAATCGTTTTGAATTTGGAGGGCTAAGAGAAGCTGAGCAGACTTGTTTCTGGTTTAATTGAAAAACTCTGACAGTCATGTTTTTAAGATTAACGCCGACAATGCTTCTACTTCTACTCATACTTGGAACCGGACAGAGACACATTGCCATTGCCATGGCCATTGCACCTGCACCTGCACCTGCACCTGTTATAACCGCAGAACACCCACTCATCTAAACAGATTTCTGGTTTTGTTTTTATTCATAAACTTGTAAGGCCGGGACCAACCCTGTCCCCTTTTTTTTTAATCAACCAAATATTTTATTGATACAAAAGCCGGAAAATAAGGGGCGCGGTTTGGAAGAGGGGAGAATGTGCAGATTAGCGGTGTAGATGGCATAAATATAGTAAGTTAGGCACTGTTTGAAACTATAAAGGAAAATAACAACTCGAGTTTTTGAAACTCGAGATTTACATAAAAAATCGAGTCTCAGAAACTCGCTTTGCGCTTGCTGAGGTGGACCAAATGCCACCTAGATCTCGAGTCTCTAAAACTCGTTTTACTCCAGATAAAACTCGAGTCTATAAAACTCGAGTTTTACTATATCTTATTTTTAAATTATGTTTTCATAAGCATGAAACTCGAGTCTTAGAGACTCGAGTTTTTCCAGAGTAACTCGAGTCTTATAGACTCAATTTCCTCTAGACAGTTTATTTAAAACCCAGCCCGTGGCATTAACACTCACAGAGAAAGCCTAAAAACAGAGCTCCTCTCAGCCTCACTAACTCTCACTCACTCACCCTCACTAACTCTCACTCACCCATAACTCTCTCACACCACTCACTCTCACAAAACCACATTGGGTATGAAATGGGTAGTGAATGAATGTAATGAATGGGAATGGGTATGTAATTATCAAAATTTTATTCATCATTTCTAGGTTTTTATTTTTATCATGATCTTACAAATTTCTTTGACTTTATTTATCATTGGTTTGGGTATGAAATGGGTAGTGAATGAATGTAATGAATGGAAATGGGTATGTAATTATCAAAATTTTATTCATCATTTCTAGGCTTTTATTTTTATCATGATCTTTCAAGTTTTTTTGACTTTATTTATCATTGGTTTGGGTATGAAATGGGTAGTGAATGAATGTAGTGAATGGGTATGTAATCATGCTCCTCTACCCACCTAATTCTTTCAGAACCCTTTTAGGCATTATAGGTCACCACACAATGGAGTAATAGATAATTCCGTCTCTCCATCCACTAGGATTAGAAGGTTTACGTCTTGGCCTTTAGATATTAATGGGCACTCTATAACCTGGCTTGAATATGTTCATTGGTAAGATTGCATTACTTTTTTCCCTCACTTTACAACTATGTGATTTAACTAACATAGGACTTGACTTGAACAAGTTCACAATGCCTGATGTTGTTATAATCATATACCACGGTGGTCCGCTTATCAATCCCAATGCGAACAAGGGATTGCCATTTGAGGGGCCGGGTATGAAGACCTATTATGCCCAAGTTGATCGTAGGTTGAAAACCCTTGATGAATTGAAGATGTTTGTCATGGAAGAGTTGTGTAAGAATCCTGATGTGCACAACATACAAATTACTTATCGTATGCCAAATGAAATCTTCAAGCACCGTATTAATTACAAGTATATGGTGATAGAAACAAACAAACATGTAAAGATCATGTTTGACAAGTTGGAGAGTATAGCTGAAGTAAGTAACATTGAGTTGTACATACAGTTGGAGCCGCGTGCAGGATGGCAAGAGGATATCCAACAAACAACCACAAGCTTACAAGTTACGATTCCGGATGCTCAATATGAGTATTCTACACATGTAGAGGATAATAATGTTCATGCCGATGGTGATGATGATGATGATGATGATGATGACGACGACGACGACTACGTTGATGAGACTACTGCCGTTAACAATGATGATGACAATGATGATGACGATGATGATGATGACTATGTTGATGAGAATCTTGCCATTAACGGTGAAGATTTTGCCGATAAAGATGAGTATGAAGACATGATTGACAGAGGGGACTTTCGGGACTTTGAGGACTTTGAGAGGGACATTGATGACGATGAGACATTGGACGGTACTAAACCTGATGCAGACAATGTTATTAGTGTCCAAAACATTACGAACACAATCCTTGCCTACGCACCTCCTGCGTTGTCATTCTCTGCAAATACTTGGGAAAATATGGTTGATCCTTCGCATATTGAGGTGCCATTTATGTCTACTTGGAGAGAGGGGATGAATTTGTGCAAAGGGTTGACTTTTGCCAGTAAAGTGGAGGTGAAGCGCGTATTAACAATTTGTGCCCTCAAGGAAAACAAACACTTTAAGATCACTAGGTCGACGAGGAAAATTTTTTGTACGAAATGCGTGCATGAGTCATGCAAGTGGTATGTCTACGCAGTTATGAAGCCCAAGCTCCAAAATCTATGGATGGTCACCGTGTATGTGGGTCCTCACACGTGTATACCAACTAGGGTGCGAAATGATGGTAGAATGATGAGTTGTAATTTTATTGCAGCAGAAATCCATAACAAGTTACGTGAGGATCACACCACTCAAATTAAGCATCTCAGATCTCTGATAGAGGCGAAATATAATGGCCATAAGCCTTCTTACTACAAGGTATGGGATACGAAACAAAAGGCGATTGCGCTTATGTTTGGAGATTGGGAAGAATCTTACCAAAGGCTGCAAAAGTTGCTAATGGCGTATATTGATCAGGACCCGACTACCCAGTTTTGCTATTGTGTCACACCCACCGATGAAGATCACACCGTATTGTTGCATTATGTGTTTTAGTCTTTCGGTCCATGCATATCAGGATTCAAATACTGCAAGCCGGTTATCAGTATTGATGGGACCCATCTGTATGGTAAATATCAGGGAAAGTTGTTGGTCGCAATGACAACCAATGCTAACAACAAGGTATTCCCTCTCGCCTTTACTGTTGTGGATTGTGAGTCAGGGTCCAGTTGGAGGTGGTTTTTACGATGCCTCAGAGAAACGATTGGCCACCTGATACCTGACGACGGCATTTGCATAATTTATGACCGACATCTCGGTATCAAAAACGCCATTGCAAACTGGCCTAGAAGGGATGATGGAAAAGCAGGGGTATTTCATAGATATTGTCTTCGACATGTTGCTAGCAACTTCAACACCCATTTTCAGAACTCGACTCTAAAGTCAGCGGCGTTGAAAGCGGGATATGCTAGTCAGGTAGTTAAATTTGCTACCATAATGGACTCCATTAAGCAGGTGGAAATTGAGGCCATTAGGAAGAAGAAGAAGGTGACGGGGAGGGATGGTAAGGAAAAGAATCAAAATTATCTTCCATACACATACCTAATGAGCGAGGATGTGGACATGTGGACCCAGTCATACGATGGTGGGAGACGTTTTGGAGCAATGACAACCAATATATCGAGTGTTTCAATGGTGTCTTTGAAAGGTGCACGGGGCCTTCCTATTGCCGCGTTGGTTGAGTTCACTTGGAACAAACTTGTTCAATATTTCCACGACCGGCACAAAGAATACCATTATGAGTTGTCAGAGGGTAAGAAATGGAGTGAATATGCCTTATCCACGTGGGATGGAAATAAGCGTAAATCTGAGAAACACTATCTCAAGCCATTTAGCAATGAAGAGCTGATATTTCAAGTAGTTACCCAACTCAACATGTGTAGCGCAGGAGGGGGAAACCACAGTTACGAAGTTCGGTTACGGGAAAAAACATGCAGTTGTGGGAAATGGCAAAATATAGGAATCCCGTGTTCACATGCAATTAGAGTATGTGACTATTTACATATTGATTCGACCACATATATTCACCCATGTTATGGTTTGAACAATGCCCTTAACACTTATGAGCATGCATTTGTGGTTCCTAAGTCACAGTCATTATGGAGGGATCCCATGGGGCCAAAGTGGTTGCCTAATCCGGCATTGTTGCGGGCCAAAGGTCGACCGGTGAAGTCACGAATAAGCCCAGCTAGATCATTTAGGACGCGTCGGACATGGTTATGTGCTCGGCTGCCTACAGGAAGCATCTCCAACAACGCTAAATGGCTTTCAATCTGAAACCGAGAAAGAACCAGTACAATTAGATTTGAGACATTTACATATCAATTGTAGAATGGATAATATAGTATTTATTAATCTACCCAAATACTCAACTAAGATATGTCTAATTAGAACACATTACCTATATATCTAATTTTGTGCTGTTGCGGTCGACATACTTTCGAGTGACCGAACGGTACCAGCGGTAATAGTCATGATCGCGAGGCATCTTACCAGTCTGAAGAGGTGCATGGCAAAGTCGTTGTTGTCTCATATCCCATGTAAGGATATACGGTCCATGCTCCTCCCTCCAATTCTTTTCCACCTTCCCACGCAAGTCCATTTTATGCAGTCTTTCATCGTACACAACATGGTCGGGCCGCTCTTGCTCCAACCCAAACTGACGAAGGACACGATCTGGGTGGTGTATCTCTACTATGCAAAAACACACAAGTGGCACCCTTGCCGTCCACGTATCCCTCCCTGCAACGCAAAAGTCAGGAAGGTGGCCGAAGTCTGCCTCGTATGGCTGCCACACAATCTACAATAGAAACAAAAAAAAATTATCATAACATCAAGGAATGAAACAAGGGAGAATACATAGATAAAGGGAAAAACAAAAATTAAAACAGAAGATATGTTAAAGGATGAAGCAATCATATTCTTAAGGAAAATTAACATAACCAAACAAAATTTTTGTTTGCCATACTTGGTCCGGCTGCAATCTAACTAATTGCTCGCGATAGTGGATCAAGGCCATGCCGGATGGCCTACTCTTCGAGCTTGGCACCCGCACCCACCTACAGTTACAAGCGAATAACATAAGATAAGATAATACCCATGTTATAGTTACTAAGAAGAGTACATTGCAGAACACACACAATATCAGAAAACTACTTACTTAAATGCAAGTGGAGCATATGGCCATGGGCCATAATCACATCCAGGTGGGGGCTCTATCCTTGGGCACAAGAATGGCAACCTTGCCCATGCCCAATACTGGACCAATGTGCACGCCCCACCAATCTGTGATGCCCATTTCTCGCTTGCCCGACACAACTCTATGTACAACCAAGCCAAGCAACCACTACCCCAACTATACTGTGGCGGATCACGAAGGTCACGCAAGAACGCCAAGAACATCAAATGCACCCTATCTCCCGACTTGTCCATGAAAAGCTTATCCCCTAGCAGCGCTAAAATATAGTACCGGGCATACTGGTGTATCTGCATCTCCGTTGCGTCATGAGGCAGTGGTGCTGCAATGGCGTCAACAAGACAGCTGATGAGAATTCTTTGCCCCACCAAAGTTTTGTTGTCATTCGCCGGGGTAAAACCAAGCAACTCCATGCACAGATCTCGCCAGTCCCCATCCACCACAGCAGTTGGCCCAACCAAGACCTCACCGTCTACAGGAAGTCCGAAAATGACCTCCACATCTTGTAGGGTGATTAACATCTCACCATGTGGAAGATGGAACGTATGCGTCTCCGGCCGCCATCGCTCAACTAGGGCCGATATTAGGCAATGATCTATCTCTCTAGAAGGGACCCTAAACAATCCTTCCAGCCTTAGCAACTTGATAATATCAATCACCCGATTATCTCCCATCTGAATGCTTGCCATCTCCTTAGTGCGACCACAGCACGTAAGTGGGCCCGGGTCCTGCAAAATCCATAAAAATTATAGCAGTTGTTACAACTACAAATACAACTTTGAAAGAACTTGCTAACTAAAAGTCAAAGACAACATAAAAATTAAAGTGGTTGTTAGAGCTAGATATTTCACCTCGCCATTCCAAATGTCCTCTGATCGATGATATCGTTGTCGCGTCAACAATGACCCATCAAGTGGACCAGGGTGCAAGATCTATGGCTCGTCATCAATCTGAGGCTCCATACTGCAAACATTCAGATACTCAACTGTGAGATCATTAATAGTGTGGGGGCAAAGGAATGCTATTCTACATGAAAAATAAATCTATACTGAAGAGCAGCTTATTGGCATTATTTAAAAAAGGATGCTAAAAGAATAGAAAGCAAGAAGAAGTACAGCCTTGATCTTTTATGTTCCTATGTTTACCTATTCATTTGAGTTAAGCTGAGTGGTACTGAATTTGTACACTAAAGATTCATTGTTGAACACTAATGCAACAGGTTATCATTGGCAGTTTGACCTTTGAATTTGTAGGAATTTCTAACTCTCGAGGAGATTTATATATTCTATGGGGATGTGGATGACTTTTTGTCCCATGGCATAACCAGCTACCCTACCTAATTAAACTAGGCAATGTGAATCAGAAAGAAGAAATGAAGAGAGGGAAGAGAATTGGATAATGTTATGTTAAAGTGGATGAGTCATATTTTTCATTATATGGGCACTAAATACTAATTAATAAATAGTAGATCTAGTTCGCTGTGGTATTATTTCCATTGAAAGTAAAATGACAACGTGCAATATTTGGATGTAATAATTTTAGTTGACAAGTTGCAAGTAATGAGAGTGTAACATTTTTTTCCCCTTTCTTTTTGATAAACAGAGAATTCATCACTTATATAACAAATATGACTATTTTTACAAATACTGACCATGGGCCCGCCTCAATCGCTCTCATGTCATCTCAAGCCGGTCAGGTGCAATAATAATAATTAGCATCATCAAACGCACTAGACACATTTATCTATTGAAGTTATTGTGTAACTAACTTCTATTTTTTTTGAAATGCGTGTAGGTGGGTATATATGGTTACACGGCATATTCAGCGAGTAAGTTTGGGCTTAGAGGTTTGGCGGAGGCGTTACAACAAGAGGTTATAGCTGATGACATTCATGTCTCTCTTATATTTCCTCCAGACACTGATACTCCTGGCTTAGTTGAAGGTGTGTATGCACACTTAACCTTAACTAACACATAACTGGATTGCTTAGGATATTTATTGAGTTTGTAGTTCGAAAAAGCTTACAAACTGAGATGGCAATTAATGTGATTGATGTCATATCGGCAATCTACCTAGGAGTGAGTTTAGTTACTGAAGAGTTTAAAGTAATCGCTTTTAGTATCTATAGAGTCATGATGTGTCAATTTTTAGTTTAGTCATGTCATCTAAGGAACTAAAAACAATCACTTTTAACTTTAAGTTCCAAAATTGCTCATGAACTAATGTTTAGGGACCAACATTTGTATAGAAGAATTACATTGTTTAAAAGGGCACACATCAGTTTGTGCTACTCCTAGGATCACTCTGTATAGTTTGAGCCTTTGAGGCTATAGTTTTGTATTTTACTGCATGATAATTAATCTATAATTATTGACTGCAAGAGTTAATGATCATTAATCTATAACAAATATGACTATTTTAACATAAGACAAAAAGTTATAAACTGAACTTTTACATTTGAAATATTAGGGAGAAAAAAACATAGTAATTTACCCAATGTACGGCTACTTTAGCATCAATTTCACTAATTATGTAAGGAGTGATTTGCTTTATCAACACTTTAGCATCCATTTCAATTATTAGGTCATGGTCTTGCTATATCAGTAACATCATATAAACAAAACAAAACAAAATAAAAATCCTAAATTCATGACTCTGTGAATTAATCTAGAAGAACCCAGAAAAATGTTAGGAAAAATCAATTCCGTGAAAGGCTATATCATAAACAACAAACCCAACTCTTCATAGCAGGACCAAAAGGTGTAAGCACCCATGGAATTAGAGAAGAGAGAGAGGCTTATCGGCGGTGTGTTACGGCGGACCGGCAGTCGATGTAGCAGCAGCTGAGAAGCGAGAGAGAGAGGGTTCTGAGGAAAGAGGAGAGCATTTGGGTGTTTGAGTGAGAGTATTTCCTTTGAGAAAGTGAGAAAGTGTTTGACAAATTGAGAGAGAGCGTTTGAGAGACTGAGAGTTGAGAGATTAAGAGAGAGCGTTTCAGGATGTATGAGAGAGGAATATTGTGCAAATATCGAGTCTTATAAACTCGATATCTACGTAGCTAAATTCCTCCACGTGGAAAATTCATCCACGTAATGGTAGTGACAAACACCACAACTCGAGTTTTAAAAGATCGATTTTTAATTAAATCTCGAGTTTCTAGTACTCGAGATGTTAGTTTCCCACATTCTTTGAAAACCGGCCAACTAACGAAATCATTAGCACAATACCGCTATTTGGAAAGGGTGTTCATTGGAAGAGTATTTTGAGGCACGTTGTTCGGTTGTTTTTAACATGAGAAATAATATGCAATACTTTTATAATAAATTTTAAGTAGCAGGTTGATATTAGTTGTTATTGTTGAGACTAAAAAGTAACCTTCATGTTAGGTTTAAATTTGAACCAATAACAACTAATTACTTGTGATTTGTTGTAAAAATGTTGTAGACTTAGCATCTCTCTTTTAATATATGTGTAGGTAAAAAAGTTTATAGAAATGTGTGTAATGTTGTTTAAAATGTGTTGAATTGTGTTAAAACTTTGCTACATATATTTAATATACGTGTGAGTGAAAAAATCTATAGAAATGTGTGTAATGTTGTTTAAAATGTGTTAAGCTGTGTTAAAACTATGCTGCCAAACAGCCCTAAAATTTATCCCAAATTTTGGGCCAACCTATCCTCAGGCTTGGGGAAACGGGAAACCCAAAGAATATTTTTTCCCCCCTGCTGGGTAAAAATAAGTAAAATAAAATGTTAAGTTGAAATTACATTTAAACCAATTTAGGGGTGTAATTATTTCCTTTTTAATATCTCAATAAAAGGGAGGGGGAATTTTTTTTTTTTATCCCAGATAAAAATCCTACTCGTATAATTTAAGTATACATATGTGAAACCCCTTCTTAAACTCCACTAGTATGTTGAGAGTACACAATGATTAGGGGAATTTGAATTTTAAAGTGTTGGAAATACCACAAAAAATAATTGTTCAATATACTAAATAGGTGTCAAATTCTAAAGTGTTACAAGACCGTTGACACCCCTTAATTAGTCATCGTACTACTCATTGTTTAGTATTCTAATAGATGAAGATATTATTTTTGGTTCCCACATTTTCGAGTCATTGTTAATTTGATCTACATTTTGATAGCAATTAAATTGGTCATTGTTATTTTTAACTTGCAACCAATTTGATCCCTTTCATCAACTCATTAATAGAAATTGCTTACATGGTACCATGGTTTTAAAACTAGATTGCATGTTTCAACCAGAAAACAAACCCTAATCCAATCTAGTAAAAATGTCAAAACTGGTGGTTCAATGAATAAAAACCAAGAACCGTTCCCTTTTCTAATTTTATTTTTTTACTTTTTTTATTTTACCAATCCAGTTAGAACCATATGTGTCATATATGTGCATCAATTGCACTGGACATGTTAGGATGCAGACGCATTTCTCTGTTCCAATATGTCTAATGCACTAATGAACTGAACACAAGCTGTGTCCATAAAATAATAATAAATATTTTTAATAAATATTAAAAAATGTCACATTAACATTTAAATTGAAAAAAATCATTTCTCAATTTTAAAGATATAAAAAAATGTGGGAACATTCACATATTTTCTTACTTGGAAACCAAACAAAAAAAAAACAAATCAAACAATCTCCAACTCCATTAGACACAAAAATCAAATTTAGCAAGCTCCAAACACAACCCAAATATGAAGAAGAGAAACTCAAAATAAAAAGATTGTTTCTCATAAAATCAAAGCAAAAATATTTGCCTTCACCTATAGTGACCCTTAACCACACTCAAACCAAGCTCCACCAAAAAGGCAAAATTTTCTTAATAGTAATTTTTAAGGAAAATTTTAGGTGAATAGCATGCGGAGATATTTAGTTATGTAGCATGTTTTTGGAACTTGTGTTTGTCAAACTCGAGTTTTAACTCAAAATTGAGTTTATCAAACTCAAGCTCCAATTAGTTTAGGTCGTGTGGCAATTTGAAGTGGAATTAAAAAAATAAAAAATAAAAAATAACGTGGAACTCGAGTTTACTAAACTCTAGTTCCAACTTGGTAAAAAAATTACCCACCTGGAACTCGAGTTTATTAAACTCGAGTTCTAGGTGGGTAAATTTTTTTCCTAAATAGAACCCAAGTTTGCTAAACTTGAATACCAATTAATTACAAAACCTGCCCCAATTGTCTCAGTTTTTATAACTCACAAATCACACTTTGTCGCCCACACCCAAATCTCACTTGTCCCAACTCTCCCACACCCAAAATCTCTTTGTCTTCACACTGAGAAACTTTCATTGATCATTCTACAAAATTAAAATCTTCCTTCTTCTTCAATTTATAGGTAAATATCTAAACCACTTTCAATTATTTTTTTTTTTTGTTAGACCTAGTTAATATAAGTTTTCACTTGGTAGATATATATATATATATATATATATATATATACCACTTTTATAGTGTTTATGGGTCATGTGTTATTTGTTCTTTATTTATTTATTTTTTTTTTGTATTTGTATTTGTAATGGGTTGTTCTTTGCAATGTGTAATGAGTTTTTCTTTGTAATGGGTTGTTATTTGTAATGTATATGGGTAATACATTATTAATATTTGCAATGTGTTGTAATTTGTAATGGGTTGTTATTTGTAAGGTGTAACAGGTTTTAATTTTTATAGGTTAGTGACCATATAAAAATTTGCTTGAGTATAAAAATTCAATGTTTATTTATGCTTGGAGATGGTATTTTATATTTGCTTGGTTAATCATACAATGATATCTTTAATAAAAAAAATTTCTTGGAAATTTCAAAAATATTATCTCTAGTGTTATTTTAGTGGACCACACAATGTTATATTTTATATTTTATATTTGCTTGGAGATAGTAAAAATTCAATGGTTTATAATTGTTTGGTGGACTATAAAATGTTATCTTTAATGTTTATATTTGCTTGGAGACAATATTTTATAGTTCATTTCTAATAAAAGTATTATATTTGTCACTAAATTTTAGTAAACTCATTTGACTTTGAATAGGCTTGTAATGAGTTCAATTGATTTAGATCTATATTATGGTAGGGAGCCCCGTAGTGATGTGACTCATGGTATGATGTATGAAGGGCCGGTAAAAAGTTAGAGATTATTCAATTAAAAAAAACAGTGGAGATCAATTTGAAGAAGTTGAAAAATAATATTATGAAAGAGTTGGATTTGGACCGTCGGTTTCATGACATAAAAATTATATATAGTGCTCCTCATGAAGTTTTCAGTAACAGTATTGTCTTTACGCCTATTGAAATAAAATGAGACAAGCATGTTAAGATTATGTTTGACCAGATAAACTCTATGCCCTAGTTAAAAGCTGTTGAGTTATATATAAGTGTGGAGCCTCATACAAAAGTTGGCGATGAAGATGTGCAACAAACAACTTTGGAATGTGGTGGAGAGGAAGAATTACAATCATTAAGAATGTTGAGATCAAATTCAATAAGGATCCCAATATAGAGAAAAAGAAGTCATACTCATATCTAACGAATGAGCATCTGTTAACGTGGACATTGTCACATGATCGTGGATGCCGTTATGGGGCAATGACAACCAATATGTCGGAGTGTTTCAATGGTGTACTGAAAGGTGCACGTGGACTACCAATATCTACTTTGGTGCAAACTTATCCCCTGTTTCAATAATTGGTGCACAAAGATTTTAGGTGATCTCGTACATGGTCAAGAGTTCAATAGTTATGCCATGGATACCTATGAAGCAAATTACAAAAAAAAGGGAAAAGATATTATGTGAGGCCATTTCACCAGCAAAATGGTGCATATCAAGTTTGCACAACCTATAATCCACATAGTTCTAAAGGGGGAGACCATATTCATGAAGTAAAGTTATAGGATAACACGTGCACTTGTGGTAAATGGAAAATCTATAAGATCCCTTGTTCACTTGTAATTGCAGTTTGTAATTAGGAACATATCAATGCCATGATGTATATTGACCTATGTTATGGTTGAAGGAAAAATTCTGGTTTTGTATCTTATACAAAACACATAGCGGAAGCAACAAATAAAGATTTATTTCATTCATGATTGATAACGTGCACTATGTAAATTTCAGAATTTAAGAATAAGATAGCGTACCTTGGTGTGGAGAAATTCAAAACAAAGATTAGAAGCACTTGGGAACACTTTTAATCTTCACTCCAATTCCACTTTACGCCCAAGATGTGTGGTCTCTCAATCAGTTTTCAAAGGGAGAATGAAAGTGTGTCTCACACTCTTTCATACACCGTTTCTTATTTTCTTTTTTTTTCACTTATAAAAATTATGTATGTTTCTTCCTTTATAACTAACTGATTATCTAATTGGGCTGGCCTATTGGGCTTTAGTGTGTGGCTTAGAGTGGGACCAAAATGGACTAATAAGACACTAGCTCCAATGGGCCTTGGGCTTTTCCATCAACTCTTGACAAGTCCAAAGTTACCATTAATTATATTTAATACCACTATATAAATATAATTGCACTCTAGGCCTTATTAATAAATTATATCTCAAGACTTTATTATACACGTAACCCCTTCATAAAATATTCGTAGTAACACAAAGTTATTAATGTAGACTGCCACTTTGTAAATTACTACATCTTATCCTTGAGTACCCGATTTAATCCTTTAAAGTTATTCATTATATATTTATGAAATCCAATTTCATAAATATATACTTTAGTAATTTCTTACTAAAGTGGTTAGGCCTAACTCTCTGAATAACTGAACCCATTAAACTTATCTCAAAGGAATATTTTATATCTCCATCAAGAGACTATGAATTCCATCTTGAGAATATATGTTCCATCAACACTAAATGTGGCTGCCCAACATACTGAGGTTTTGACCGTTACTTTAGATCTCACTCTTGATATATCAAAGCAACCCACACCTCATGATCAGGTTCATTATTCTCTCAGGATTAAGAGTTCATGCAAATTGAAGTCGTGAGATTTATTATTCATTTGACAGTCGTTAGGAGAATAATAAATCTCACAGCGGTCTTGTTCAATATGTCTTAACTCTTAAAACATATCAACATATCAACTAGAAGTCTCAACTTCCATGATCAAGACAAATCATCTTAGTTAATACGTTATAGTCTTCGCAGATGAAATGCCCAATTTCATCACCGACTACGAACTATAAATTCTGAGTTTACAAAGAACTTGTGATTTACATCTTCTGTGACTTTTCACATAAATCACATACAATGCATCTCATGGACTATATGATAATGTCCCATATTCATGTTACCATTATTTTAGATAATAATAAAATAACTTTATCAATCACAATATTAAGTCATACATCATGCCATACATAATGTCATACATAATATCATACATAACATCATACAATAGGATTTAAGGGCACTAATCCTAACAATAGTTTGCAGCAATGACTTGCCACTAATTCACATGGTTTTCATGTGCCTAAGGATAAGTCATTGTGGCGGGAGGTTGTTGGCCCAAAGTTGTACCCTGACACTAGATGTTACAAGACAAAGGTTGACCTATGTCAACAAGAATAAGGAATGAGATGGATTGGAGGAAGAGTCAACCCAAGCCGAAATGTGGAGTGTGTCATGAAGAGGGTCATAAGTGTAGAAGATGTCTGAATGTGATTCACGCATCAACAAGCAATCATGTTCCAAACTAGGTAAGTAATGCATGCACTCAATTATCCGAGATAAAGTCTTTGGTTGGTATATTTAGCTCTTAACATATTTTGGGCCTCTATTTGGAGTTCTTGAGCTTCCATGATATTCTGGCTACTTCATTTTTTTCCTACATTTGGGAGTTTGTGAGCTTTCATGATATTCTAGCTACCCATTTAAATCTAACTTCATATTTTCCATAGTATTATTTTGGAGAAAAATGCAAATGTTATAATGGGTAAGGTTGTAAGTAATAGTTTGGATGCTAGAGCTACTTTATATGAGACAAAGGTATTATAACCCTGTTCTTCTCACTCCCTCTCTTCCGTATACCCTTTCATTGCTCCCGTAATTAGAAAATGTGCAAAAGAACATGTAGTTAAACTAAATGATGCCATATTTATGTTGTATTTGTGTTTTCATATTTTTTGTAAGCAAGCATTGGACACCACATGTGAACCTTTGGATGAATATGATGGATGAATGTAGAGGACCAAGGAGGGAACATCCTTTTGTATTTTCTAGTTCCTTTGAACTTTGTGGCATAGTTTATAAGCATCTAATTTTGTTAAACTTTGCATCCTTCATTTATTTTATTTCCATGTCAAAGTATTGGTAACTTGCTGAATTTACATTTTTTCTTCCTTGTAAACTTGATTAATTTGGACATTCAATGTCAATGTGTAGACACCGTATTTTGTACACCTTACAACTCACGGCCCCATTCCCCAATGATGCTGAAATTCTAAGACCCAAAGTTGGCTTAGGTCCCAATCAAATGTTAAATTGACTTGAGCAATGTTAAAATAGAAAATATAAATTTCAATGAGCAAATAAATCTATTTTTGAAAAAATAAAGTCAAGAAGACCCTCAGTTTGCGCGCGTAAGAATCAACTTACGCATGCGGCTATGATGCATGCGCATGCGGCTATGATGCATGCGCATGCAAGAACAAACCTACGTGCGCATGTAGGGTTCCAGAACTATGGAAGGTAAGTTTTTTGCATTAAAGACTAAAGTTTGGAACCAATCTCGCATTGTCATGGTACCTTTTCAAAACACACAGAAATCCTAAGGGAAAACACTAAGAGTAGAAATAGTGAATCAAAGAGGGAGTTTTTCACAAAACATCCTCAAGCCAATTTTTTTTTTATTGGGGCCTTTTCTGACCTTGATATTTGAGTTTAAGATTACTAATCACTTTTTATTGATTGTGAATAGATTTGACTGAGAAAAACGGTAAAAAATCAAGCTTGAAGAGCTTCTGTTTTGAGGTATTAATTCTAAGCCTTTTCTTTTATTCTTTAGTTTAATTCTGTTGTTATTTGTTTCTTTGTTTGTTTTGTGTTTATATATGTTTTCTTAGCTTAGTTTTATCCAATATTTATGCTTCTAAGCATGTCAAGTTGTTAGTCTCTTTATTTTAAGTGTTGCTCTATGTCCATGCTTGCTGCTATGAGAGACCAGGAACTTCAGGTGCTCTCAAAAAAGAGATTCGGGTGCCTTTTCAGTGCACCTCTCTTTTTGGGTAAGTGGTGTGGAGTCGCCATTTATTTTTTACACAAAAAAAAAAGAAAAGAAAAAAGAAATACAAATTACATGCTCAAAATACTTCATTGTCATTGATTGAATAAAGACAAGTACAATCTTGATAAATTAAACCTTTCAAGACTTTGGGTCCTAGTTACAATCTATGTAAAAGAATACAAAGCTTTTGGTCCTAGTTACAATCTACCAAAATTAAAAAAACAAGACAAAGCACTAATCTACCTATCCAAAAATCCTAAGTTCAGGGGCTAGGTTACGGAATGGGAAGGTGTTAGACACCCATTCTACCCAGACAAATGTCGACGCCCTGGCCTCGAATTGTTAGAAAACCGTTGGGCCTTCATTCGACCACCTGCCATGGCGACGCTCCCGCGTGCGTGGGGCCTGTTAGAGGCCCTTCTCGATAATTGTATGGTTTGACCTTTGGAGGTGTGGCAAGAATCTTGGCCAAATTTTAGGTGATTACCAAAGGTAAATGAAGTCGCTACCAATCATTGGGTTTTTCTAAGGCGTGATTGATCACCTTTTTCTAGTTGATTTTATTACCAATCCTAAGCTAAGAAAAATGGAATTTTTTCTAATCTAATGTGGATGGCAAAAAATCTTGATTCTTAAGTCCGAAAGTTTAGTTATGCTCCTTAAATTATGATTTTACCAAAACAAAGGACTATCTACAGACAGGTGTTTTAGGGTGCCGAACACCTTCCCCACACGTAACCGGACTTCTGAACTCAAGAATCAAGATTTTTTACCCATCCACATTATATTAGGAAAAGCGACCTTTTTCTTAGCCTAGGATCGGTAATAAAATCAAATCGAGCTAGGAGACCAATCACCTTAGAAGAACCCAATGATTGGTGGCGACTTCACTTATCCTTGGTAATTTCCTTAAAATCGACTCATATTCCAGTCACACACCCGAGGAACAACCTTCCTCCACAGCACCCGAGCTCTTAAGCCTTAACACTTAAGGCGCGCACGAGCGTCACTTCAATGGGTGGTCGAACAGCCCCAAGGCATCGACACACATATAGATGTCTTAGTAGATAACACGGCTGGCAGTGCCTTGATATTTTTCATGGATGGTTTCTCGAGATATAACCAAATCAAAATGGCTCCTAGGGATATGACTAAGACCACCTTCATCACAGAATGGGGAATCTATTATTACATGGTAATGATGTTTGGGCTCAAGAATGCAAGAGCAACCAATCAAAGGATGGCCATAGCCTTGTTACATGACATGATTCATAATGCAGTGGAAGTGTACATGGATGACATAATCGTGAAATCCAAGGGTAGAGAGGGTCACATCTAACTTGAGAAAGTTCTTTGAGAGGACCAAGGAGTATAGCTTGAGGTTAAACCCCCAAAAGTGTACCTTTGGAGTAACAGCTCGTAAATTGCTAGGCTTCTTGGTGAGTGATAGAGGGAAAGAAGTTGACCCATCAAAGATCAAAGCCATATTGGACATGCCTCCACCCAAGAGTGAGAAAGAAATAAGGGGATTCTTAGGTCGACTACAGTATATTAGCCGATTCATTACCAAACTCACTTTCACTTGTGAGCCCATCTTCAAGCTCTTGAGAAAGAATGAAACCTATGCATGGAATGATGATTGTCAAAAAGCCTTTGAACTTACCAAGGAGTACCTTCTCCATCCGCTCATCCTAGTACCCCCAAGGCAGGAAAAGCCACTACTCCTATACCTCTCTATCATAGGAGATGTGGTCAGAAGCATGCTTGCACAAGAAGATGATGATAAGAATGAGAGATCAGTGTGCTATTTGAGCAAAAGATTCCACTATTATGAGACTAAATACTCACTCATAGAAAAGTCATGTTTTGCACTCATGTGGTTGGTGCAGAAGTTGAGACACATCATTCTACCATTCCAGATATGGATAGTAGCCAGAATGGAACCATTGAAGTACCTGTTAGAAAACTGCTTTGAGTGTCGAGATGGTTGATCCTATTAGCAGAATTCAATTTGAAGTATATGGCCAGAAAAATTATCAAAGGGAGCATCGTGTCAGATTTTTGTGCCGAGAACCCTATAGAAGGGGATGATGGAAAAGAGGATTTCCCAGATGAGGACATTTTGGACGTCGAACTAGGGGCATGGAAAATGTATTTTGATGGAGCTGTGAACCAATATGGGAATGGGATAGAAGTAATTTTGATTAACCCCGATGGATCCATGTGCCTTTGGTAGTTAAATTGAACTTTAAGGTGACTAATAACATGGAAAAATATGAGGCTTGTATCACCAATATGGAAGCCCTCGAGTGTTAGGGGTAAAAGCAGCAGAATTCTTTGGGGATTTGACTTTAGTCATAGCCCAAGAGTAGATATTGTGGAAAGTAAAGGAAGAACATTTGAAACCCTATCAATAATATCTAGAGGACTTAAACAAAACCTTTGATAGGATTGAATAGACTATCATCCCTAGGGCTTAGAATTTATTTATAGATGCCTTAGCTACCCCAGCCTCCATGGTTAAGATACCCGAAGGAGTATGAACACAACCCTTAGAGATTGAATAGAGTTATGAACTAGTGCACAAAGGGAAAACCAAGTCTTTAGTCTTGGCTATAGAAGAAGAAAGGGTTCCTTGGTATTATGACATCATGAAATTTTTGGAATTGGGAGTGTATCCTAACAATGCCAATAAGAGAGAACACCGATCAATCAGGATGATTGCTATGCAATATATCCTATGTGGAGGATAGCTTTATAGGAGATCCTATGATGGTATACACCTCTATTTTTTGAAGAAAAAAGAAGCCGAAATAGTCATGGAAGAAGTTCATCAAGGGATTTGTAGCCCTCACATGAATGAGAGAATGTTAGCTAAAAAGATCCTAAGGTTGGGGTACTATTGGAATACAATGGAGACTGATTGTGTAGACTTTGTGAAGAGCTGTCATGACTGCCAAACGCATGCAAACTTGAATCACGTACCACCTAGTGAGCTATACAACATTACCACTCCTTGGCCTTTCTTAGTTTTGGGTATAGATGTGATTGGAAGGATATCCCCAAAGGCTTCGAATGGACACGAGTATATCCTAGTGGTGATTGACTACTTCACCAAGTGGGTGGAAGTGGCCTCCTACTCCATATTAAAAGTCAAACATGTGGCTCGGTTCATAGAGAAGAACATCATTTGCCGATACGGGGTACCACAAGAGATCATCTCAGACAATGGCTCCTACTTTGAGGGAGAGGTTTCGAAGGATCATGAAATTATACCTCATTGAGCATCACAAGTCTTCACCATACAGACCACAAAGTAATGGAGCTGTAGAAGCAACCAATAAGAATATCAAGAACATCCTAGCCAAGATGGTGGTAAGATACAAGGACTAAGCCAAGAAACTTCCATTGTCTTTATGAGGCTATAGAACTTCTATCTGTGCATCGATTAGGTTAACCCCTTAATTTTTGGTCTACAGAAGCGAGGTGGTCCTCCCCATTAAGGTAGAGATACAATCTTTAAAAGTGCTAGTGGAAACCAAAGTCCTAGAGGAAGATTGGATGAAAGAAAGGTATGAACAATTGACTTTGATAGATGAGAAAAGAGCTAGAGCACAATACCATCCATAAGGATACCAAAAGAGGATTACTAGAGCATTCAACAAAAAAGTGAAACCTAGGAACCTTAAAGAAGGGGACTTGGTCCTAAAAGTGCTTAGAGATGAAACTTTTGATCCAAGAGGAAAGATGAAGCCAAGATGGTCGGGGCCTTTTATTATCAAGAATATCGTGTTAGGATGTGCTACAATAATTACAGATTCGGATAGAGAAGAGATGTTTTGCCCAATCAACATGGATAGATTCCAAAGATATAACATTTAAGAAAAAGGAAAAAAAGAAAAAGAAAAAGTCTGCTAGGTTGAAAACACGAAATGGGGGCCTAGGCAAAAATTAAGGCAAAAGAACCCCACTAGATTGAAAACTTGAAAGGGTGGTCTAAGCAAAAGATAAGGGAAAACACCATGGGCGGCGTGACAAAAATTCCTATAAGGATGTCATGGGAAAAAATTACATGGCATGGAAAAATGTAAAGAAAAATAAAAAAGGGAAAAATAATGACAATAAGCAAAGATAATAAATTTCTCTTATTGCTCAAATTAAAAGGTAGTAAATTGTTTCCATAGGGGATTTGGACCATTTCAATCCTTTATTAAATTCAGGGGAAAAAAAAAAAGACATAAGAATCATAAAGTGCAGAAAAATAAAATTTGGGGCATATCAAGGTAGTCGGTTAGCCTTCTTTCTTTAGTTGGCCCTCTTGTAAGAGTAATGGCCAAGCACAACCAAAGGAACACAGTTGTCTTTGAAGACGTGATTGACCATGGCTATAATGCACCACCATTCCACTACCCATTGAATATTTGAGACATCAATACGCTTCCTGAACTAAGTAAACTCATCAAAACTCATCTCAGCATGTTTAGGCCTATGGTCACGATAGTGCTTAAGGAGATATTGATTGGGAGGAACAGTGGGGGGGATGAAACAATCGAAGCCTCTTATATAGCCATATTTGAAAAAGAAATGGAAAAGATGAGAAGGAAAGCATGAGTGGAAAAAGGAGATATAAAAAATGATATAACAAAGATGATATAAGGAGCCTAAATGGATTAAAAACATAAAGGCAATCTATGCAAAAATTAGAGGAATCCTGCTAGGTTAAGAACTTAGGCAAAAATTAGGGATCATACTTGAAGGAGGAAAGGACTCCCTGTGAAGAAGATTGCTTCCTCCCTATGAACAGCATCCAAGCCATTGAGAGTTTCAGACAAGATCATGCCTACAAGGCTTCTCTTGTCCAGATTATTGACCACCAAGCACATCCTTTGATCTTCTCAATACGTTTGATGCTCGAAAAAATACCTCCCAAGGAGACATTAACAGAAGGCGTTGAGATAGTGAGAGCATCCCCTACTAGTCAAAAGAACAACCAAACGAGAGAAGTGTGGAAAAACCATGTGAATGTTCAAATGGTCAAACATACACCATTGTTGCACCACGGCTAGAGAAATCACTATAAGGTCATGAGCCAAGTTAGTGAAATCCTCGCTAGTGGTGGGAAGGATGAGAGTACTAACTTTGGGTTCGCCCATGATTGCATTAAATTCTTCAAGAGTAGGGCATATTTCCACACCATTGAATTGGAAAACATGCCAAGTAGGAATCCAAAAGTTGGCAGCAGTACGAAGAAGAGATTCATCCATTTTGATTTGGTGATAAGGAAAAATGCAAGAAAGGACAAGATGGACGAGAGCCTCTTTGAAACTAGGGCCAAGCTTCTTGATCCATGTTGATGTTGGAAAATACATGAAAATAGTTGTTTGTATCTCATACAAAACATGCGCAGCGAAAAAATTAACGGATCTACTTCATTCGCAATTGATAACATGTACTATGTAAGTTTCAGAATTAGAGAACAAGAAAGCGTACTTTGGTGCGGTGAAATTCAAAACCGAAGATCAGAAGCACTTGGGAAGACGTTTAATCTTCACTCTAATTCCACTTAATGCCCAAGATGTGTGGTCTCTCAATTAGTTTTCATCAAAGAGAGAATAGGAGAGTGTCCAACATTCACATACAAACCATTTCATTCCTTGTATGAAAACTCTTATGAAAAAGTCTCATGAAAACCTTTTTTTTTTTTTGTGAAATTCTGTATGTTTCTCTCCTTATATATAATTGATTATCTAATTGGGCTAGCCTTTTGGGCCATTCCAATTGGGCTCTTGTGTGTGGCTTGGAGTGAGACCAAAAGGGACCACTAAGACACTAGCTCCAATGGGTCTTGAGCTTTTCTGTCAACTCTTGACAAGTCCAAAGTTACCATTAATTATATTCAATACCACTATATGAATATAATTGCACTCTAGGCCTTATCTATAAATTATATCCCAAGACTTTATTGTACATGCAACCCCTTCATAAAATATTCGTAGTAATACAAAGTCATGAATATAGATTGCCACTTTGAAGATTACTACATCTTAATCCTTGAGTACCCGGTTTAATCCTTTATGTTATTCATTATATATTTATGAAATCCAATTCCATAAATATATACTTTAGTAACTCTTTACTAAAGTGGTTGGGCCCAACTCTCTGAATAACCAAACCGATTAAACTTATCTCAAGAGAATATTTTGTATCTCCGTTAAGAGACTATGAATTCCATCTTGATAATACATGTTCCATCTTGAGAATACATGTTCCATCAACACTAAATGCGGCTGCCCAACCTACTGAGGTTTTGACCGTGACTAATAGATCTCACTCCTGATATATCAAAGCAACCTACATCTCATGATCAGGTCCATTATTCTCTTAGGATTAAGAGTTCATGTAAAAAGAAGTCGTGAGATTTATTATTCATTTGACAGTCTCTAGGAGAATAATAAATCTCACAGCGGTCCAGTTCAATGTGTCTTAACTCTTAAAACATATCAACATACCAACTAGAAATCTCCATTTCCATGATCAAGACAAATCATCTTAGTCTTCGCAGATGAAACGCCCAATTTCATCAACGACTACGAACTACATTTTGAGTTTACAAGGAACTTGTGATTTACATCTTCTATGACTAAATCACATACAATATATCTCATGGACTAAGATAACGTCTCATTAATTCATTTATAAATAGTCTCATATAATTAAACAATTTAATTATTAATGACATGCCAACAAATTGGATTTTAGGGCATAAACTCCAACAGTTGAGACTTCTAAATGAGAGAATTTTGCCATTGGAAAGCCTTAAAGAGTGTTTTCTAAGCTTAAAATATATTTGGTGAGGGTTTAGAGGCCCCCAACAGCTATTTTATACTTAAATAGGGCGGCTAGGGTTTTTTCTGACCTGCAACATACGTACGCAGGGTCAAAGCTGCATACGCAGGTGCGCGTATACACATGCATGAAGGAAGGAAAAGCCGAATTTCTTTTCCTATTTCAAGTGTGATTCCTTCACCAAGACCCCTTCCATGATTCCTATAGCTTAAGGGACTACTCAAGGCACAATCAAGCTCAAATTTTCAAGCATCAAAGATCAAGAAAAGAAAAATTGATAGAATTGTGCAATTATCCCCATAAGTTGTAAATTAAGTACATGTCCTAAATAAAAGAAAAAATTTAAAATTAAATACAACCCAATGTCTTAAATAAAAGATAAAGTGCAAAAATACATGCTAAAAAAAAGTAAAAAGAAAGTGTTATGTCTATGTCTGTCTGTTTTTTTGTATGTAGGATCATCAGAAGCACCTCTTCCTTGGCTAGAAATTAGGAGTCACCTTTGAATCACCACCACCATCACCAACATCATCAACATCATCACCCAGGTAGGAAAAACCTCCAGGACTGTAGATCTTCTTGGAATACTCGGTCATATTTAGCTTGAGGTTCCCCGCAAGCCAAACCAACCCCTTATGCTACTAAACAGTGGGCTGAATTTTGAAGGGGATACAAGAATAGAAAAGGAAAGAGACAAGAATGAAGGAAAAATCACCACTCGTGTACCCTCGGGAAAAGGCTAGCCCATGACATTTGTGTTGCGGCCCACCACGTGCACACGAGCGAAACTGTCAAGACTATAGACATAGACCGACCAAAGGAGATGAGGAGGGTTGATAGGAACACCAGCAATAGGGCCAGCTAAATATAGGTATCCCATTTGAACATCACTATGTGAAGAAATGCAAAGAAAAAAAAATAGAAATGAATGAGAAGAGGGAGAACACATACCGTAGGAGTAAGGAAAGGCATGAGGCAAGTGTCGTAGAACTCTGCATAGTTCAAATCATCTAAAACCTGCTAGGCATAGAGAATGCCACTCCTCCACAACTGATATACAACATCCGTCTTGGAAAGTGGAGCAAGAATAAACTCTAGAAGGTCCATCAGAACCTGTGGGACATCCTCGCCCACTAACTAGAAACGTACCCTCTCTGCTAGGTAGAGTACCCTCAAGCTAGCACCCTAGAAAGGCAAAGTGATCCTAGAAGTGACAAGAAAAGCCACCTCCAAGTTTAAGGCTGCAACAGGAGGGAGGCTAGCCTATGGACTCCAAATGACCTGTGACAACACATAGGGTTAGAGAAGAAAAACCCTAAGAGACATGCAGGAGAAATAATGAGAGGCATTGAATTCCTAACTCACCTCATCAGAAGGTAGCCCCTCAAAATGAGCCCTAACCGAAAAGAAGCTCTTCAGATTTTGCATCTGCACCATAAGCAATGAGACCATATTGAACGGCCGAATACTGGAAAGAAAATAATAAGATGACAGTTTGCAAGATGAATGGGTACCATTTGCAAGATGAATGGGTATAGTTTGCAAGATGACAATTTGCAAGATGAATAGGTACAGTGTAAGAGATATAGATATGGGTACAGCTTGCAAGATGACAGTTTGGAAGACAAAGTCATGAATACAGTTTGCAAGAACATGAGCTACAATTTTGTTTAAACCTAAATAACATGTGGATGTGAAAAATTGCTAGAATGGGAAGTAAGTGAGCTACAAAAGAAATAAAAAGAGAACTAACCTCAAGGAGCTTCTAAGGCCCCACAAGCTGGGGCAAAGTTTTCCAATTGAGCATATCTAAAGAAAAGTACAAGTAGGCAAGACACGTTTGCCCCCAATTGTTCTCTTGAGCCTCCCCGAAGTCTCAAAAGAGGGCTAGCCACCTCAAAAACAACATCTGCCCTCTGTTGGCAAAGAGATATGCCCCTAGTAGGTACAGCAAGAAGGCCCTAGCCATCTTGGCAAAGTCTTAAGCCATCACTTATGGGAGATTCCTGTAGTCTGCCTTGATGTCAAAATACCAGATCGTCTCGGTGGTGTACCTCCTCCCGATCAAGTCAATGCCCAACTTGGCTTCCAAGTATATGAGAGCCTTATCGCACCTAAGACCAGTCATACAGTGGAAGTTGTGGGGAGTCACAGTAATCTCCCTATCAGCATTGTGGAAGTTGTGGGTAGTGTCCCATCACCTCTTAGCCAAAGTTTGCACCAAAATGGTGCTGGCAGATCTCTCCGATAGTAGGCGAATGATCGGCCCAAAGTCTGCTACATGAATATGAGCCCTTGTTTCTACAGTAAGGACCTTATACCGTGCCACCACACAGTTAGTGCTTCCCCTACTTGAAAATGGGGGTAAAGTTTGCAGAAGGATGAAAAGAGGGTGTTAAATTTGCATTTGGATAAGAAATAGATGAAACAAAAGTCAAAATAAGGTTCTTGACTCGCGACATGCACCCTCGTACGTGTGAACTCAAGAATAGATATGCGTACACATGAATAGGCCCACATACGTATGAAGACTAGCCATACACACATAAACGAAAGCTGCGTATGCAGGCATGATTCCGCATATGTATGAGTAAAGACAGTAGGTCTTTCTTTGACATTTTCAAGCATACTTCGATCAAAACTTATCCTAAACATGTTTCCACCCCTCCTAAGTTATCAAGTTTTCATTTAAACCCATCCCACGGCAAAACCCAAGCATTTACATGTCCAAAAACATATTAAACTGGAAGATCAAAGGACAATGAGAAAATGAGAAAAGTTTAAAAAACTTACCGATCCAATCCTTGCACCTTTTGAAAGATGATCATGTAGCCTATATGTCAACGGAAGGGACTCATTCAGCCTCAGTGTTTCATTCTAATGTGTGAGGTTGAAGGCATCATTGGAGAGCACATAGGAAGTTTTCTTGGACTTAGGTGCCATGGAGAAAATGAGAGATCTTGGAGAGTGAAGGAGTTTCGAATGAGAGAATGTGAGAGAAGAGATCAGATGGTGAGGAAATGAGAAAGGTAGGGAGTTTTACAAAGAGAAAAGATGGAATTTGGAGAGTTGAAGAGAATGTGAAGAGATGAGGGAGATGAAGAGAATGAAAAAAAAAACGATTGGTAATCATTGAAAAAATTTGAAGAGGCAGGATTATATTGGTGGCTAAACTACATGTAGTTTAGGCCCCCCACTAAACTACGTGTAGTATAGTAGAAAACAAAGTTTCAAATATCCCCAGTGGATTCTTGGAAGGTAGGAGGTGAAAAATAAAATTCAAGAATGCACCAAAATGACAAAAATACCCTCAGTTGGGTAAAGGACACAAAGACCCTCAAAGCCTCCCCAATGGATTGAAAGCATCAAAACCATCCTTCAATGGATCAAAAGTAACCAAGGAAACTCCCTCGTGAGTTTAGATCATCAACCATATCCCAAGTAAAGTATAATACCATGGAAGCACTCCCCCGCGAGTCCAAGGCATAAAGGCAACCCCCTCGTGAGTTGTGAAGAAAAAACTTCCCTATGGAGCTAACAAAACTCCATCGTGGGTAGAATCAACACAAGTTCCCTAGTGAGGTTTAAAGAAGAAGAAGAAGAATCTTCCCTAGTGAGCCACACACTATCAAGGACTTCCTCATGGATCACAATCACCAACACACTTCTTAGCAAGTTACTGTCCCTGGTGAACTACATACCAAGAAGACTTCCCCATGAGTCACCAACACATTTTTTCAGCAGATCATACTCCCTAGTAAGTCGTTAATCATCCCAGTAGATTCTTCACCTAAGAATCCCTCGTGGGTCGGAACACGAAGGCCACTCATACACATATCCTACAAGAATTAAATATGCAGGCACGGGCTACACACCAGTAAAACAGGTTAGAATATAGAATTTGTGCACATATCCTAAGGGAATTAACACATGTAAGCATAGTAGGAAAGTAGAGAAAGAGACAGAGACCAAGGTCACCCCGAGGCAAAAGCCTCACCAGAAAAGGTAGAGATAGAGATGGAGAAGACAAGTATTACCTAGAGGTGTAAGCCACCAGGAGAAGTTTGAGGCAAGAGCCCTAGATGGACACCACAAATATATATCCTTTTATGCTTGTAAAAGCACCTTGTTTATTTGGTTGATGGTTGCTGTCATTGGCCTTCTTTGTTTTTCTTTCTAAGTGAATCTAGGATAGTGAGTCACTCTCCTTTTGCTTACAATTGGCAAAACAAGCTCTAGGATAGTGAACCTGTCGTTGCTCGTTTCCTAAGCAACAAGGGTGGGAATTCGGAGATACAAATCCCACACGACTCTAACGAGTTGCACCCCGCCCCATGTAGGCGTGTTGTATGTTATGCATGGGGGTTGGGCCCGAGCCATACATTGAAATAAAATATTTTGTCTCTTATTCTTTTAATTCTGTTAGCGAAGCTCACAAATCAAAATAGGGGCATTTGTAAACACCACATTTTGTACTCCTTACAACTCATGCCCCCGTTCCCTAGTGATGACGAAATTCTAAGGCCTAAGGTTGGTTTAGGACCTAATCAAATTGCAAATTGACTTAAGAGATATTAAAAATGGAAAATATAACTTTTTATGAGCAAATAAGACTATTTTTTGGAAAATAAAGGCCAAGGAAACCCTCGGCCTGCGTATGCAGGTCTGATTTATACGTACGTAAGCACAAACTTACACATACAGCTAGGGTTTTAGAAACCTATGAAAGGCAAGTTTTTTGCATTAAAGACTGACATTTGGAATAAATCCTACATCATCTAGGAGCCGTTCCAAATACCTATTCTTCAACTATATAAAGCCTTACATGGTATAATTCAAAAACACACAGAAAATTTTAAAGGAAAACCTAAGATTCACTAGAAATAGTGAATAAAAAAGAGAGTTTCCCACAAAACATCTTCAAGTCAATTTTATTTTGATTGGGACATTTTCTGGTCATGATCCTCAAGTTTTTAAGTTTACTAATCATTTTTGTTTGGTTGTGAATAGATTTGACTGAGGGGAATAGCCAAAATTAAGCTAAAAAGCGTTTTGTTTTAAGGTATATGTTCTAACCTTTTTTTCCTTTCATTTCTACTTTAATCTTGTTTTCAATCTTGTTTCTTTGCTTTGTTTGTGTTTAGATATGTTTTTTTAGCCTATGATTTAGTAGTTTTTGTGTTTAAAAGCATGTTAGGTTGCTAGATTTGTCGTTTTAAAGTTCTACTTTATTTGTGTTCTTGTTTTCTAGATTAGGGTTCTTTAGGTTGTGTATGTGTGCGCATGCTTCTGGCACACATATGCTAGCGTGAAGTATGCGTACACATATAATTAGCCTGCAGACGTAGGCCTATGTATGCACACGCATACTCTTGTCCAAAACCCTAATCTAAGTTTTCTGCTTCAATTTCTTCTTCTTTTTTACATCATTTGCCTATATTTTTTTTTTCTTTTATGCTTTTTAATTCTCTGTTCCTCTATCTAATTGTTTGTTTCCCTTAAACGTGCTAGATTAGGGTTTTCCTTGTAAGTAAGGTAAGTCATGCATTCACATTCGCATGCATTTGTTTGTTATAAGAGCTTTATCTTCCTTTGATGAACATGTATATGCAAGTCTATATGCCATGCTTTGAATGAAAACATGATTTGTTTGCTACCCATGTTTCTGCCTTGATATATACATATTCTTGCATTTGATGTAATATGATGATATGTATGGTAGATGTATGTTAGGATTTTTGATGATATGAGATGCATGATAGATGTAAGTTAGAGTTATAGGACGTTTGATGCCATGTTGATTGTTACATGCATGTTAGTGTGTATGTGTGTGTGTGGGATACAATGTTGAACATGCCTTTAATGAGATTAATAAAAACTGAAAACACGGGTTTTTCGCGGGTAAACCTTACTCGCGAGCTAGTCGCGAGACAGTCACGAAAGTTTCTGTTTGAATTTTGATTTTGTACAAAAACTTTCGTGGGTAAGCTCTACTTGCAAAACACTCCCGAGACAGTAGCGAAACTCTTTGTCTAAAATTTTGTGTTTTCATTTTTTGCTTTAATTCATTTTCGCGGGAAGAGCTTAGTCGCGAGATACCCGCGAAAATGCCACTGAAGGGAATTTTAAACTTTTTCTAAATGTTTTCTAATGTATAAAGTGTAAGGCTATGTGTAATTTTTTATGCATGTTTTAAATTAAAAACCTTTATCTTAAAACATCTAGTGGAAGAGAGATACAAGGATTGGATCTCACGGCCTCCATTGTTGGTTCATAGTAGTGTGAAATATATACTTTGTCTTTGCCTCAAGCTTAGCATTCCATGCGGAGAGTATTTATTTCATGGTCCTACAAGATTGGATTTCTTGGTTTATAGTGGTTTGATCAAACGCCTTGTCACTTCGAGCTTTGCATTTCATGTGGAGGGTGTTTTATCATGGTACTACAAAATAAGCTTGTTAAATGGATGAAATGTGGCTACACATGATTCTAGACAATGGAATATACTAGACTAAGTATTATAGTATCCTCTATGCTGAGTTCTTACTATTATTACTTAGAGGCTAAATGTAAAACGGCATATTATTAGTGTTTGATAAGAATTATCATGATAGCACTAATAATGAGAATAGTTCTCAATCAATCATAGTATTTAATGTTCACTCTATGCTGAGGGATATTGAATATGGGATTGGGTTGTCATTGCATAAATTGTGTTATGGTTTTATTAAGGTTCCATACTATATGTTTATATGCTAAATTGATAATGTCCAGTTTACTTATTATATTCATGTTTATTATTTTCAGATTTGAACATGGAATCATTTAGCCCACTTGTTTCTATTCTTAATCAAAAAAATTGACTGGATCCAACTATGTTGATTGGAAAAGAAATTTGAACATTGTTTTAACAGCTGAAGAGCACAAATATGTGCTTACTCAACCATGTCCTAGCTTTCCTTCATTAGATGCTCCTCTTGAGGAAAAACAGCGATATGATCGTTGGCAGAAATCTAATGAAATGGCCAATTGCTATATCCTAGCATCTATCTCAAATGTTCTACAGCATCAAATGCAAGATGTAGAACTAGTTTCGAACATTATGCATAGTCTGAACGAGATGTTTGGTGAGCAAGGCCGTTCAGCAAGGCAAGAAACCATGAGGCAAATTTATAATACCAAAATGGCTGAAGGTACTTCAGTTAGGGAGCATTGTCTTACAATGATCTCTAATCTGAATATATTAGAGGTTTTATGTGCCGACATTGATGGAGAATCCCAAGTGGATATGATACTTCAGTCACTACCGGAATCATTCAAGGAATTCAGACTGAATTATAATATGAATAAAAATGTTTATTTTTTGTCTGAATTAATGAATGAGTTAGTGGCGGTGGAAGGCATCCTTAGTACTTCTAGTGTTGAAGCCAATGTGGGTGAAGCATCTATTTCTCAACCTAAGTCGAAAGGCAAGGGTAAGAAAAAGAAGAAGAAGGACTTCACTAAGCAGAATGGTAAGCAAATTGCCTTGGGATTGTTGACAAAGGAAAGAAGCTCAAAGGAAAGTGTTTCCATTGTGGTAAAAAAAGACATTGGAAGAGAAATTATCCAAAGTTTAAGGCTACCAAGAACAAGGGTATGAAAACTTCCTTTCTTCTTGAAATATGTTTGGTACAGAATCCCACAGATTCCTGGTGTGTGGATTCAGGTTGTACTAATCATATCTGCAATTCTTTGCAGGGGTTTCAGGAGACCAGAAAACTGAATGAAGGGGAATTGTTTCTTACCTTAGTGGATGGGAGTAGAGTTCCAGTTGTCGCTGTTCGTGTTGTTAATTTATGTTTCGAGCCTAGGGTTTTAATATTGCAAGACTGTCTGTTTATACCTAATGTTCTTAGGAATTTAATTTCTACAACTTACTTAGGTAAACATGGGTATTATATTATCCTGAAAGATAATGTTGTAATAAAGAAGGATAAAATGTTTATCTGTTCTGGCAATATTGTGGATGGTCTTTATATTATAACTCTTGATAAGCATGAATTATACAATTCTGAATTAAATAATAATTCACATGTGAAATCATTAAAGAGAAAGTTTCCATCTACTAGTGAAACATATCTTTGGCACTTACATTTGGGTCATATTAATTTAAACAGAATTCAAAGACTTATCAAATATGGACTCTTGGGGCCCATGGACTTTGATGAATTTTCGATTTACGAATCTTGTTTGGAAGGTAAAATGACCAAACGACCTTTTAATGCAAAAGGTAGAAAAGCTCAAGATTTGCTAGAACTAGTACATTCAGATGTATGTGGTTCTATGTCAATCCAAGCAAGAGGTAGTTATGAGTATTTCATTACTTTCACTGATGATTACTTTAGATTTGGTTATGTGTACCTAATGAAACGGAAGTCTGAAGCTTTTGACAAGTTTAAAGAGTTTAGGGTTGAAGTTGAAAATCAATTAGGTAAACGCATAAAGGCTATTCGATCTGATCGAGGTGGCGAATACCTTCTTGGGGATTTTAAGGATTACTTGACTGAAGATGAGATTATATCCCAGTTGACTGCACCTGAAACTCCACAACAAAATGATGTAGCAGAAAGAAGGAATATGACTCTTTTAGATATGGTTAGATCCATGATGAGTTATTTCACTCTACCAATTTCTTTTTGGGGATATGTCTTAAGTACTGCAATGTATCTTCTGAATTTAGTACCTTCGAAGTCTGTTCCAAAAACACCTGTAGAGTTGTGGAATGGGCGTAAGCCTAGTATGAGACATCTCCATATTTGGGGCTATCCAGCACATGTGTTAAAAGGAAAGTCTAACAAGTTACAGTCTAAAACAGAAGTGATTTTCTTTGTAGGGTATCCAAAAGAAACAATTGGAGGTTTATTCTATAGTCATAAGGATAATAAAATGTTTGTTAGCACAAATGCCAAATTCTTGGAAAATGACCATATGAATAATTTTACTCCTAGAAGTTGAGTTGTGTTGACTGAAAAGAATGAACCTGTAGTTAAACAACCAATGTATGAAACTATGGATGATGTGGTTGTATTAGATACACCATAAGATACTACTCATGAGTTATCTAGTACACAGGCGCCTCGTCGTAGTGGGAGAATTGTTCGACCTCCTGTGAGATTTATAGGTTTGGGAGAAACTTATGAAGCTATCTCAGAAGAGGCTGAATCGGATCCTTACACTTATGATGAAGTAATAAATGATATAGATGCACATCATTGGGTTCAAGATATGAAATCAAGTTTGGAATTTGTAGAGGCGCCTAACGGCATTTAACCTGTTGGTTGCAAATGAGTTTACAAGAGGAAGAGAGGGATAAACGGAAAGGTTGAAACCTTTAAAGTAAGACTAGTGGCAAAAGGGTATACGCAAAAAGAAGGCATTGACTACGATGAAACTTTTTCGCCAGTAGCCATGCTTAAATCTATCAGAATTCTCTTATCCATTGCTACTTATTATGATTATGAGATTTGGCAAATGGATATCAAGACTACATTTCTTAATGGCAATCTTGAAGAAGAAATCTACATGTTGCAATCGAAAGGTTTCATAGCAAAGAACCTAGAGCATATGGTATGCAAGTTGAAAAGGTCCATTTATGGACTTAAGCAAGCATCTAGGTCATGGAACATCAGATTTAATCAGGCAATCAAATCATTTGGTTTTGAACAAAATCTTGATGAACCATGTGTATACAAAAGACATCAAGATAAAGTAGTAATGTTCCTAGTGCTTTATGTTGATGACATTCTACTCATTGAAAATGATGTAGGAGTAATGTCATCAGTTAAAATTTGGTTGTCAAGCCAATTTGATATGAAGGACTTGGGCGAAGCTAACTACATTCTAGGGATCAAGCTTTGGCGAGATCGAAAGAATAAGATGTTAGGTTTGTCACAAGCTAGATATATAAATAAGGTTCTAGAACAGTTTAGCATGCAAAACTTCAAGAAATGATTACTTCCTTTTAGACATGGAGTTCCTCTATCTAATAACTAAAGGTTTAAGACTCAAAAGGAATATGATGAGACAAGTTCCCTATGCTTTTGCTGTGGAAGTCTCATGTATGCCATGCTTTGTACTAGACCGGATATTTTTTATTCAGTTGGCATGGTCAGCCGATATCAATCAAATCCAGGACTAAAACATTGGCAAGCTATAAAGCATATTCTCAAGTATCTTAGGAGAACGAAAGATTATATGTTTGTTTACCTGTGTGAGGATTTGATTCCCATTGGCTATACAAATTCAGATTTTCAGTCGGATCTAGATTTCAGAAAATTCACGTCGGGATGTGTTTTCACCTTGGCAGGTGGAGCCATAAGTTGGAGGAGTGTTAAGCAATCTTGTATTGCAGACTCCACCATGGAAGCCAAATATGTTGCTGCTTGTGAGGCAGCAAAGGAGGCTGTTTGGCTCAAGAAATTCCTTTCTGATCTTGGTGTTATGAGAATTGAGCAAGTTCCTATTACATTGTTCTGTGACAATAGTGGAGCGGTTGCACAATCCAAGGATCCAAGGAATCACAAGAAAGGAAAGCACATAGAGAGAAAGTATCACATCATTCGAGACATTGTTGCTCGTGAAGATGTGGTAGTAGCAAAGATTGATGGTGCAAAGAATCTAGCGGATCCCTTTACTAAAGCCATGCCCCAAAGTACTTTCGAGTCACATTTGGAGGAGATGGGAGTTAGATTAGTGCACAATAGTCTTTAGAGCAAGTAGGAGATTGTTAGGATTAGTGCCCTTAAATCCTATTGTATGATGCTATGTATGTTATTATTTATGACATTATGTATGACTTAATGTTGTGTTTAATAAAGTTGTTTTGTTATTATCTAAAAATAAAGGTAACATGAATATTGAGACATTATTATATAGTCCATGAGATGTATAGTATGTGATTTATGTGAAAAGTCACAAAAGATAAAATCACAAGTTCTTTGTAAACTCAGAATTGTAGTTAGTAGTCGGTGATGAAATTGGGCATTTCATCTACGAAGATTATAACATATCAACTAAGATGATTTGTCTTGATCATGGAAATGGATATTTCTAGTTAATATATTGATATATTTTAAGAGTTAAAACATACTGAACTGGACCGGTGTGAGATTTATTATTCTTCTAACGACTGTCAAATGAATAATAAACTCACGACTTGTATTTACATGAACTCTTAATCCTGCAGAGAATAATGGACTTGATCATGAGATGTAGGTTGCTTTGATATATCAGGAGTGAGATCTAGAGTTACGGTTAAAATCTCAGTATGTTGGGCAACCATATTTAATGTTGATGGAACATATATTCTCAAAATGAAATTCATAGTCTCTTAACGAAGATACAAAATATTCCCTTGAGATAAGTTTAATAGGTTTGTTATTCAGAATGTTAGGCCTAACTACTCTAGTAAATTGTTGCTAGAGTATATATTTATGAAATTGAATTTCATAAATATATGATGAATAACTTAAAGGATTAAACCGAGTACTCAAGGATAAGATGTAGTAATTTACAAAGTGACAGTCTACATTCATGACTTTGTGTTACTACGAATATTTTATGAAGGGGTTGCATGTACAATAAAGTCTTAGGATATAATTTATAAATAAGGCCTAAAGTGCAACTATATTTATATAGTGATATCAAATATAGTTAATGATAACTTTGGACTTGTCAAGAGTTGATAGAAAAGCCCAAGGCCCATTGGAGCTAGTGTCTTATTGGTCCCTTTTGGTCCCATTCCAAGCCACACACTTAAGCACAATTGGAAAGGCCCAAAAGGCTAGCCCAATTAGATAATCAGTTATAAGGAGAGAAACATACAGAATTTTAATAGATGAAAAAGAGAAATATCATTGTGAAGTGGTGTGTTTGTGAGAGTGAGACACTCTATCATTCTCCCTTTGAAACTGATTGAGAGACCACACATCTTGGGCGTTTGTGGAATTGGAGTGAAGATTGAAAGTGTTCCCAAGTGCTTCTAATCTTCGGTTTTGAAATTCACCGTTCCAAGGTACACTTTTTTGTTTTATATTTAGAAACTTACATAGTACATGTTAACAATTACGAATGAAGTAGATCCGTTTATTTTCTACTGCGTACATGCATTTTTCCATCAAAAAGAGCTTAACATAATTGGGTATTTCTTTTCTCTCTCTTGTATGCTCATGCATGATATGCTTAATAAAAGAAAAATATGCAAAGAAAATTAAAGCAAATAAATCAAAATGTTTTAAAACATGATTGCTAGGAGATGGAGTTATAGGATGTACGTTGAAGGTGATAGTCCCCATCAAGTAGTTATGATCGTGTGTGATTTAAATTGATTTACTCATATCTCAAATTGTCATAACATAAAGACACTTATGCAATCTTGCGATATTTTCACGCACAACACACAATGATCTTTGCTACTTATGATACATATGCAGGTACAATGTGATTTGGCCATCACAAGGTTTACTTGTGTTAATGTATGCTCACTAAACTGTCTTAACTTGTTTTTGAAATATAAATTGGTTAGACGTGTTTAGTGTGTGTGGGTGTTTTTGGATCTATGTGCTTACATTTTTCCTTGATTCAGAGATGTTTTGAGATATTAAAATGATGTTTGGATCCTTGGTTGAGGTGCATGTTTGATTGCATTCATGTCTGTGTTTTTCTCTTCTTGAAAAACTATTTTTAAAGTAATCTCGATAGCTCCTCGACACCTCTCAATAGCTAGGCTATCTATTGAGCTCTTCAGCTTTTTCTTATCGCAATCTCAATAGCTCCTCAATCCATCGAGAAAGTTTCTATCTCCTCGATAGATGCTCAATAGCTCCTCGATCCATCGAGCCCTCTTTGCTGTGGACACCTCTGGATAGCTGCTCGATTGCTGGACCTTTTCATGCCTTTAAAGCTCGACACCTCTCGATCTGTTGAGAATTAAAAGGCTCTATAAATAGGATTCATGCGATTTTTCTTCATTTCTCCTTGATCTCTCTTGATTGTTTTTAGTCTTTTCACCTCTCAAACACTCTCTTCTTACTCCAAACTTCATCCTTAAGGGTTTTAAAGCCTAGATCAAGTATTTCTTCATTGGTAAGGGTCCTAAATCCTTCATTCTTCATGCATTTGACCTAACTTTTTGGATTTTTGAAAAAACATTTGGGGTTTTTCAAAATTGATGAAGTTTTGTGAAATTTTTGGGATGGGCTTTGTGAGAATGGCTTTAAATCATCATGCATTGCATCACATTTGCATTATAATAATGTTTCATGCATCTTAGATGTGTGTTTACCTTGTTGCAATGATTATGTGCTGGTAGGTTTGGATTGGGCTGAGCCCATGATGTATTTACTATTGCATATCACATGCTCATGCATTTTCATGCATACGTACCTTACATTCTCTATATTCTTATATATTAATTGTGATTGGTGCTTTTGTGCGTGTCTCTCTTTCTCTCGGTTAGTTGGTCTATGGCACCTAAACGAAAATCTACTCCGTCCCGGAACCTTCTTCATTCTGGGGCATCTTCCTCTTCTAATCCTACCCCTTCTCATATTCGGTTCCGTGATGATAAAGCCCACAAGGACTTTTCGGAGAAATTTTCTAGACGAGACATTCATTTGGAAAGCCAAGTCATTTTGTCAAACTTCTCCAACATTGACCTACCCACTGTCATTCATAGTAGGGGTTGGGAGTCACTGTGTGACGTCCCGGTCACTTGTCCTTCTGTGCTTATATAGGATTTCTACTCCAACATGCATGGATTTGATTATTCAGTAATCCATCTTTCTACTCACATTCGAGGTACACCCATTGTGGTCACTCCGGATATTGTATCCGACGTGCACCATGTCCCTAAGGTAGCGCGTCTTGACTACCTTGGTTGTGATCGTTTTAAGACCGTGTCTAAAGATGAGCTTATGTCCTCTTTTTGTGAGCGTCCCTCCGATTGGGGTGATCCTCAGTTCACTCCTTGTTCGGCCTTTGCTAAAGGTCCTAGGTTCATTAACATGGTTATGATTTTTGTTTTACATCCTTTATCTCATTATAACTCCATTACCGAGCCTCGTGCTAGATTTTTGCTTTTCCTTTAGAACATCTTACCATAGATTTTCCCTCTCATTTCATTCTTTCCCTCATAGATGTGTATAGGGATACGACGACCCGTGATAAGCTCATCTTCCCTTCTGCTATCATGAGAATTCTACGTCATTTTTCTATTCCCTTTCCCGTTTCTGACCACTTCCATGTTATGTGTGCCATAGACGCCACTACCGTTAAATGGAGTGAGGCGCAACTACGTTCAAAGTGGTCTGGGTTGATGGTTCATCTAGCTTCTACAGCTCCATCCACATCCGCTCCCTCTTCTTCTACGGGCGGTGTGACTCTCGAGGACATCATGGCATAGCTTGTGCACGTGGATGCTCGCCTCGACACTCTCAGTGATGAGTTGTGTCAGGTGAACACCCGTGTTGGTCGTATTGCACGACGATAGGCTGTCATGGGTGGCTTCGTTGCTTCTCCTTCTCCTACTCCAGAGGCTTCTGAGGATAAGGACGATGATGCTGATGCTGATGTTTCTGATGCTGAGGATGATGGTGCTAGCTCTTCTAGTGCTGATGAGATGTCTACTTGATATACTTACCCTTTATCACTCGTGACAAAAAGGGGGAGTAGTTTTGGATATAAGAGTGGTCATACTCATAGGGGGAGAGTTAGTATATGATCTTTTTGTTAGGGGGAGTATTCATATTTTGAGGAATGTAGTGAGGATTTTTATGTATCTTTTTCTTTTCTCTCTATTTTAGATACATTGTTCATGTACCTTAGATCTTATGATCATATTATGATAGCAAACCTTGTACTTATTGGTATATATACATTTGAGGTTGTCATTACAGTTCTTTCACCTGTCTTTACATGTGTTGTTTATTTTCTCTCTTTATGCACATGTTTCTTATATATTGTATGCAATCTTTTATTTCTTTTTCACACTAAGATGCCTTGATGAGTTTTGTTTAAAGTGTTTCAGAAATATAGGTTGTCAAAGTCTTCTTGCTATCAACTCTCTTCTTGCAAAGTTTTTCAAGAGTTTATGATAGGATAGACTTTATTGTATTCAACAAGTGAGTATGAGTTGAGTGATTTATGACTTCTCTCATATGTTCATTTGTTTGTTGTGGTTTTGTCACGAATTTCCAAATGGGGAGATTGTTAGGACATATGTGATTCATGTTAGGAACATGTCAACATTTTATGTATTAGCTATTCCTTTGACAAAACACACTTTACTTGTAATTGGGTAGATCTAGGATGTGTTAAATACTTCAAGAAATAAGTTTTCAAGTTCTAGTGTTAAAGCCATGCAAATCTATCAAAGAATCAAGTGAATAAGTGTTATTCATTAAAGCTCGATAACTAGTATCTTTCAAGGTTTAAAAGAGCTGCTTCAGCCCGAGGCTTGACAGCTGCTCGATAGATAGGGTATCTGTCGAGATTTATGAAGTTCAGTTTTTCAGAGCTGATTTTCATCTAATCTGTGAATGTATGTTTGGGCTTTCTTTTCTCACAACCCTAAACTTATATAAGGATTATTTTAAGGGTCGTCACAAGTTACACAGTTGCACAAGAGCACAATTCCACAAGTGTGAAGAAAAGTGTGATCGGAACCTAGTTGCCCTAGTTCATCTTGAAGAAGCTACTGTGTTTGTACACCGTAGGGTTTTGTGACCAAGCAACTTCGTGATCTTCATCGTGTGATGAACAGAAGAACTTTGCAGCCAACATTCTTCTTAAGTTGGTGATCAAGTTGTGTACTGGGATCCGCGAATCTATTCCTTAGTCACGTACTGGGAGCCGTGCAATACAATGAGAGATTGTCACTACAGAACAAGTCCAATTGGGTATTGGAGTAAGGGTTCAACTATAGGTTGGTATAAGGTACTAGGATTCCTTTACTTATAATCGCTTGTTTTGATAATAATGAATTCTCAGGAGTGGTGACCTTAAAATCACCTGGTGGAGTTTTTGCCTCGGAGGTTTTCCCCATTCGTAAACAAATCACCGTGTCAATTTATTTTCTGTTACATGATTATTTAGTTGGTGATTTGTTTGTGCTGCCACATACATTGCATGTTAATTTGGTTAATTAATTAAAATTTTCTAATTAATTAATTAATCCATCACAATGGGTCAATACGTTTTTGGCCTATCACATTTCATCTTCTAACTCCCATGTAGCCTCCCTCACAGACTGGTTTCTCCATTGAACCTTGACATAATGTATGGTACGACGCTTCAACTCTTGCTCCTTCTTGTCCACAATTTTAACTGGTTGCTCTTCATAAGTTTATTCATCTCTTAATTTTGGAGACTCATAATCCACTACATGACTAGGGTCTGGAACATATTTCCTCAACATTGAAACATGGAAAACATTATGTACCCCTGATAAAGAAGGTGGTAAGGCAAGCCTATAAGCAATTTTACCCATCCTTTTGAGGGCTCAACTTACCTCGAAAACCAAATTTCATAACTCCTTTAGTAGGTGAATTCTTCAAGAACACATGATCACCCACTAGGAACTCTAATTTCCTTCTTCTAAGGTTTGCATAACTCTTCTACCCACTTTGAGCCATTTGGAGCCGCTCTTTAATCACTTGAATTTTATCCACTGTTTACTTTACAATCTCAGGATCCAACAATCTTCTTTCTGCAACATCATCCCAACATATAGGAGACCTACACTTCCTACCATACAAAGCCTCATATGGTGCTGCTTTAATACTTGCTTGGTAGCTATTATTATATGCAAACTCCACCAAAGGTAGATGTTCATCCCATGAACCTTTGAAATCAATTACACAAGCTCTTAGCATATCTTCCAATGTTTGTATAGTTCTTTTTGAAAGTCCATCTGTTTGAGGGTGAAAAGGTTGTGCTAAACTTCAAGTTAGTACCCATTGCCTTTTGCACAATCTCCCAAAATTGAGACACAAATCTTCGGTCTCTATCAGACACAATATGTTAGGATGTGTGCCCTTAAATCTTATTGTAAGATGCTATGTATGACATTATGTATCACTTAATGTTGTAATTAATAAAGTTGTCTTATTATAATCTAAAATAATGGTAACATGAATATTGGACATTATCATATAATCCATAAGATTCATAGTATGTGATTTATGTGAAAAGTCATAGAAGACATAAATCATAAGTTCTTTATAAACTCAGAATTTTAGTTCATAGTCGGTGATGAAATTGGGCATTTCATCTGCGAAGACTATAACATATCAACTAAGATGATTTATCTTGATCATAGAAGTGAAGACTTCTAGCTGATATGTTGATATGTTTTAAGAGTTAAGCCATATTGAACTGGACCGCTGTGAGATTTATTATTCTCCTAACGACTGTCAAATGAATAATAAATCTCACAACTTCTATTTACATGAACTCTTAATGCTGAAAGGATAATGGACATAATCATGAAATGTAGGTTGCTTTGATATATCAGGAGTGAGATCTAAAGACACAATCAAAATCTCAGTATGTTAGGCAGCCATATTTACTGTTGATGGAACATATATTCTCAAGATTTGATTCATAGTCTCTTAATGGAGATACAAAATATTCCCTTGAAATAAGTTTAATGAGTTTGGTTATTTAGAGTGTTAGGCCTAACCACTTTAGTAAGAAGTTACTAAAGTATATATTTATGAAATTGGATTTCATAAATATATGATGATTAACATAAAGGATTAAACCGAGTACTCAAGGATTAAGATGTAGTAATCTTTAAAGTGGCAGTCTATATTCATGACTTTGTATTACTACGAATATTTTTTGAAGGGGTTGCATGTACAATAAAGTCTTGGGATATAATTTATTAATAAGGCTTAGAGTGCAATTTTATTTATATAATGGTATTAAATATAATTAATGATAACTTTGGACTTGTCATAAGTTGGCAGAAAAGCCCAATGCCTTTTGGAGCTAGAGTCTTATTTGTTTCCTTTTGGTCCCACTCCAAGCCACTTACTAAAGTCCAATTGGAAAGGCCCAAAAGGCTAACCCAACTAGATAATCAGTTAGATACAAAGGGAGAAACATACAGAATTTTATGTTAGAGTGTGACATCATTGTAAAATGGTGTGTATGTGAGTGTGAGACACTCTCTTATTCTCATTTTGAAAACTGATTGAGAGACCACACTTCTTGGGCGTGAAGTGGAATTGGAGTGAAGATTAAAAGTGTTCCCGAGTAGTTCTGATCTTTTGTTTTGAATTTCACCGTTCTAAGGTACGCTCTCTTGTTCTTAAATTCTAAAATTTGCATAGTACATGTTAACAATTGCAAATGAAGTAAATTTGTTAATTTTCTGCTGCATATGTTTTGTATACAATACAAACATGTATTTAACCAACACAATGGACACAGGTGCACCATGCAATCTCATTATTTCATTGATATACAATCTAGCTAATCTTTCGAGTGAGAAATCCACCCTAATGGCCAAAAAGTGTGCAGATCTTGTCAACCAATCCACAATCACCCAAATTGCATCTTTACTAGTAGGGGTTCTAGGCAGCCCCGTCACAAAGTCCATAGTAATGTCTTCCCACTTCCATTCTGGATGGGAAGAGGTTGCAAAATCTAGCTAGTCTTTGATGCTCCATCTTAACTTGTTGACACACTAAACATTAAGCAACATATTGAGCAATCTCCCTCTTCATGTTGTTCCACTAAACACTCTCCCCTAAATTCCGATACATCTTAGTGCCTTCTGGGTGTATCCTGTAACTCGTGTTATGAGCCTCCTTTAGAATTTTTGCCTTAAGGTCTGGATCATTTAGAACACAAAGCCGATTACCAAACCTCAAGGATCCATCCACATGAATGCAAAACTCAGATTGAGAGCCTAGATTTATCAAATCTCTTATCTTCTGCAACTGTGGATTATTACTTTGTGCAATCTTTACTTGAGTATTTTGGGTAGTCTCCTCTCTCTAAATATCTGTCATTATACGCTGACTTAAATTAGACTATATAAAACTAGGGTTTCATCCTTATTTTCTAAAATCCCCCTTAGTAATATTAATTATAAAAATTGACCTCATAAACAAATTTACTTAAATACTGCTCCTTTTAATTCTTTTTTTTCTTTTTTTGGTATTACATTTACTTTCTTCTTTGAGGTAATTATTGGGTACTCCCGGAGTACCATAAATGCATACTCTCTCCTCTCACATAATTGTGGGTCCCACTAATTAAATTTATGGTGGGACCCACAATTCATGTGAAAGGGGGGAGTACGCATTTATGATACTCTCGGTGTATTCAATAATTTTCCTCGTCTTTGATGTACTAGAATAAATCTAGGAATTTTGCAAAGAGTCTGGAATGGCGAAATAACTAGCTTAGAGAAGAGTCCTATACGGGTGTGAGAATCGAACAGCCCTAAAGAGCGTGCAACACATCCTTAGAATGTAGATTATAGTGCTTGCAAACATCCTCCACTAGAATTCTAGGTCGACACAAATTATTTTTTGTTGGAATAGCCTCCTTACATGCATGCTAGATAAAAGCTTTTACTTTATTTGGTACCCGAAGTCCCCAGATGTGCTTCCAAATTTGTTGCTGCTCACCCGGGTTGGCTTAAATCCACCTTGCTGATGAGTTCTTGCCCATGAGGAACTTATATCTTGATCTCACAGAATAATACCCCAATGAAACATAGGGCCAAATCAATTTATCCTTTACTTTCGGCTGGCTCAAAGGAACACTGACTATTAATTGAACATCCTAGGGTGCAAATAAGCCATTAATCAAATCCAAGTCCCAGGTATTGGTGGATTGATTAATCAAGGAACTAACCTTAGTGCCTTCAAACCCTTCAACTTTGGAGACAAAATTCAGGGTTGATTGTTCAAAGGCAACCACTGATCCAACCAGATGCTAATAGAGTCCCCACACCCCACTCTCCATTTAGCCCCCCTCTGAAGAACATCCCTACCTCTCAGAATACTATTCTAGGCATAGGAACCAGCATTAGAATCAAGAGTTTCCATTATAGAACAACTTGGAAAAATTTTAGATTTAAACACCCAATAGAACATAGAGCTTCTATTGTGTAATAATCTCCAAGCCTGCTTTGCTAGAAAAGCATCATTGAAACAAGTCAAATCCTTAAAACTCATCCCTTCTTCAAGCATTGGTTGACAAAGTGATTCCCAATTCACACAATGTATTTTCCTTCAATCACCCTTTTGACCCCACCAAAATTTACGAATGAGGCTCTCAATCTCAGAACAAAGACCCAAAGGGAGTTTGAAGCAACTTATAGTAGAAGTCGATATAGCCTACAACTACTTTAATTCAAATTTCCCTTCCAACTTGAGATTAGAGTTTTTCTTCCCATCCTTGCAATTTTCTCCACACCTTTTCCTTGATAAAATTAAAGGACATTTTTTTCCTCCACCCAACTAAAGAAGGCAATTCAAGATATTTTTCATACTGCCTAATTTCAGTGATTCCCAAGGCATGCTTTATACGAACTCCTTGTGTTTCAGGAGTAGATTTGTTGAAAAAAATTGTAGTCTTGCTTCTATTAATGTGCTGACCAGAACAATTTCCATATGTAACCAAAATTTCTAGGACCCTCTAACACTCTTGATCTGAAGCCTTGTAAAAGAGAAGACTATTTGTCATCTACAAAAAGAAGGTAAGTTAACTACGGGCAATTCCTACCTAGAGCATACCCTCTAATATCCCCTTGGGTTGCTGCTTGGGAGATAAGATCATGTAAACATTTATTACATAGGAAAAATAGGAAGAGGGAAGTAGGGTCTCCCTGTCTAATTCCCCTAGATGGAGAAATTATACCCATAGGTTCATTGTTGACAAGGATAGAATAGGGGACTGTTGTTACATAGAGCACCATCAATTTCACCCATTGTTCATTAAAGCCAATTTTCCTCAATACTAATTCAAGATATGACCACTTCACCCTATCATATGATTTGCTTGTTGGAAAAACTGGTTTTGCATCTCATACAAAACCCATAGCGGAAGCAATACGAGGATCTACTTCATTTATGAGAGATAACATATAACCTTGAATTCTAGAACAAAGAAGAGAAAACGTACCTTGATGCAGTGAAATTCAAAAACAAAACTTGAAAATACCTTCAATCTTCATCCCAATGCCCAAGATAAGTGGTCTCTCAATCAGTTTTGTGTACATAGATTTTCCTTTGGAAAAGTTTATTTCCAAGATTCTGTAGAGAAAAACTGTTTTCTCTTCTTTTAATCATACGTACATTTTAACTGCCTTAGCAGTTACTTTATTTAATAACTTTTATTAAATAAAAACTGATTATCTAATTGGATTAGCCTTTTGGGCCAACCCAATTGGGCTTAAGTGTGTAGCTTGAGATTGGACCAAAGGGACTAATAAGGCTCTAGCTCCAATAGGCTTCAGACTTAACTGTCAACTCTTGACAAGCACAAAGTTACCATTAATTATATAACAAGTACCACTACGGAAATATAATTGTACTCTAGGCTTTATTAATAAATTATTTCCCAAGACTCTAATATGATATCATTTGACCCCACCATGAAATATCCATAGTGAACAAAGTCATAATAAACTGTCACTTTGTAAGCAACTATTTTCTTCCTTGAGTACCCAGTTTAATCTTTTAGTTATTCATATTTATGAAATCTAATTTCATAAAATATGAACTTTAGTAACTCTTTACTAAAGTGGCCGGTCCTAAATAACTAGTTCCCATCAAACTTATCTCAAGGAGATATTTCGTGTCTCTATAGAAAGAGATTATGGATTCCATCTTGAGAATATGTGTTCCCTCAACACTACGTGTGGTTACCCAACATACTGAGGTTTTGACCATTCAACTAGATCTCACTCCTGATATATCAAACTAACTTACATTTCATGATCAGATTCACTATCCTCTCAGGATTAAAAGTCTATGAAATTAGAAGTCGTGAGATTAATTATTCATGTGACAATTGTTAATTGAATAATTAATCTCACAGTGGTCCAATTCAATATGTCTTACACACTTAAGACATATCAACACACCAACTAGAAGTCTCCACTTCCTTGATGAAGAAAAACTATCTTAGATGATGTGTTATAGTCTTTGCAGATGAAATGCCCAATTCCATTACTGATTAGAAACTATATTTTGAGTTTACAAGGAACTTGTGATTTATATCTTCTATAACTAAATCACATACAATGCATTTCAAAGACTATAATAATGTCTCATTAGTTCATTTATAAATAGTCTCATATAAATAAACAATTTAATTATTTATAACGTGCCAATAAATTGGGTTTCAGGGCACAAACCCTAACATTGCTCATATCAAGCTTGATGGCCATAAAATTTTCTTTCCCCGTATGTTTCTGCATGCTATGGAGAGACTCAAATGCTACCAAAATATTATTAGATATGAGATGATTTTTAGTAAAAGCACTTTGATGGTCAGTGATAATTTTTGGAAGAATTTTTTTGAGTCCGTGTGCCAAAACCTTTGAAAATTTTTTGTACAAAACATTACATAGAATAATGGGTTTGAACTTTGAGGCATGTTCTGGATTTTTAATTTAAGGAATCAAAGTAATAAAGGTGTGATTGAGTTGATGAGGCAGAGATGTAGAATTAAGAAAATTAAGCACAGCCTATGTAACATCATCACCAAGAACATCCCAATAATTTTGATAAAAGAGAAGGGGCATATCGTTGGGACCTAGTGCCTTAAATGGGGCCATCTATTTAATGGCATCACGGACTTCACTCTTTAAGAATTCTGAGAAAAGTTGGATGTTCATATCATTGTGATAGCTTGAATAGAATTTGTGGCCTCTGCCAAAAATTTTAGATTGGCCTAGGTGAACAAATCCTGGTAATAGGCTATCAAGGTGTCGGCAACCTCCTCATCATTGACACTCCACTATCCATCATTCTTCCTTAATTTCAAGATTGAATTTTTCCTCTTGTGTGGCTTGGCTATGAAAATACTTGGAATTTTTATTTCCATGAGATGCCAATAGAGTTTTAGATCGTTGGAACCACATGCGAGTCTCCTTATCCAATAAATGATTGATCTCCAACTTCAACTCTCTAATCCGAAAATTTAATCCAGTTCTTTGAGCTTCAAGTTCAACTTCCTTCAACAACTTTTTCTTTTGTTCCAACTCCTTTTTGACATTACAAGAATGTTTATGACTCCATCGCTTAAGTTCCTATCCACACAACTCAATTTTTTTGACTACATGGAAAGCAAGATCAGATATGGTGTGAGCAGCCCACACAGTCTTCACTGTTTCTATGCAACCTTTCTCGAACAATTACATTTCTTGAAATGAAATGGTTTAGACTTTGGACAACTTCGGGGCATCAAGGCCATCGAGAGTGATCCAAAGAGGACAATGGTCAGATGCGTTTGATGTCAGGTGATGAACTCGGGCTCCAGCAAACTGCAAAAACCAAGCTGTGTTTGTGAAACTTTGATCCAGTTTCTACCACAGTGAATGGCTATCCAAAAAGTGCTTCTGCCATGTGAATTGTTTTTATTTCCATGAGTTGCCCATAGAGTTTTAGATCGTTGGAACTACATGTGAGTATCCTTATCCAATAAATCATTGATCTCCAACTTTAACTCTCTAATCCGAAAATTTAATCCAGTTCCTTGAGCTTCAAGTTCAACCTCCTTCAACAACTTTTTCTTTTGTTCCAACTCTAATGCGAACCTCAATCGACACGCTTTGAGACCCAACAAAAATATTGGAATATTTACCTAGGAAAGCTAAAATTCAGATTTTTGATAAAACCTTGACCCAATGTTTATATGTGAACCATGAACCAAAGGTATAAATAATAGACCTTGACCCAATTATTATAAATGAATTACGAACCGAAGGTATAAAGTTTGAACGCCACAAGGAAAAATCCCTGATAAGTTCATAGTTCTTGAAGAACCAAAAGAAGAGCAAAGCCTCACCTTTTCTGATTTTTATTCAACAATAATATATGGAAAAACGTTTACAGACTTAAAGGCCTATTTAAGGGCTCCATAAAACTTGACAAACAAGAAAATATATTCTAAAATAACTCCTAATTGATATCTAACCATATCAGAAATCAAATTTGACCTAAAAAGCATTAAATGCACCTAAAAACAAGGAAATAAATCACCTAAATAAAAAAAAAATGTACTAAATAATAAAACCCTAAATAAAATTTAATTTGGTCTGAAATTAGCAGATCCAAAATAGGAAAATTGCTAAAAAAACGTTCTAAATATTAAAAGCCCTAAATTCAGGTAGATTTGGTCTGAAATAGCAGCTCCATAATAGGAAAAAATCTTCATTAACTGATATAGAGCTGGAAAGTCAATCAGCCATTAATCTACGCCATAAATCACTCCCAATTAAGCCAGATCAGCCCTCAATAGCTTGGATTAAATTTATTACGTCTTCGTCTTCCTTTGGGCCAAGCTTGGAATGTCCTATGTTAGAATCAGTCCAAATCTCTTGAATCAGCCCATTAAGTGCTTCTTTGATCTTCTTGGATCTTGATCTCGTAATAGGCCCAACTGGAACATGCAATGGATCCTTGAATGCTTGTTGATTCTCATCAAACTCCCTTTTGACATTACAAAAATGTTTGACTCCATCACTTAAGTTCATATCCACACAACTTGATAGGCCAAGAATGTATTGACCTCTTGGGTAAATTAACCAATTAATTAGCGAAGTCAATTAATTAAGTCAATTTAACATGCAATACGCATGGTAGCACAAACAAATCACCAAATAACTTAATGCAACGAAAAAAAATTTGACACGGGCGATTTGTTTACGAATGGGGAAAACCACCGAGGCAAAACCCCACCGGGTGAATTTAAGGTTACCACTCCTAAGAATCCACTATTATCAAAACAAGCGGTTACAAGTAAAGGAATTCTAGTACCTTATACCAACCTATAGTTGAACCCTTACCCTAATACACAATTGGACTTGCAATGTAGTGATAATCTCTCCTTTTAATGCACGGCTCCCAGTACGTGACTAACCAATCAATGTGCGGATCCTAATACACGGCTTACTCCTTTGCACAAATCCTAGTACGTGACTAACACACTAACTTGAGAAGGATTTTGGTTGCAAAGTTCTTCAGTTCATCCACACAATGAAGATCAAGAAGTTTCTTGGTTACAAAACCCTATGACGTACAAACGTAATAGTTTCTTGAAGAGAAAGATGAACTAGGGCAAATTGTCTCCGGTTTTAATTTGAGTGAATAATCACTTTGCATCAAGTTGCATCACCTTAGACGACCCTTAAAATAATCCTTATATATGTCTAGGGTTATGAAAAAAGAAACCCTACATAAATAGCTTGGATATGTGTGGAAAACAGATCTGAAAATCTGAATTTCATAAACCACGATAGATAGGTTATCTGTCGAGCTGCTATCGAGCATCAGGCTAAAACACTTTTAAACCTCGATAGATACAATCTGTCGAGCTTTAAAATATAGCACTTCTTCACTTAATTTTTAAACAGATTTGCATGGCTTTAACTCTTGACTTGAACAATATGTTGCTTGAAGACTTAAACCATCTTAGATCTACCCAATTACAAGTAAAGTGCATTTTGTCAAAGGATTAGCCAATTCTAAATGACATATGTTCATAAAAAGTTCCACATATGTCCTAGCACAACTCAATTCTTTTGACTACATGGAAAGAAAGATCAGATATGGTCTGAGCAGCCTACACAGTCTCCACTGTTTCTATGCAACCTTTCTTGAACAATTACATTTATTGAAATGAAATGGTTTAGAATTTGGACAACTTCGGGGCATCAAGACCATCAAGAGTGATCCAAAGAGGACAATGGTCAAATGCGTTTGATGTCAAGTGATGAACTCGGGCTCCAGCAAACTGCAAAAACCAAGCTGTGTTTGTGAAACTTTGGTCCAGTCTCTCCCACAGTGAATGGCAATCCAAGAAGTGCCTTTTCCATGTGAATTGGGAAACCCACAAAACCAAGATCAAGAAAGTCACACTCATCAACAACATCTCTAAACAATTGCATCTGGGATTGACTTCTACTATTTCCTCCCAACTTCTCTGAACTTCTAAGCAATTCACTGAAGTCTCCAACACACATCCAAGGAAGAGTAAAGCAATCATTTAGTTGAAGAAGCATGTTCCAAGATTTAGTTCTCCTATGTGTTATTGAAAACAATTGATTGATAACATAGCTATTAATCTTTGATATTCTGAAAATTTTGCAGGCATAGATGACAGAGTTTTGAATTTCGTTCCGTATTGGCTATTGGAACAAAATATTTCAGTATCAATATGTACCAATACACCATTTTAAGATTACGCACCATATATATATAGATAGATAGATAAATAGATAGATAGATATGTATGTATGTATGTATTTCAAATATAGTAATTAGAAAATAGTTTAAAAATCACTTATGGTCCTTTGGTAAATAAGCAAAACATGTTAGGTAATGTAAAATATGAACCTTCTGGGAAGGTTCCCACTTTTTCTAATCATTTTTTTTAGGGTAAAAAAAAAAAGGGTAGAGGGGGGTGACCAATGTGGCTTCCCTACTTAAGCGTAACCATAGTAGCACATTGCCCACCTAAGTGAGACCCCATACTCCTAGTTTGTGAGAGAAACTCACTCAATTTTTAGGTCAACCGTTTAGGATGGAGATGGGATTTAAGAAGCACCAACACACAGCTAGTTGTTTGAGACACAAACCCAAGTCCTGAGATTTGTTGGCCTGGTATCTTTTCCATTTTGTCTTCCCTGTCTTGTTACCCTTCCTTCTCCTTCCTCACTTCACTATTCCTCAATGTTTTCTTCTCCTCTGCTTCATCTTTTTCTTTTCTTTTTTCCTCTCACCGCGTCACTAGATCTCTTACTTCATCTTGTTCATTATCTTATTTTCTCGCCTCCTTTGTTCGTATATTAGTCCAAAGAGCAGCAATTAGAATATATAGAACTTAGAAGGGTTCAGATCCATCATTTTTTACTTTATTTCAAACAAAGAAGAAAGGTAGTAGTTCGAAGAGTACCACAAATTCAATTTGGTCTAGAACGTCAATTTCGCCTAGAACACCAAATTTCACTTAGAGCGCCAGATAAGACCAGTACAAGCCGACATTTGGGATGAAATGGAATAAAGGGTCCTTTGCACCAATTTACACACCAGAACGGAAAATTCTAGTCATTCTAACCGGGAATGGAATGGAATTCAAAACATTGATGGAGGATATTAAAAAAATGTGATCCAATGATGAATTTGTTAAAATTCAGATTCGATAAAAAGATATTGATTGAAATTGTAGCCTCAACCAAGTTTGTAGCCAAACTTTGTCCCACTTATAATACTTGGCTTAGTTTAGCTTAGGGGCAAATTACAACTTATCCACTTGTGGTTTGCCCAAAATTTAAGTTGCATACCTAGACATGATTGCCCTTTTATGTGTAGAAAATAACAGCGTCATTAGTTTAGATAATTTACAGGCTTGAAACATATTGAAACGAAAAGGAAAGTATTCAATCTTGGAACCAGCAGGAAAACAAGTCATTATGCACCTCCGAAGGTTCCTCCGGCTCCTAATGGTAATTTCTACTCTATCATTTCACTGCAATGAAAAAGCACCGCTGTGATTTATGACAATTGCATTTTAGATGTATTATACTGTCGCATACTTGTTTCATCCTATCATCAAATGATGCTTGATTTACATAGTTCTTTTAATGATATATTTCATGCAGTAAACAATTCTTTCCTGGTCCTGCTAGCAATCAAGCTCATATCAATTCCATCAACGTGGAGATTTCATATTATTTTGTTCTTTGCTAAGCCATCACTTCCATTTGGCTTACGTTTGTGCGACTTGTCATGCATTTGATTGGTGAGTTGTGATATAATTTTCACAGTTCACTCTATTTGTTGAGACAATTTATTTTGAGCTTTGTTAATTGTAGTGGACTTTGAGTAAAATAGCATTTTATATATACTATATTCTATAATGTGGCCTACTAGTTTAATCTCATCTTCTAATGATGCTGGATTTTCATGTTTCTTTGGATGAAAACATTTCATGCAATACATAATTCTCTTATGAGAAACCCAGACCCTGCTCAATAACAGCTTCCAAACCTTGCTACCAATTAAATAGTTTTCTTTTTTTGGCACATAAGGTCATACCAATCTATATATATAAAAGTTAAAGCGTAATATTTATTGTTACTATGTTTTAGTTGAGCCACATTAGTAGTCATGTTATTATCAATTTTTTTTTCTAATTTTTCCAAAGTTCTTTTTAACATTTAATCATTTAAGGTCAATTAAAAATTCGATTTTTTAACTACCAAAATATCTTCTTCTTTTTTTCTTTTTTTTTTATTCCAACTTATTGTTACACTTTTTCCAACATTTCCCCCACTCTTTTTTTACCTTTCCATTTCCTTACTAATCTTAACCTTAACATTGCTCTTTCTCTATCCATTTACCTTCATTTATTTTGACTACGCTTATTCTCATTCGCTTGCAATAAATTTCCCATTCTCTTCTCCATTCTATGCATAGTTTTCCCACCCAAAAAAAAAAGACTCTCTCTCTCTCTCTCTCTCATTTTTTTTGGTGGATTTTTTTTTTTTTTTTTTTTTGCATCTTTGCTCTAGGTTAATATATTTTATGTTCCTTAGAACTTTACTTTGGGTCGATGCAATTTAGTTGTGTTTTAAGTTGTTATCTTTTTTGTTCTTTTTTATTGTTAAATATTATTCTATTGCATTATAAAAAATAGTAAATAAGAATATAATTTTATTCTATTACATAGCATGATTTGAATAATTTGATGTTTATTGCTATACTTTTTATTTTTACTTTTTCTTCTTATCTTATTTTATTCAATATTTAAATTCAACCACATCTTCCATATCATCAAATTATTTATATTTTCTCTCCTTTTTTAGTTTAAAAAATTAAACATATAATATTTTACTTAAATTCAAATAAATAAAATTATCCTCATAAAGTGTCCTCTTGAAACGTCAGAGAAACCGTATTTCCTATCATACCTAAAAAGGAGATGTTCTCTAGCAATAATAGAAGATACATAAGAAATAAAGTTGAAAAATTTTCGAATCACATTTTTTTGGACATTTCTTTTAACGTGCGTGTGTGTGCCCTTAAATGTTTATAATCTTCATGCATCATTTTAAACACCGCATTTTGTATCCCTTATGACTCGGGCTCTATTCCCTAATAATGCCGAAATTCTAAGGCCCAACATTGGCTTAGGGCCCAATCTAGTTACAAATTTACTTGAGAGATGTTAAAATGGAAAATATAACTTTTTAATGAGCAAAAAATCTATTTTTGGAAAATAAAATCCAAAAGAAACCTTAGGCCTGCGTACACAGGCATGAACCTACATACATAGCCTAGAAGCCTACGCAAGCAAGTAGGTTTTCAGAAGCATAAGAAAGGCAAGCTTCCTACATTAATGTTGAGGTTTGGAATGAATCCCACATCATCTGGGAGCCGTTCCAAACCCCCATTTTCACAACAGAAATAGTCATACATGGTACCTTTCAAAAACACACAAAAATCCCACGAAAAAAAACTATGATTCACTAGAAATAGCGAAGCAAAGAGAGAGTTTTTCACAAAACATCCTCAAGTCAATTTTATTTGTCTAGGGCCTTTTCTAGCCTTGATCCTTGAATTTTAAGATTACTAATCGCATTCTTATTGATTTATGATAGATTTGACTGGTAGGAACAGTCAAAAATCAAGCCTAGGAGCTTTTGCTTTAAGGTATTCATTCAAACTTTTTGTTTTTATTTTCTTTAAGTCTAATTCTGTTTTGTTTGTTTCTTTACTTGTTTTATGTTTTAATATGTTTGTGCAGTCTAGGTTTACGTTGTTATGTGTCTTAAAAGCATGTTAGGGTGTTAGATTTACAGTTTTAAGTTTTGCCATGTTTCTGTCTACTTTTTTTTGAGTTAAGGTTTTTGAACAACCCTGCACTTGCAAGCTTTATACATGTGTGCGCAGGTCAAATCCTACGCATGTAGGTATTTGGCCTGTGTACATAGGCTTCTATAAGCGTACACAGGCTATTGTCCAAAAACCCTAATTTAAGTTTGTTTTGTTTATTTCACATGTTATACCCCTGCTTGGATCCTCCATGTATTTGTATATGAGTTGGAGTCTCTATTTCACATGTTTGTTTGCCTTTCACATGTTTAAATTAGGGTTTGTTTTCATTTCTTTGTTAAATGTCATGTCATTCATTCACATATTCATGCATAATGCCATAGATGCTGAGCTGCTACAAGGTAAGTTATGCATTCACAACGTACATGCATGGTATGATTTAGGTTTGATGATGCAATTCTGTTCTTAATGCCTTAGGTGATAAACATGATTTGTCTTGTTTCTATCTTGATTTGATGTTCATATGCTTTGGCCTTGGATGGCATGTGATGACATGATGATAGTGGCATGCAAGGGTTTATGTTATGTAATGCTAGATGAATGCTAGGATGATGCGACATGTATGTTAGATGAATGTTAGGATATGCCATGATTAGATGTATGTTAAGGTTTGTGATGTGATGTTGTGCCATGATTAGATAAATGTTAGGTTGTTTGATATGCATGATTAGATGAATGTTAGGCTTTAGTTGGCAAACATGATAAATGTATGGTTAGGGATGATCGATGTTGTGTTGTGTGTTTAGATGTATACTAGTGTGAGTATAGATGCAATGTTGAGTATGCATTTAATAAGGTTAAGACATGAGACACAATGAAGAAAAGCCAACCTTAGGCTTGGGCTATTTTGGGTACCTAACACCTTCCCAAGCCCATACTTTAACTCCGAACTCATATCTCGAAAAGTGAGATCAAAAGTGATGGAAAAATACATGTTTGTATTGCATACAAAACATTCGCAGCGGAAAAAAAAAATAACGAATTTACTTCATTCATAAAAGTTAACATGTACTATATAAGTTTCAGAATTTGAGAACAAGAGAGTGTACCTTGGAGCGGTGAATTTCAAAACCGAAGATCAAAAGCACTTGAGAACACTTTCAATCTTCACTCCAATTCCACTAATGTCCAAGATGTGTGGTCTCTCAATCAGTTTACAAATGGAGAATGTCAAAGTGTCTATCACTCCTTACACCACTTCACAATAGTGTTCTTACAATTCCCCTACAGAAAATTCTATATGTTTCTCCCTTTATATCTAACTGATTATCTAATTGGGCTAGTCTTTTGGGCCTTTCCAATTGGGCTTAAGTGTGTGGCTTGGAGTGGAACAAAAAGGGACCAATAAGACACTAACTCCAATGGGCCTTGGGCTTTTCTGTCAACTCTTGACAAGTCCAAAGTTACCATTAATTATATTTAATACCACTATATAAATATAATTGCACTCTAGGCCTTATTTATAAATTATATTCCATGACTTTATTGTATATGCAACCCCTTCATAAAATATTCATAGTAATACAAAGTCATAAAAGTAGACTACCATTTTGTAGATTATTACATCTTAATTCCTTGAGTACCCGGTTTAATCCTTTAAATTATTCATCATATATTTATGAAATCCAATTCCATAAATATATACTTTAGTAACTCCTTACTAAAGTAGTTAGGCCTAACTCTTTGAATAACTAAACTCATTAAACTTATCTCAAGGAATGTTTAATATCTCTGTTAAGAGACTATGAATTCTATCTTGAGAATATATGTTCCATCAACACCAAATGTGGTTGCCCAACATACTGAGGTTTTGATCGTAATTTTATATCTCACTCCTAATATATCAAAGCAACCTACACTTCATGATCAGATTCATTATCCTCTCAGGATTAAGAGTTCATGTAAATATAAGTCGTGAGTTTATTATTCATTTGACAGTCGTTAGGAGAATAATAAATCTCACAGCGATTCAGTTCAATATGCCTCAACTCTTAAAATATATCAACATACCAACTAAAAATCTCCATTTCCATGATCAAAACAAATCATCTTAGTTGACATGTTATAGTCTTCGCAGATGAAATGCCTAATTTCATCACTGACTACGAACTAAAATTCTAAGTTTACAAAGAACTTGTGATTTATATCTTCTGTGACTAAATCACATAAATCACATATTATGCATCTCATGGACTATATGATAATGTCTCAATATTCATGTTACCATTATTTTTAGATAATAATAAGACCGCTTTATTAAACACAACATTAAGTCATACATAATGTCATACATAATAACATACATAGCATCATACAATAGGATTTAAGGATACTAATCCTAACAAAAATGTCCTTCCTTAAAAGGACGTTATATATATAGTTCCTAGACCATTGCAAAAACTAAGTGGCGACTCACCGTTGTGTCCACAACTGTGACTTTTAAAAATCTAATGAACAGTTCTACCTCTCATATAATAGAGGCCAAAAGAAACCCTAGGCCTGCGTACATAGGCATGAACCTGCGTACGTAGCATAGAAGCCTGTACAGGCAAGTAGGGTTTCAGAAGTATAAGAAAGGCAAGTTTTCTACATTAATGTTGAGGTTTGAAATGAATCTCATATCTTCTAGGAGCCATTCTAAACCACCATTTTCAAAATATAGATAGCCATACATGGTACTTTTTAAAAACATATAGAAATCTCATGGAAAAACACTAAAATTCACTAGAACTAGTGGATCAAAGAGGGAGTTTTTCATTAAATTTTCTCAAGTCAATTTTATTTGATTAGGGCCTTTTCTGGCCTTGATCCTTGAATTTTAAGATTACTAATCGTATTCTTATTGATTTTGATAGATTTGATTAAGGGGAACGGTCAAAAATCAAGCCTAAAAGTTTTTACTTTAAGGTATTCATTTTAAACTTTTTCTTTTATTTTCTTTAAGTTTAATTTTTTTTTTAAATTTCTTTCTTTACTTGTTTTATGTTTTAATATATATGTATAGTCTAGGTTTATGTTGTTGTATGTCTTAAAAGCATATTAGGGTGTTAGATTTACAGTTTTAAGTTCTACCTTGCTTCTGTGTCTACTATTTTCTAACTTAGGGTTTTTGAACAACCTTGCACACGCATGCTTCGTGCATGCATACGCTGGTCAAATCCTGCGCATGTAGGTATTTGGCCTGCGTACGTAGGCTTCTGTGTGCGTACGCAGACCGTTGTCCAGAAACCCTAATTTATGTTTTGCTTTGTTTGTTTCACATGTTATACCCCTGTTTTGATCCTCCATGTATTTGTATATGAGTTGGAGTCTTTGTTTCACATGTTTGTTTGCCTTTCACATGTTTAAATTAGGGTTTGTTTCTATTCCTTTGTTAAATGTCATGCCATTCATTCACATGTTCATGCATAATGCCATAGGTGCTGAGTTGCTACAAGGTAAATAAAGGTAATTCATGCATTCACAATCTACATATATGGTACATGCATTTACAATGTTGAGTATGTCTTCAATAGGGTTAAGATATAAGACACAATGAAGGAAAACTAACCTTAAAGTTAGGCGGTTTTGGGTACCTAACACCTTCCCAATACCGTACCTTAATTTCAAACCCATATCTGTAATAGTAAGATCAAAAGGTACTTTCTCGAAAAGGTGCTATATATATGGTTCCTAGACCATTACAAAAACTAGGTGGCGACTCCCCGTTATGTCCACAACCATGACTTTTAAAAATCTAATGAACAGTTCTACCTCTCATTTAATGTCTCTGTTATGCAAATCATAAGCCAATAAATATATGATAATGTTAACAAATGTTACAAATAAAATTATGAAAAATATGATAAAACTAATTGGCCATTATCCATATAGAGTAGTAGTCTCTATTCATCTCTATTTTTGTCTTTAAACTTTAAAAAAATAAAATAAAAAACTCTTTTCAAAGTTTAAGGATGAAAAAATAATTTTTTAACTTCTAGAGATGAAAAAAAAAACTTTAAAAAAAGATTAAAGATCAAAATAATATCTTACCAAAAAAATTATTACGTTCAACGGTAGATCCACGACTAGTCTATAAATCTATCTAAAAGTTGAAGTGTAGCATTTATTACTATTATGCTCATGTTGAGTCACATAAGCGATCATGTCACTTTTTTCTCTTTTTTTGGTTTTCCATCTTTATTGAATGAGCATTGCAAAATTATTGGGCCACATTATTCAATTATTTTCTACCTCAAACGTTTTCTTCTCACTACTCTTAAAAATAAATAAATAAGTAAAAAACAACAACAACAACCTCTTCTTCTCCATATTAGTTTATACCTACTGTAAGTGCACAATTGCACCTGGACCCAAGGATAAACGTGGGCTCAAGCCCAATGAGCCTTAAACAATAAGATTTGTAGAGCGTGGATTTGAAATCTAGTTTAGGGGTATTGGAAACTTGACAAGCAGGCAAAAATGCCACAATCTTAGCAAATGTTAAACGAATGTGACAAAAGAACCTCCTCAGACGTCAGCCGAGGACGATTTATGTATCGCTTCTCTTTTATGTCAAAATTACAGTTCTTAGTTCTTAGTTCTTTTTCAGCTCCTTTCTTCATCTCTCCCTCTATCACCTTCTTGAAGTCCTTATATAATAGCTGGAAAGTTTTATTCTACTGTTCAGAGATCATTTCCCCATCAATGCGGTCAGGGAGGTAGGTGCAGGGTCTTTAATGTGTAGGTAGCAGCCTTTTTCCTCGATATTTTCATCACGCCGTTGCCTCTAGAGGGTACTTGGATCCCCCTCTTATCCAATAGTTTTTCCAGGACTCTGCCTTTAATCTTCTTGGCAAAGCCCAGGGTGCGTGTCGGGCCCATCTGAGAAGACATTCATCCTCGGACGGTTCCTCGGATGTCCATAGTATAAGCTGACTCGTGGGCTTAGGGGCCCAATGACAAAAAACAAAATGGTACCAATTAATCAAGCCCACAACCCATTTGTTTGTTTTATAAATCTTACCCCCACAATAGCCCCTCAAAACTTTATTTTTCCCCCATCTGAGGAGAGAAATAGAGTTTTGATCCGACCAGAATACCTCTCGCACGCTTTGTACATCACCACGCATGTGGGGGTCCTTTTGTTTCCCAGAAAACGTCATCTAGCACTTCAAATCCCGGAACGCGTGCATTTATGACCGCAAGTTACACCCTCTTCCCCACGTTCAACGGTGAGATGAACATCTAACGGTCCTGGTCGCTTCCCAAAAATTTGAGCGGGACAAATCCCATTTCAAGGCCACCTCACGCACGTCAAAACGCTTGGAAATCCGCGCCTTCATTCATTTCTCCAGAATTCAATCACATCAAAGTATCAGTCATCGTTTTTTCTCTCCAGAAACTCGTGAAGACTTGCATAACCAAACCCCGTAAGTTCTTGCTTTCCTTGCTCCTCCCTTCTCGGATTCTGTCCTTGGCTCCACTCTTAACTTCTTTTCTTCTCAAAACTTGTATTTTCACCTCTCCTAAATGGGTAGGTTCAAGTGCCTAGTAGATACCGACGCTGGTATGGAAGGGTTTAGCGCTAAATATCAAATTCCTAATGACATAGGTCTAAAATACTGCCCGGTAGAAGCCGTAGGAGGCTCTAGAAAAATGGGGGAAGTCATCGTTCCCATGATCGCCTTCATCGAAGGTGGAATGACTCTCCCTATGAGAAGTGTGACTAGGGAATACCTCCGCAGCCATAGGTTATGCCCAAACCAGTGCGCACCAAATGTGTTTAGAGTCTTAGGAAGTGTCGACGCTCTAAATGAACAGATGGGCTTGAACCTCACATGGCACGATGTTGCCTTCATGTACGAATGCCACAAACTTAGAAATGTAGGTTATTACATTAAGTCGCGGTCTAGTGTGGTTAGGTTGATCTCGTGTCTGCCCAAATCCAACAAAGGCATGAAGGACGACTACCTCATCGCCTCAGGGAACTGGTATGACGGTCCCCACTGCCCAGTCGAATGGGGAGATCCAGGTGTGACTTCTTAGGAATTAGATTTACTAACCCCTAATTAAATCCTACTACCTTTACCATTTTTCAACTTTTATTGCACATTGTTTCCTTTTGCTTTGATGTCTATCCTCAGTCTGACCATGTCCTTCTTCTTGGATATTTTTCCTTGCAGATAAATAATACGTGCGCCCACGCCTGAGCCATTGCAACGTCTCTGATCTAATCTGAGTTCTCCGCTTAGAAGTCTTTGTGAGTGAAGACTTACAAGTGAGAGCGGTACACTTGATATTAGGATACGATCTTATATCAACGGACTTCCAAGAGATAGAAAACGCGATTATCGCGGGGGACAAGCGACGCAGAAGAATAAACGTAGCAAGACCACACTTTCTCTCCGACCACGATATTCCCGACGAACCCAATACCATCCTGTACGCGCACCCTATCGCCGCAGTTCCACTCTCGGTGCACTCGCAAACAACCGTCATCCCAGAAGAACAAGCCTCCTCGCCGAACACATTGGATGAGGAGATAGATCAGTTCCAACTTGAGGACGTTGAAAGGCGCCGAGGAAACCCGTTCGTCGTACTTTCGGACGAGGAGGACGAGCCTGCCGAGACTTTCGAGATCGTAGGTTTAGTAGTTGCCCACACCGACTCCAGCTCCAAAGAGGAAGAGATGGATATGCTAAAAGGGCTGATGCAACAAAGGGGCAAAAGAGTCGCCAAAAAAGGAGCAGGGGGATCTAAAGTCCCCCCGTCCTTGCCACCACCCCCTCCTCCATCCGATCCTAAGCCTCGCGTCGAGGAGCCCAAGAAAAAGAGGAAGGGAAAGGCCGAGGAGGCCGGTGGAGAAAGGCAGAAAAAACAAAAACAATAGCAACAGCAATCCCAGCAGCAGAAACTGGATAAAGGCAAGGGACATGCCCCTTCAGTAGAAAGCGGGGAGATCCGGGATCTTGCCGAAGTGCGACGTGCACCGGCTAACTGGTCTCCCGAGCTCACGCTGGACGGGGTACCTATCTCCACCCAGTCCAACATCAGGATGTTCCAACATGGCCATGCCCTTCACCTGGCTGAGGCCTTGGAACGTCCTCTCCTGCTGCCCAGGGACATGGAGGCCTTGGACAAGATGACTCAGTCCCAGCTGTTCCTTTCACTAAAAAGGGATTTGGGCTTGGTAAATATTCATGTTAACTTCATCCTCCCTTTTTGTTCTTAACTTATCGTAGGAGACCTTTTTACACATTTGATAATCTGATATCATGTTACAGGCCGTCTAGCAAGTTTTTGCTGTCGAGATGTGGGTAGAGGATTCTCGGAAGAAAGCTGGACTGGAGCTGGAGATTCAGTTAGAAACCGAGAAGTCCCTGGGCCAGGCCCTCACGGAGAACGAGAAGCTGACTTCTCAACTGGCGGGTCTAAAAAGAGAAAGGGACGGCCCTGAGGCCAGCCTGAGGACCATGAAGACCCAAGTGGAGGGGCAGCGCAAGCTTCTTCATCAAAAGGATGAAGAGCTATCTAAAGCTCAGCAGGACCGCTCCAAACTTGAAAAGGAGCTTGCGAAGATGAAGGACGAGGCTCGTACCTTTAAGGGTTCGCTAGAGGCCGCGAAGAAGGCAGCCTACGACGAAGGGGTGGAGGCCACACAGAACCAGCTGACAGAAGAGTTTGCGGCTCTGTGCCGAGAATACTGCCAGCAGGTCTGGGGGGAAGCCTTAACTGCAGCAGGGTTTCCCGCGGCTTCCGAGCTGAGGAGGCCCGAGAAGATTTGGCTTCCCCTAGACATACAAGAGATAGAAGATACTCCTGATGTCGTTCCTGCCCCTGAGATAGCTCCTCCTGCGCCCCCTTCAGTGATCCCAGAGCCCATTCCAGCTCTTACAGAACTTACAAGTTCCCATAAAGAGAAGGAACAGGGTGAAGGTACTGAGAAGGCACAGGGTGAAGGTACTGAGAAGGCCCCAAGTCAAAGTGCTGAGCCTATTGTCCCCCCACCAACTCAGTGGATAAAGGAAAACAAGTCCTGTCTTCCTTTGAAATGGAACTAAAGAGTACTGAGGCCATCAGTACTTCCCAGCAAGACCCTACTCCAAAAGCTTAGAGCCGAACCTAGGACTTCATTTTTTGTAATTGAGATTTTCTTTGTAATACATATCAAAAATCAATTAATGAAAATCTGTCTTGTTTGATCTTCATTTGATTTGCATTTATACTATTTTTGTGTTTACCATAAGAGCTGTCATTAACACACAAAGAAAGAATGAATGAGACAACTAACTCCAGTTCTAATAGTTGAACTATCATTACTTTAAACAATAATACACATGCTTAACTTGTGCTTCACAAATTACACCTTAAGAGTACAACATGTGCAACGGAATGATAACACTTAACAAGCTAACTTAGAATTCAATTTGAGGCATGAAGTGATCAAAATTACTTCATCAAAATCTCAATATTAACACGACATGAATTTTTGCTAGCCTTTCTAAAGCAAACTTCGTTTTGACAGTAAGTACAACATCAATTTGTACAAGGCATATAGGCCGAGAACAGCACAGATCAACGTGACACTTAGAATTTGCAACTTGGAACGTTAATTTGGCCGAGGCAATGGGTCCGAGGACCCTACATTATCAACTTTCCGCTTGATGCTTAAGAATTTGTAACAAATAATAAGACATCAGTTTATACAAGGTATGTGGTCCGAGGACCATACATGACCAAGTTTCTATTTGATACTTAATAATAGTAATTTAAAATGTTAATTTTCCCAAAGTAGAAGGTCCGTGGACCCGGCATAACTAAGGTTCTGTTTAACAAATGATGAGATATCAATTTCCACAAGGTATGTGGTCCGAGGACCATACATGACCAAATTTCTGTTTAATACTTAATAATAGTAATTTAAGATGTTAATTTTCCCAAAGTAGAAGGTCTGTGGACCCGGCATAACTAAGGTTCTATTTAACAAATGATGAGATATCAATTTCCACAAGATATGTGGTCCGAGGACCATACATTACTAAGTTTCTGTTTGATACTTAATAATTATAAAAGATAAACCTAAATAGACATTCAGAATTTGAAACGCAAACGACACAAGCACTTTTTATTAGCAATAATACCTTCGAAGGTTGTTTACATTCCATGGGCGTTGCACAATTTTTTCATCTAGATCAGCTAGTCAATATGACCTTATGCCTGCTACAGAAATGATCCGATATGGTCCTTCCCAATTTGGTCCCAGCTTTCCCCATGCGGGGTTCTTGGCGGTACCCATAACTTTTCTCAACACCAGATCACCAGGCGCTAGCGGCCTTAGCTTTACGTGGGCGTCATACCCCCGTTTAAGTTTCTGCTGATAATAAGCCATTTGGACCATAGTGGCCTCTCGCCGTTCCTCAACTAAATCCAGGCCTTTCTCCAGGAGGCCACCATTACCTTCTGGATTGAAAGAGCTCGTCCTCAGGGTGGGGAAGCCAAATTCTAAGGGTATCACAGCCTCGACACCGTAGGTCATAGCAAACGATGTTTCTCTAGTGGACCTGCGCGGCGTAGTTCGATATGTCCATAAAACATGTGGTAGCTCCTCTACCCATCTGCCCTTCGCGTCGTCCAGCCTCTTCTTGAGTCCACTGACTATGACCTTGTTAACGGCCTCGGCCTGCCCATTTCCTTAAGGATAGGCTGGAGTCGAGTATCTGTTTGTGATGCCCATGTCACTGCAATACTTCCTGAAAGCTCTACTATCAAATTGAACACCATTATCCGAAACGATTGTGTGTGGTACCCCAAATCTAGTGATGATATTCTTCCAAATAAACTTCTTGGAATCGACGTCCCTGATATTTGCTAAGGGTTCAGCCTCGACCCATTTGGTGAAATAGTCGGTTTCCACAAGTAGCCACCTTTTATTTCCTACAGCCCTCGGAAAAGGACCTACTATGTCCAATCCCCATTGAGCGAAAGGCCAAGGACTGGACAGAGGGTTAAGGGTTCCCCTAGGCTGATGAATGTTGGGAGCGAACCTTTGGCACTAGTCACATTTTCTTGCATAATTCTGAGCTTCCCTCTGCATATTGGGCCACCAATATCCCTGAGTCAAAGCCCTATGAGCTAAGGACCTTCCCCCGGTATGGCTTCCACAAATTCCCTCGTGCAATTCTTCCAAAAGTGCCTCCGTTTGGTCGGGATGCACGCATAACAAGTATGGTCCGGAAAAGGAGCATTTATACAGTTTCTGATCCTCGGATAGCCAGAAACGTGGGGCCTTTCGACGAATCTTATCTGCTTCAGACTTATCCTCGGGAAGAATATCGTTTTTCAAAAAAGATACTACAGGGTCAATCCAGCTAGGTCCGAGCCTTATCAGATGGATATAGACGGCCTTGACAGTGGTCAGAGTAGGTTCCAGCAGGTCTTCAACGAGGATAACCCTAGGCAGACATTGAGCCGAGGAAGTCGCCAAGGTGGCCAATGAGTATGCATGTGTGTTTCCACTTCTAGAAACGTGAGAAAGGATAAAAGAATCAAATTCTGATTGTAAAAATTTAACCTGGGTCAAATATTCTTGCATTCTTGGATTCCTAGCCTCCATGGTTCCTGTCACTTGGCCGACCACTAACTGAGAATCTGAGAACATATGAACATCCTTTCCGCCCATCCTATGCACCATATTCATGCCGACCAAGACTGCTTTGTACTCGGCCTCGTTATTAGTCGCCGAGAACGCTAACCTCAAAGATTTTTCAAAGACAATTCCCTCAGGGGATAACAACACAAGTCCGATACCAGATCCTCTCTAGTTAGCTGCGCCATCCACGGACACTTTCCAAATCGAAGGTCCTTTGTTCGTAATCATGCCAACTGATTTCTCATCAATGTGTGATTCCTCCACAGTTTCTTCCAACAATGGTTCAGCAAATTCTGCTACCAAATCTGCGAGAACCTGGCCCTTCACCGAGGTACGTGGCATGTATTTGATATCAAAGGCTCCCAAAATAATTCCCCACTTAGCCACCCTTCCAGAGTAGTCAGCACTATGTAACATTGACTTGAGAGGTAGTTGGGTCAGAACTACAACGGTGTGGGACTGGAAATAGTGAGGAAGCTTCCGCGTGGTGTGAACTACGACTAGAAGTGCCTTCTCCAAAAGTAGATATCGCACCTCGGCTTCGTTCAAGGATTTACTAACGTAGTAGACCGGTCTTTGCACCCCACCGTCGTCCCTTATGAGGACCAGGCTGACTGCATGGACGGCCACTACCAGATATGCAAACAATACTTCATCAACCTCCGGTCGCGACATAATGGGTGGCCAGAAAAGATATTCCTTAAGTTGTTGGAAAGCTACAACGTAGTCCTCGAACCATTGAAACCCTTTCCATTTATTTAATAGTTGGAAAAAAAGTCTGCACCGGTCGGCTGACCGAGAGATAAACCTGCTAAGAGCAGCAATCATTTCGGTCAACTTCTGAACTTCTTTCGGATTACGAGGTGGTTATAAGCCTTGAATGGCTCTAACTTGTGCCGGGTTCACTTCTATCCCTCTATGAATAACCATATAACCTAGGAACTTTCCAGAACCCACACCAAAAGAACACTTTGAGGCGTTAAAGCGCAGCTTGTACTTTCTAAGTACTTGAAAGGTGTCATCCAAATCTTTCACGTGCGAAGGTATTGTCCTACTTTTCACGACCATATCGTCCACGTATACCTCAACGGTCTTCCCAAGTTGCGACTCAAACATTCTGGTCATCATCCTTTGGTAAGTGACCCCTGCATTTTTCAATCCGAACGGCATAACCTTGTAGTGGTAGTTCCCTTGTTGGAGTAATAAAAGCAGTCTTCTCTTGATCCTCCACCACCAATGGAATTTAATGATAACCCTAGAAGGCATCCAAAAAGCTCATCCGAGGATGGCCGACCGTGGCATCCACAAGCTGATCGATGCGTGGCATAGGGAACGAGTCTTTTGGGCAGGCTTTGTTTCTATCTGTAAAGTCCACACATACTCTCCAGCTTCCGTTCTTCTTTTTCACCACGACCGTATACGCCAACCACTCTGGGTAGAATACTTCATTTATAGCCCCGGCCCTCTTGAGCTTGAGCACCTCCTCTTTAACAGCCTCGGAGTGCTCTTTAGAGGAACGCTGAGGTGGCTGCCTTCTAGGAACAATAGCAAGGTTAACGTTCAAATGGTGACAAATGAAGCTTGGGTCTACCCTCAGAGCCTCATAGGGATCCCAGGCAAAGACATCGATGTTGTCTTTCAGAAATTCCAACAACTCCATCTTCTCCTGGTATGATAGGCGTACACCAAGTTGAAAGAACCTTTCAGGGTCATCGGCTATCAGAAATCTCTCCAAGTCTTCGCATGTGGCTTCCTCTGCTGTCACCGCGTCGGGTGCATCCAGAGTCGTTAATTGCTACAAGTCCTTAACAATTGAGGCTGAGGACTCCGTTCCGGCCTGACGTAGTACTACAGCCGATATGCATTGCCTAGCCACTGATTGGCTGCCCAAAATTTCTTCAATGTATTCCCCCAAAGAGAACTTTACCTAAACATGCAGGGTGGAGGAGACAGCGCCCAAAGCGTGCAGCCAGGGCCTGGCAAGGATGGCTATGTATGGGGAATATGTGTCGACCACAATAAAATCCACCTCAACCGTTTTCGAGCCAGATTGTACAGGCAGTCGAATCTGTCCCTTTGGTATAACGGTTTTCCCTTCAAAACTTATTAAAGGCAAGTCGTAAGGAGTAAGATCCTCCAATTTCAACTTCAGCCCCTTAAATAAGTCAAGGTACATAATATCTGCCCCGCTGCCCTGGTCAATCATCACCCTTCTGCCGTCGTAATTCCCTATCCTCAAAGTGACAACCAAGGCGTCATCATGGGGTTGGATGGTCCCAGCCTTGTCCTCCTCTGAAAATCCCAAAACGGGCAAATTCACTCTCAGCCTCTTCGGTTTCGCGCCTGATTCCTCGGCCTGGGAGTGTGAAACTGCCATCACCCTGGTGGGACATGAACCAGTCCTACCAGGTGCAGCGATGATAACATTTATCGTTCCCAAGGACGGCCGAGATGAATTATTCTTCTAATTATTCGAGCCAGACTGACTACCTTGCCCGTTAGGTTGGTATAGGTGTTGCTTTAATTTTCCCTCGCTAACAAGCTGCTCCAAGTGGTTCCAGAGGGTTCGGCAGCTCTCAGTAGTGTGACCCACATCCTGATGATATTGGCAAAAAAGCTTCTGATTCCGTTTCGCAGGATCCCCCGCCATCTTACTAGGCCATTTGAAGTAGGGTTCATTACGGACTTTCTCCAGTAGTTGGTGCACTGGTTCTCGGAATACAGTATTAACTGCTTGAGGGGTGGCTGAACCAAACTGACCAGAGTAATCTCTCCTCGGCTTATTGTTGTTATACCTGTCCGACCTGAAATCCCTTCTCTCCTGCGGGATAACCTTCGCCTTACCCTTTCCCTGCTGTTGATCTTCCTCAACCCTTTTGTACTCGTCAATACAGTCCATGAGGCGACGTACACTCCGTACGGGTTTTTTGGTCAAGGATTTCCTTAAATCATGATCAGTGGGAAGGCCCACTTTGAAAGTATTGATCGCCACCTCGTCAAAATCTCCATCCATCTTATTAAACATCTCCCAATACCTGTCGGAGTATGCTTTCAACGTCTCACCCTCCTTCATGGCCATAGATAAAAAGGAATCCAACGGCCGAGGAACTCTGCTGCATGTAATAAACCGTGACGCGAATGCTCTAATTACTTCCCCAAACGAACCGACAGACCCCGATTTTAGGCCATTGAACCATCTCATAGCAACAGGTCCCAAACTAGAAGGGAAGACTTTGCACATCAAGGTCTCATTATGGGAATGCACCACCATTCTCTGATTAAAATGGCTCACATGTTCCACCGGGTCTGTCCAGCCGTTATAAATGGTAAAGATGAGCTGAGTGAACTGCCTGGGGAGCCTTCCATTCTCAATCCTACGCGAGAATGGCAATTTGGAGATTTGGTGTAGCGCTCGGCTCATAGCGTCGTTCCCCAAGCCCCTAAAGGGGAGCTTCCTACGCCTGCGACCTACTAGGTCACCCTCTTCACAAGAGGAAGTTTTGCTGGGGGACGACCACGACCTTGAACTGTAACTACTTCCCCGAGATTTCCCAGAAGAAGAATTAGATGGGGGTGAAGCACGCCTTCGTCTGACGCAGCGCAACTTCTTCTCAAGGTGGTCTATCTCTCTCTGCATGGCCTCAGCCCCATCTTCATGGGTGGCACTGCCTCTACTGCAGGTGTGACTCGCACCAGGATATACAGTGTAAACGCTTTCCTCTCGATCCCTCCGGCGCTCAAGACGTTCGAAAAGATCTTCAGGTTGCAATCCCTGAGATTCTACATGGTGTGAGCCTAAGCCAACCATGGTGTTCCAATTCCTTGAACACTAGATTTCCCACAGACGGCGCCAATTGTAAGTGCACAATTGCACCTGGACCCAAGGATAAACGTGGGCTTAGGCCCAATGAGCCTTAAACAATAAGATTTGTAGAGTGTGGATTTGAAATCTAGTTTAGGGGTATTGGAAACTTGACAAGCAGGCAAAAATGCCATAATCTTAGCAAATGTTAAACGTATGTGACAAAAGAACCTCCTCGGACGTCAGCCGAGGACGATTTATGTATCGCTTCTCTTTTATGTCAAAATTACAGTTCTTAGTTCTTTTTCTGCTCCTTTCTTCATCTCCCCCTCTATCACCTTCTTGAAGTCCTTATATAATAGCTGAAAAGTTTTATTCTACTGTTTAGGGGTCATTTCCCCATCAATGCGGCCAGGGAGGTAGGTGTAGGGTCTTTAATGTGGAGGTAGCAGCCTTTTTCCCCGATATTTTCATCACGCCGTTACCTCTAGAGGGTACTTGGATCCCCCTCTTATCCAATAGTTTTTCCAGGACTCTGCCTTTAATCTTCTTGACAAAGCCCAGGGTGCGTGCCGGGCCCATCCGAGGAGACATTCATCCTCGGACGGTTCCTCGGATGTCCATAGTATAAGCTGACTCGTGGGCTTAGGGGCCCAATGACAAAAAACAAACTAGTACCAATTAATCAAGCCCACAACCCATTTGTTTGTTTTATAAATCTTACCCCCCACACCTACAGTTAAGCTCCCTCCAACATTTCCCTTCCCTCTTTATCTCTACTACTCTCTACTTCACCATTACACTTCCATCATCCTTTTTTCTTTCTTAAAATTTGAATTTTTTCCTTCCCATTTTTTTTTTGTATAAATTTAATATCATTTTCTTTACTCAATCCATATTTCCCACACAAAAATTGTGAGTACTCTCTCTCTCTTTTAACTTTCTTTTGGTAAATTTGTGTTCTCTCTTATAACTCTAATTAATGCTATGTTTGGAAGTTTTGAGAGAGAGGAGAGTAAAGGAGAGTAGAGGGAATAAGAGTAGTAGAGAAGAGAGTAGAGGGGAATGGTTATCTTCCACCTTGTTTAGATTTTTTTAAAATTAAGTGAGGGGGAAAGGAATAATTAGTCTTTTTATTTGTAATTTTGTTAATATAGTAAGGGCAAATTTAGTAATTCATTTGATCAAATATTTTTATGCTCCACTCTCCTTCCAAATCTCTCCAATTTGGGGAAATTAAAAATGAGGGGTTAGAAGTAGTTCAAACCCCTCCAAATCTCTCCCCTTCCTTCCTTAAAAAACATCCAAATAAGGTAATTTAATTACTCTCCATCCCTCTACTCTACTCCCATTCCTTCTCCCAACATCCAAACATAGCATAAGGTTGTTTTTTTTTTTTTTTAAAGTGTTTTGGTATTGTGTTTTAATTTCTCATCACAAAGTCTTCCTTCTCCATTTTATAGCTTTGGATGAATTTTGGTTTTTGTTAATACTTTTTTCTTTTTTTTTCAGAAATAGGAATTTGAGTTTATATCAAAACACAATCTACATGGCTATGAATTTGAATACATCTACCATTTGTTTAAAATTTTGAATAATAAATTATTATGAAGTCTAGGCCAAAATGCAAAAAACACCCTCTAAGTTTCACAATTTTTTTATTTCAGTCTTATAAGTTTTAGTTTTGTCATTTCAATACTCTAAGTTTCATTCTTTTCCAATTAAGTCCTCTGTTAATATACGGTTAGTTTCTATCGTTAACTTTTACTTTTTTATTTTTTATTTATTTCTTAATGATAAAAAAAATAAAAATAAAATAAAAAAAGAGAACCCCACCCCACCCGATTCCTGATTTGAGAATCGGAGAGGACGCAAGTGGCAAAGGACGCACGAATCTTAATGGTGTCAAGCATTCGGCGGCTGATCTCATGAGAGTACACCTGGAGTAGGGTAAAATTCGCTCCCGGTTTCTAAATCTCCAGTAGGGCTATCCAGCGGGTAAAAGACTCGACCAAACCGACCGAATCCGACCGACTCAAGGCCCAACGAGTGGACCCGAAGTCCATGGTCGGTCAGATTCAGGTCTGCCTCTCACAAAAATTGGATTTTCGGTTCGAGTTGCGAGTTCAAGTATTATAAACCCGTATTACCCGACCTGACCGATAGTTTAAGATTTTAAAAAAAATCAGTTGTTTTTAGGCCAACACGTGAGGACTAATGCTGACCTGATAAGTGATAAGACTAAACACTGAGTTGCTGAGATTACATGCACACGCAAAGCCTTAGTCCACACGCAAGTCTGTTCCACAGTCCTACTCTTAAAAGCCTCTCTCAGTAGTCAGTCCTCAATCTCATCTCACCATCTCACTCTCTCAAAAATCACTCTCCGTTCTCTCTACTCTCAATCTCAATCTCAATCTCAAGTCTCTCTACACTCCTCTCCAAACCCCAACTGCTGCTGCCGCCACCGCCTCATCACCACACCTGACACCGCTTCGCCTCACTTTCCACCATGGGTTAAATCTTGTCAGCCTCTCGTTCTCAGCTTCATAGTATATTTTTATCTTGGATATGGATCAGTGGGTGTGGGTATGTGGGATATGGATCGGTGGGTGTGGGTATATGGGATGTGGATCGGCCAAGGTGGGTGTGGGTTTGCCGAAATGGGGATTGAGTTATGTGCATAGATGGGTAGCTTGGATGTGGATCGAAGCTCATGGAGAAGGGTAGCTTGGATGCTGGCGAGGGTGGATGATGATGGTGGTGGATCGAAGACATGCAACGGTGGAGCATGGCCGTGAGGTTGAGTTGGAAGAAAAGATGGAGAAAACTCACCATTGAGTGGAGGAAACAGACGGCTTGGGTGGTCGGAGCAGAGCTTCATCGCGTCAATGCGTGAGGTGGTGCCAAAGCAATGCTATTGCCGAGATGGATGAGTGGTCACAGTTGAGCTTTGGAGAAAGTGTGCTAAGAGTGAGGCGTGTGAGGAGTGACCCAATTCGAAGCCCAAACCTGCCAAACCGACGAATCCGACTCGTTCAACCGATGACCCAAACCGCTAGGTCTAACTCATATATCAGGTCGGTTGTGGGTCACATTTTTGGGAACCTGACTCAGTCGAATCGAGTCCAGGTCAGGCCCAAACCCGAGCCAACCCAACTCGTGGACAACCCTACTCTCCAGCAACGCTACACTTACATTCACAACCGAGGCAATCAATTCCATAGCATCCTCTGGCTAAGTGGGAAAGTAATAAACAAACCGTAATCCTCCGAAACCTAGCTATTGCCACAACAACGTGTGACCGCTACATTCAACTTGGCATTGGAATTAGAATTAGGTAAATTATTGGGAGATAGATATTATACTTGTGCAACAACTCAGACTTGGTCAAGTTCACATATCATTTGCTTGTTAGACTTAAAAACTTGAGCTATGAATGTGAGATTTGACCCGAGCCAGACATAGTATGAAGCTAAAGCCAAATCACATCCTGTGCTACAATTGGATTCAGCTATGTAACAACATACTGAGACCAAAACCAACACCAACACAAAAAGCCACAACTTGGGTTTCATCGCATTTGGTGGCTCTTCTCCCTCTTTTCCCCTCCTCATTATTGGTTTCACAGATCGGGTGGAATGGGGTTTCTCTTTTTTTTTTATTAAAATTTTTTTCCAAAATTAAGAAGTAAATAAAAATTTAAATTAAATACAAAAAAAAAAATTAACTGCATAAACTAACAATACATTAACGGAAGACTTAATTGATAAAAAATGAAATTTAGAGAACTGAAATGACAAAACTAAAATTTACAGGACTAAAATAAAAATTGATAAAACTTAGAGAGTGTGTTTTGCATTTTAGCCTAAAGTCTATCTTGTATTCCTTTGGTTTTATTTTAATTCTGGTTAAGATAACATTGTAATTTTGTAATAAGTTTTAATTATTATGATAATCACATTATTCCTTAAGAGATGAAAATTTTGAATAATAAATTTGAAACTTATAAAGCTTAGTTGTACATTAGGCAAATTTAACACAATACAACAAAAGTTAGAAAAATATGGTTCACAAAAAAAAAAAATTAAATACACAAAAAATAATAGAATAATATATTTGTAGAGATAAAAATAAATATACTTGTACAAATCTTTTTTTTAAAATTTGAAAATACTTAAAAGTGTTAACTTTTTATATATTACACCCCATTACATTTATATTTATATATATATTCTCACACATTGCATTGGTCTGCAACTAGTTTAACCCAATAATTAGGTACTCTTTCATAGTTCCATGTTGGAACATAAATGTTCATAGTATTTGAATCACCTCAATTATCTATTGTATCATAGCAGACAACACATTTTGCACCATAAGATATTTAAACAGCCCAAAAAGGGGCCCTCATGACTACTAAATACCACTTGTAAAGATGAATTCATAAATTAAACATGGCTCACCCAGAACATTTTTCCCAAGAATCTAGAAGTTAATTAATAAACAGAGTTGCATAGGAAGGATTTTTAAGAAACTAAAAGTTAGGATTTGAAATATGGTAAACTGCCGGGGTGTGTGCTAGTTTTTAGGGGAAAAAATATCAAACGTGCGTGAAATATATATATTGTACTAATTTTTAAGAAAAAAGTTTCTCTGGTAGTTTTTTTTTTTTTTTTTTGAATTATAATTTTAACCCTTTTTTATTTTTTTAAAGAATAAAAATTATCTAATTAGCTTAAGGGAATTTTTGACATTTTTTATAGACATAACTAACTTTTTGAATCTTTTTAATACATAGATATAAGGCATAAGCACAAAAGAAAACATGTGATTCTCCTTTTATCATCTCATCTACACCAAGTGAATCTCCTTTTATCATCTCATCTACACCAAGTGAATCTTACCATATCTAAGCTCTCGTGAAGTCTCTGCTTATTTATATATATATATTGAATATTTGATTGATTCCTTAAGTTCTTAACTTAAATTTCTACCATGTGTATAGTCAACTAAGTAAATAGATGGTGTTAAAACACCATAATACACTTCACCAACATACCCAACCCATAACAGTCCCCACATATAGAATTTCACCTCTTTTTTTTGTGGGCTCAACTTGCGAGAAAACCCACGGGCTTCTTTCAGACTTCTCTCACACAATACCAGAAGAAGAAATATGGCTTATATTAGTCTTTTATACTTCTCACACTCAAACTCTTAAATTTTTAATGAAATCAAGCAAAGGAGGACAAAGGAGCTGGAAATCATAGCTTGAACGATTTTCTGCATTGCTATGTTTGTATGCTAGACAGATCGCTGATTTTTTTTTTTTAGACCGCCATAGTGCCGTTCTACTTTGAGAACCCAATCCTCTTATGTTTGGAACAATATCCATTATAACAACAACGGGAGCTCCGTCATATTCATTCCCAAATAGCCTCAGGACCTACTGCTAGTACTCCATCTAAACCCAATCCCAATCCTCTACTCACTGCAACCACCTTAGTAATCTCCTTGCCTCATTGTTCTCTCCAAACAAAAAAGTTTAGGACTTCACCATGTATTTCCAAATAGCATCAAAATGGCCTTCAAGTTATTCTATATAGTGACAAAAACTTTATCTAGATTGTGTTCAAGTTGAAGGAGACCCTCTATTCTATTTGCAGTGCGTCTGATCTGGGTATTGACATTGGATAGAACCAGGAAATTGTGTGAGAGGTTTGAAGTGGATGGATTTTATCGTGGGCCAACAAATAAAATAGAAAAGAAGTGTTTTAACGCCATTTGAATGGTTATTTAACTAAACAGATGGAAAATTTTTGAGAAGGGAACCTAAGGTAGTATCAAAGTTTTGCTCTAATACTTTACCAACGTTCAGCAAAAAATATTAATCCAAACCCACACAAGTGGGTCATCAAGTAATCCCAGTTTCAACAGGATTTGGAAGTAAAATGGAGAGTGAATATTAACCATTAACCACCCAATTGTTTTCCTGCATAGGTCAATACTATTTCTTAAATATCCCTGAGGAGTTGGAGGGAAAAAATACATAAAAACAAAACCCAACCCTACATGATAGAGAAATTTTAGAGTAAGCGTCATTGGCAAATTACACCCTTATGGCACTGTCAGGGGCGGAGGGAGGGGGGGGCGAGGGGGGGCAGGTGCCCCCCCTGAAATTTCAATTTTTTTTTACTAGGAAATACCATATTGGCCCCCCCCCCCCCCAACAAAAAAAAAAAAAAAAAAAAAAGCTAGAAAGGAAAAGTAACGTGACTTAATTGAGTTCCTCTATTTTTTTTTTTTTTTTGGACAGAAGTGATAAAACCTTTCCTGCTTTCCTAGTAGTAGTAGACTTCTACCCCTAGAAGTAGTACAATTCTAATGATCTCTATAACAACTTTGCTACACCTACTCGGATTAGAAGTCAGTAGAACTCTGAAAAAAAAAAAGTATATATAATGCAAACAAGGCACGCCTCCCATCACAACGAAAAAATTTCTTTTCAATCCATTTTCTTTCTTTGGATCTCAGAGTTGCTGTGCAGTTTTTAAAAGCATTCAAGTTGGGTTTTTAAGTTACATTCAAATATTTATAGGTATGCATACTCTTAATACTTTTGCTTTGATTTATTTTTTTTTTAAAGAATCAAATTATATGTTTAAACTGTTTATATTTAGATGGATCTCTTAATTTGACTATTCTTAACCATAAATTTATAATTCAAATTATATGTTTAAACTATTTGTATTTATAATGATCTCCTCATTTGATTATTCTTAATCATAGATTGTAATTTTTTTTCTTTATTTTAATGATATGACATATATATTTGTAGTTAATTGAGATTATGGAGAATCTTGATCATAATAATGAGTCCGGATCAAATCCTAAACGAACTTGTATCGAAGTAGATGTTGCAAATCTTCCCACGGATCCTGGTTTAAGAATAAAAATTTGTAACTATCATCCTAATGAAAGAGATCAAATTAGAAGGCATTATCTACAAAATAAACCTTGACATGCGGTCCTCTGAAGAGTTTTCAGCACTTAAAGGAATTGGACAGCTTGCTGAAAAGATGGTAGAAATGAAAAAGAATGTTTCATATCCATTGGTTTACTCATTAGTGACTTTGGCATTGATCTTACCAGTTGCAACAGCTACTGTTGAGAGAGCTTTTTCAGCAATGAACATAATTAAAAATCGATTACGCAATTGAATAGGAGATCAGTGGATGAATGATTGCTTAGTCACATATATTGAGAAAGATATATTCAAGACTATTGAGTGTGAAGAAATTATGCAGCGGTTTCAAAATATGAAAAATCGTCGAGGGCAATTGAGTAAAATAAGCTAGGTGTGAAAAAATAAATTAAAGCTTACATTTTATGTTAGATTCTGTATGACAATTACATTATCATATAGTTGTTTACTTATTTTGTTATTAATATTGATTAATTTTTTTACATTAATTTTTTACTTCCAATCTTGTCTTTTAATCTTGCCCCCCCTTACCTAAATTCCTGGCTCCGCCACTGGGCACTGTATACATACATTACTTAATCTCATTCCTGGTATCCTTCAACAATCAGGAAAATTACTACAAAAAACTGAGAAAAGCAAAAACATGGGGCAATATATAAAGGTATTTGCTTCACTTCAGTTATCAATTAGGCAGTTCCAGCAGTCAGCACAGAAAACCTGGGCAAAATATTGAAACTGGAATGACTGAAAATGAGCTATAATACCATCCTGGTTCCAGACTTCAGTGCTAATACAACTAACACCTACCCTACTCAGCCCATCAAAACTTAAAAAGTACCAAAATTCAAAAATATTGCACACAACAATATCGAGAAGACCTATCAACATGGCAGCAATATGATGCTTCACTGAACCCCAACCCTTTCTTTTCCTAATTGATAATTTCTAAAATTATTCAACTGAAATAGTACTTACGTAAAGACTACATTCATTTCTTCTGCACCACCTTTGCCAGAATTCTCCCACTTTTCTTTGCCTACATAAGTTCAGTTCTAATCTTCTGCACCAGTGCCACCATCTTCTTCAGTCAATTGCTTCTGTTTTTCTTGCTCCTCTGCAAAAAATCACAAAACCATTCTAATTAACCCCCCCAAAAAAAGCAAAAAAAAAAAAAAAAACCCCTAAATTAAGGATCAATAAACCAGCAACAGCAAAAAGAAGAAAGAAAGGTAAAAGAGCAACAATCAATAATAGCCACAAAATCATATCGTAGTCTAGAGAATTAGTGTGTTTATGACAACTGCAATAAAGTGAAACTATTGACTGGAAATCTACAAACTAAATACAGCAAATTTGTTACAGCATGTGAGCCTACAATACATTGATTTCATAACAAACATTCATATATCTTTACGATACATATACAAAGTAAAGAAAGTTCAATTCCTCAAAAAGTCCCAAATTCATTTAATTACCTATGGCTAGTTGCACCAATGAGTTTGACTAATCATGCACTATTCATGAAAGATACCTCAACAGCAGTGTCGTACAAACAAGGAACACCAAAAATCATATAAATCACAGATTGAACCAAATGCTGTCAACATCCGCTCTCTCCCTCTTACTGAAATTTTGGTTAAAATATGCCAAACTAGATTACAAAATCTGATATTTAATGTTTGGAATAAGTCATGAGATCAGAGTCAAATTTTAGCTGCATAACATTTATACCGTCAAATTAGTAAATTAGGTACACCATTCACAATCAGGCTAGGTATTGGAAATGAGTAGGGTTTGCTGCTTTTAGCTTCTTATTTGTTTAGGTTTTCAGTATTTATTTTTTATTTTTTTATAGTTATGCAAGCACCCAGTGGATCTTGAAACCACAACCTCACCCTCCACCTTACTCTTACAAGCAGTGGAGGAGTACTAAATTGCCATACCAGTATCAATATGATTGGTTAATAAAACAGGATGCTGATAGACATCTAAACAGCTTTGGTATTTGTGACCAATATCTAGCTCCAAATTATATCATAGACCCTTCTTGTTTTGACCTGCTAAGAAAATAGCACAAGTATTTCTATAGAAGATTATCCACCAACAGAGTAACCCACATCAACTGTTAAAAGAGACTTTAGCATCCAAAAAAATGCCTCGCACTTAGTTATTCTTCTTGACTAAAGAAAAGCTACCAATTTGTTTAGTATATTTAGCAGCCCTTTAAATACATTGCAAAATGACTGGACTATGCCTCTTCTCGTCTTCAGATGCATAGACATAGGGAAGATCCCCAAAAGAAACACATTTAAGCAGAAACAGGTCAAAAAAATTTCATCATCCAGCCATGCTTAAGTTCAGACACCCTAAATGTCCTATTGGTCATGCTCATGAAAACAATGTCCTCTTGGTCATCATTTCTCCATCCTTAAACCGGCTTTCTACACTTGATTTCTGTCCAAACTATTTTGAACCTCTTCTAAGTCAAGGTAATACCAAATTGGATGTCATGCAGCTTATGCTGAAGCAAGAGAAGAACCCATCCACCAACCACACAACGACCCACCTCATTCTGGAGTTTCTTAGCAAGTAAAACATGGAAAGAAACATTCATAGACATGGAGAAAAATAAAGGCCCCAGAAAGAGCATTCTTTGTCACCAAAACCTTATGGACCCTAAAAAATGTTGCCAAGTGGCCATTGGTTTGAACTTTGATGATATCATTTACATTGGACAGCAATAACAACCCCTTGGCAAAGAAAACAGATACAAAAACATGTGGCAAAGGAAGAGAAAAACATCCGTCAATAGATAATCTGCAAATAAATTAATATAACAGGGACTAAAGGACAGTTGAGTGTAACCATCATCACCCTGTACACTGGTGGGGAAAAAAACTAAGAAGAAACTTGTAATTACTTACCCATAAGTTTATATAATGCCTTCTGGGTGCGTCTTTCAAGCTTATCAAGTTTCTTTTGCACATCCCTCCTGAGGTCCCAGTTTGGTTTCTTTGGAGCAATATTCACAAATGGGTCCTGAATATTTCCCTCAAATTAGAGCATATGAACATAGAAGATGAAACCAAAAGCTCACACATGTTAAAGCTACTAATTCAGAGAATTTCACAATGGAAGTAATCAATTACCTCCTCTGCTGATGGTAGAGGTGCAGCTGCAATAGGATCTTCAAACTTTGGTAGCACTGGTGGAGAAACCTTTCCCTCCTGAAGTTGCTTATCATGAGGAACATAGTTCCGAAATTTCATGTTAAAATTACTGCAACAAAATTATGAGTTAAAGTTAGCACATGATCATAATTAGCAAAGCAGATGCCAAATATGCATACAGCCAAAAATAGAACAAACCTTTACACATTTCCAAACATGATTATATGCCAATTAGTTCTTGTTGATAATCTAGAAACATCAGCAACAATTGAAGTAAACAAGTACATTCGTCATGATATGAAGTCAAATTACCATGAATTGGTAAGAAATCAAAAAAAAAAAAAAAGTGGAAGGCTTCTGGGCATGATTTGATTATTTTACTTAAATACAAAACTTAGTTAACCTTCCCCTTTGGTCAATGAACATGCAGCAGAATAAGCTTAGTAAGTTCAGGAGCCAATATAGAACCTCCCAAAAATAAAAAGTAACCAAGATCAGAGTGTTGGAACTTGGAAATAATGAGAAATGAAAAGGAAAAAAAAATTAATTAAGAAATCGAGACTATTGACCTTTAATCCCCACCCTATTGTATGCAAGCATGATGAAAATTCAACTTTTCTGTAAACAATTGCATTTTCTGTTTGTAAATTATTTATTAACAGGGGCAGTCTTTTAAATGCAACAGCTATGTCATCCAAAGATAAGATGTAAATCTGATATGATTCCATACTATCTTTTATCTATATGTAAGAACTTCATTGACCAAAAAAAAAAAAAAAAACCTAAAACTAAAACAAAAGGAGTGCAACCATAGCACAGGGGAAGAATACAAAAGGCAATGCCAAAAGAAAATAAAGGAAAGAATACACACACACACACACAGAGAAACCCAAACAAGTTTAAAATCTAGAATGAAATAGAGCTGAAGTCCACTCATAAAAAAGCCTGCAAAATGAAACTTCAACTTTGACAAAGGTACCTCCTCTACTTATCAAAAAAAAAAAAAAAAAAGCGGTAACTCCTCCCCTTCAAAGCATCAAGCATCCCTTTCTCTCCATATGCACCACATTAAGCATAACAGAATAGCCTTCCATCTGTTCCCTAGCCATAGTGTCCTTTCCAACATGATAATAGATCCAGCTTACAGCTAGGCATTACCCAATTCTCACCAACAACAACATTGGGATTCATTCTCACCACCAACAACAACCCAATTCATACCAACCAAGCAAAATGATATAAAACTCCTTAGCAATGTTAAAATGGAGTCTGTATGGCTCTTACACAAGTAACACAAATCCATAATAACTATCCTCAGCTTCTTGAGATTATCTGTTGCCAAAATTTTTCCCATAGCAGCACACCATCAGAAAAAATCTACCCTAGGTCGTACATGAACTTTCTATATGCTTTGCTATACTATCTCCCCAATTGAACTTATAGTATCAGTGTTATGTTTCATCACCTTGTACCTATGATTCAAAACCCATGCAATGCTCCACTACAAAATGCAAAGCTATCACAACCCCTATGTCCTCAAATGCAAGCTCAAGTTAAAATGTAAAACCAACTACTGGAATCCCTTCATTGCTAATTTGAAATTCTTAAATGAAAGTAAGCACTAATACGTAAAACTTACAAGGGTTTATAAAAAAGGCCTATACCATACACTCATACACTTACAAAACAGCATAACAAATTGGAAATTAGAAAATAATGAATGGAAAGAAGAAAAAAAAATCAAAAAGAGAAGATATTGTACACTCACTTTTCATCATTAGTTCCATTCTCATCATTTGTCTTATACTCAACTTGAGCGGAATCCTCATCTGGAGTGTTTAGCAGTTCTTGAGCAGCTTTAAGAGCTCTGAGCCGCTCGCGGCGAGCTGCTGCAGCTTGTTCAATGGAGTCCTCTTCTGCAGCCATCAATGCACTAGTGCTGTACACACAAATAAAAAAAAAAAATTTGGGAATCATGCAAATGAAAGTGCATCACTTCTTTTCTAATAAGTTACGAAAACTGTTTCACCTCATACTTTGTTTAGATTAAAGACTTGTAAAGGAAATGCTTATAGCACCTGTATCATATAACTTTTTTTTCCATACAAGTTCTACTAGACTCATCTTTGTTTTCATATAAACTTCCATTTACATAGATTCACCAAAGTAATCTATATTAATCTACACTGCAACAGCTTCAACTACAATTAAGTTTTTGCCAAGGGCCTTGTAGCTCAACTGGGTGTTTCTAACGGAGTTGTCCAGGTTTTCATTCTAACTGCAAACCCCCATTTTAACTATCGAATTATAAAAAATAAAAATATATGATAAGGCTTTCGTTCCAAAGCTACTTTAGCTTACAACTCTCTTTTTAGAATTTTTAAAAGCTTGTCTTTTCTTGTTTGGTTTTTTTTTTTTTTTTTAAAGAAAAACAGTCTCAGCACATTCATCAGAAAAATTATCCAAATATTTAAACTTCAAATGTATATCCCTAAAGAGCTTATCAACCAAACATTTATTGATCTGAATTAAAATATGCATTCTTGGAACTATTTCAAAATTATCTCTACAGTTGTTATGTTATGTGAGTATTAGAAGAACCTCCTTCCTTCCTAGCTTCCTTCCTTCCTATTAAAGCACCGACACGGCTGCACGCGAGACCTTCCCTTTTTAAAAAGAAATAATCGGAGACGGCCGGGACACGGCGAGGAGAGAGAATAAAATAAAAAAAAGTAAAAATCCTAACCTGAAACGCTGCGTTTTGAGGGTGTCCCTTGCACCCAAAATTAGTTCCTCTCTCTCTCCTTCTCTCACGCCGATCTCCTCTGGCTCGTCGTCTTCTTCTTTGAAAGCTCTGATCAGCCGATCTTCTTCCCTCTTCTCCTTCTACTTCTTCTACTTCTTCTAAATATGCCCTTAAAAATTTTACAGAATTCCCCTTTTGCCCCCCCCCTTCCCTTGGAAATTGGGTACTTTGGTAAATGTAAAGTGTAAACCCACTTTTTTTTTTTTTTTTTTTTTTTTTTTTTTTTGTTGTTGTTGTTGTTGTTGTTGTATAGAGGCAAGCGCATACCCATGTGTATGGATGTTTACATTGATTAACTAGTCGCTAATTAGTTGAACAAAATTTTAAATTTGACTAAAGTTATGACCACTTGAAAAACTAAGGCTCGTTCAACTTATTTCATAATTCTCTTGTTCTCTCCCTCTTGTGGAGCTCTCCCTCTCGTACTAGTACAAGTACTCCTTCCCTTGGCTGTGAGCGAAGGATAATTATCTAGTTTTTACAAGGCAGAATGGAGGATGATGTGTGTGATAGTCTTGCCAAGATGAAGTTAACTATTGAAGAGAAAGAAACGATCGTTATCTTGGACGATGGAAGATTGGAAGCTATTGAAAGTTGCAATCTGAGTTTGATTGGAAAATTCCTTACATGCAAGTCATTTAATAAAGTATTAGTGAAGAACACAATAAGGCGAACGTGGGGATTGAATGAGTCAATGCACATTCTTGAAGTAAGGCCGAATCTCTTCCAATTCAAATTTCAATCAGAGTTTGATTTGGATAGGATTTTGAGAGGAGGCCCTTGGTCCTTTGATAAATAGCTACTATTACTTCAACGATGGAAGAAGGGTATGACAGTGGGAAATATCCGATTGGAGTCTGCATCCCTTTGGGTTCAAATATGGGACGCACCATTTGATATGGTTTCCCCTCAAGTAGCGAAGGAAGTAGGGAGTCGACTGGGCAAGGTTGAGGAAGTGGAATGGAAGAAAAGGAAGGACGATATCTGTATGTTTATGAGAGTCCGAGTGACCTTACCAATTTCAAAACCTATTTGAAGGGGAGGTTTTATTGCTGGATCGGATGGTGTGAAAACGTGGGTGCCTTTTAAGTACGAGAGATTGCCCATTTTTTGTCACTATTGTGGAATTTTAGGTCATGATCTGAAGCATTGTGCAGCCCACTATGCAGTGGAGAAAAAAGGAGAACAAATTGAATACCGGTATGGTGATTTTCTCAGGGCAATGGGGAGTCGTCCAAGAGTTTCAACTTCTAAAGATACAAGTCAGGTGTCTGTCATTAAGGAGGGCACGAGATGTGAAGCACTAAAGAGCTCTATATAGGCAGAGCAGTGTGGTCTAATAGGGATGACGGCGACAAACTTAGCTGCTCCTGGAAACCCTAGCAACGCTGATAATCTTGAGTCTGTGATTCAAGGAATGGCTGCTGAAATCACGCACATTGATAGCGTGAGTAATTACTCCCATGCAGACGTGAAGGGTTTAAATTCAAATAGAGAGGAAACTGGTCCGAAAAATAAGGATAATGGATAGCCTACCATCAAGTTAAATGAAGATCTTGATAACATAGGATTTATTTCTAAACCTATTGAGGGCCAAGTGGATGCTATACTGATAGAATGTCAAAGTCAGGACCTGGATATGCCTACTTCAAGTCCGGATATGATTGGGGCTAGCAATTATAAGCCCAAAGGAACTTGGACCTGTATAAATAGAATGGACTTTGGCTTGGGAGGCTTCACCAAGGCTATCACGTTACATGGATTGGGCAAGAGAGATTCACGTGAAGTACTTGGAAGGCAGATTGGCGAGCAGAATTTTAAGTGTTGGAAAATTTAGACCCCGGTTGATAGAATTAATAAGTTTTAAACCCAAGTTATTAATTAGATTTATTATGTTTAAAATTTATTAAAACAAACAAACATCAATATCATATCAAAAATAAGTGCAGCGAAAAAATAAATAAGACAAAATATGATGACCCAGGAAAACCAATGAAATAAACTAGTTTCATAGTAAAAAAACTTGGGGGGAAACCTTCCCGAAAAGCAATCCACTATAGTAAAGAGAAGTTTCAGATCTAGTACAAAACCTTTGTCCCTAGACTTTACAATCCCCGTAGATGAACTTACAATAGAAACCTTCTACCGCTTTAGAACTTCTGAACTCTTCAATATATGAACGCCACCCTTTTGATGCACAGATCCCAGTACATGATTAACTCCTTTGCATGAATCTCAATACGTGACTCACTCACCAACTTAAGGAAGAAGAATGTTAGCTGCAAAGTTCTTCACTTTATTAACAATGAAGATCAATAAGCACTTGGTTACAAAACCCTAAGGCTCAAAGACGCAGTAGCTTCTTTTAGAGAGAATAAGGCTTTAGTCATCTTTTGCATGTGTTCTCCTTGTATTCTTTTATGTGATGGCCCTTAAAATAAGTCTTATATATGTCTAGGGTTGTGAGAAAAGAAACCTTACACAAATACATAAGCATGGGCCGAAAATCAGATCTGAAAATTTGAATTTCGTAATTCTCGATAGATAGTATTTGTCGGGCCTCATTAAACCTCGATAGATAGCTATCTGTCAAGCAGCTGTCGAGTTTTAATGAATCAGCACTTCTTCACTTGTTTCTTGGATAGATTTGCATAGCTTCAATACTATACTTGAACTTTTGTTTTTTGAAGTATTAAACACATCCTAGATTTACCCAAATACAAGTAGAGTATGTTTTGTCAAAAGATTAGCCAATACATAAAATGTTGACATATGTTCCTAACATTAATCACATATGTCCTAACAATCTCCCCCTTTGACAATCCGTGACAAAACCACAACAAAAAAATGAAGTGTGAAAGAAGTCATAAATCACTCAACTCATAAAAAATTCCATAAAAATGCATGAATATAATGAAACAAGATGCTATGGATGACAAGATAAAAGAAAGATGCAAAACATGTGAAAAACAATGCATGCAAGAGAATCTCGATCGATCGAGAGGTGTCGAGCAGCTATCGAGCCAACCTCGATGGATCGAGAAGGTGTCGAGGATCTATCGAGCAGACAAAAACTTTCTCGATGGATCGAGAAGCTATCGATGAGCAATCGAGATTGCGATAAGAAAAAGCTAAAGAGCTCGATAGATAGCCTAGGTGTCAAGGAGCTGTCGAGATTGCCTAAAGACAATTTTTCAAAGAAGAGAAAAACACAGACATAAATGCAATCAAGCATGCAACTCAACCAAGGATCCAAACAACATTTTGATCTCTCAAAAACTTCTCTCAACAAACATTTTGAAGCACATAGACCTTAAAACACACACACAAACTAAACAAGTCTAACCAATTTTATATTTCAAAAACAAGTTAAGACAGTCTAGTGAGCATACATTAACACATGTAAACCTTGTGATGGCCAAATCATATTGTACCTGCACATGTATCAGAAATAGCAAAGAATATTGCGTATTGTGTGTGAAAAACATCTCAAGATTGCATAAGTGTATCTATGTTATGACGATTTGACATATGAGTAAATCAATTTAACTCACACACAATCGTAACTGTTTGATGGGGACTATTACATTCGAGGTACATCCTATAACTTCCACATCTCCTAGAATACATACTTGCAATCATATGTAAAGTATTTTGTTTCTTTTGCTTTTGTTTTTCTTTGTATATTTTTCTTTTATTGAGCATATCATATGGGCATATAAGAGAGAGAAAAGAAATACCCAATTATGTTAAGCTTTTTGACATTGCACTTTTGTTATGCCGAAGCATATAGATGTCATTGACATTGCACTTTGGCTATGCTGAAGCATATAGATGTCATTTCATGATTGGCGGGCAATAGTGATAAGATGGTTATTTATGCATTTCTCTTAGGATTTTCTAATCATTCCCGTCAAAAAGAATAATACGAGTGTTAAGTACAAAAGATTACTTAACCTTACTCATCACAAACACGAGCCACAAAGTTCACTTGCATAGTTGTGCATAGAGATGCTCATCTAAGCTACAAGAGATACAAAATTTAGAAAATCTTGTTTCAATGGCCATCTAGGGTACACAAGTACCAATGTACATAAACACACTATTTTTGTATTTTTCTGATTTTTCCTTTTTATTTTTATTTTGAAAACAAACAAAATAAAAACTAAACAACTAAACAAAAACAGATAAACAACATGAAAGCATGAAAAAAAGATGTATATGCATGAAAGCATGATTCCAAAGAAGATAAGAAATCAAGTAAAGAGAGTCCTACTTTAGATAGAAAGAATTAAAGTAAATGACAGACAGAAAAGACAATTAAGTTTGAGGCTCCTTTCTCACGCACACAGCACAGTCTTTGGCCGTGAAGATGAAAATGCACGTGTCCTAATATGTCTACTAAAGGACATAGAAGAATTAAAATTTTTCTAAAATTGAGTTAAAAAACTCAAGGCTTTTAATAATTGTCCAAACAAAGGTGTAGGTCCTTGAGAGGAATCCTGTGACCGTTTAGACACTTGCTTTTGAGGATACAACTTAAAGCAATTAGGACGGATATGTCCAGAAATACCACAATGGTGACAACCATGAGACTTAACAAAGGATTTAGAATTAGCCAAATCAGTTTTGGATTTCATACCTTTATCACATTTCTCAGATTGGGGCACAATGACAGTCCTTAATCTAGAAACCGTGGAAGAAGAGGGGCCGGAGGAAACAGCATATCCTGTGCTAGTCTTATCAGAATTGGGCTTTTGAGCACTCAATACCTCATTAAGCTTTGTACTAGACATCCTCTCGATTTGAGTTCTAGCTTGACTAAGTTCAACTTTGAGATTCTTGACCTTTTCTTCTAATGAGGTGTTCTCCATAACAAGAGTCTCAACTAACTTTGTAGTCTCATCTAGTTTGATTAACAGATCAGTTTTTCAGTTTTTACCTCATTAAGCTCTTTTCTACAATGATGAAAAGTCTTTTCAAATTTTATGAATTCAATGCATAGCTTATCATAGGCTTCTTGAAGGATCAACTTCTTGGGTACTTCCTTATCAGAAAAATCCTCACTGTCACGAGCACTCTCCACAATCACCTTATCGGTTAAAGCAGCAAAAGCCATAACATGATCACATACATCCACATACTCATCAGAAGAGTCATTCTCAGTGTCACTCCAAGTAGCAACCAACCTATTATCTTTTGAATTCTTGGTCTTTTCTTTCATAAGATAGTTTGGACATTCTATCCTCATATGACCAAAACCTTTGCACTCATGGCATTGGATGAGGGGTTTCTCATTTTTGTCATTCCTTGAGGATTTAGATTTTCTAGGAGATTTGCCTTTATCCTTTTTCCTAAATTTAAGAAGCTTGATAATCTCATCAGTTATGAAGGTTAGATCCTCATCCTCATCTTCACTTTCATCTTCATCTTCGGAGTGCTCAATCTCTTCTTCTATACCTTTAAGAACCAAGTTTTTACTCTTTCCACCTTTTCCCATTGAGCCTAATCCCATCTCATAGGTTTGAAGGTTCCCTACAAACTCAATCAGAGGAATTTTATCAATGTCCTTCACTTCTTCAATGGAAGTGATCTTGACATGAAATCTTTCAAGTAAATACCTAAGGATTTTTCTAACAATTTTGGATTTTGCTATAAATTCTCCAAGGTTGAAGGCAGAATTCACAATATCCTTGAGTTTAGCATAGAGCTCATCAAAGGTATCATCCTCATTCATCCTTATTTCTTCAAAACTACTAGTGAGTCGTTGAAACTTCACAGTCTTTACTGTCTTGGTACCTTCATAAGTGGTCTCAAGAATGGTCCATGCTTCCTTGACAACTTCTATGGATGATATTTTCTTGAATTCTTCATTAGTCACCCCACAAAACAAAGCATTCAAGGTCCTACTGTTGAAATTTGCCACTTTGATTGTTGCTTCATCCCAATCTACTGGCGTTTCCTTTGGCTTAATCTAGCCAACTTCAACAGCTTGCCATACCTATTCACCTAGAGCCTGCAAAAAAAATTTTCATACAAACTTTCTAGTAGGCATAATTAATGCCATCAAATAAAGGAGGAATCAAAAGAGATTGTCCACGATCCATGACAATGGGGGTCAAGGATCACACCCAGGAAATTAATCCAATCAAAGTGTACCAACTTTGAAACCACTTGTTAAGAAATTTAGACCCTAGTTGATAAAATTAACAAGTTTTAAACCCAAGTTATTAATTAGATTTATTATGTATAAAGTTTGTTAAAACAAACAAACATCAATATCATGTCAAAAATAAGTGCAGCAGAAAAGTAAATAAAACAAGATATGATGACCCAGAAAAATCAATGAAACAAACTAGTTTTTGTTGAAAAAATACATGTTTGTATCGCATACAAAACATACGTGGCGAAAATTTAACGGATCTACTTCACCCACAATCGATAACATGCACTATGTAAGTTTCTGAATTTAAGAACAAGAGAGCGTACCTTGGAGTAGTGAATTTCAAAACAAAGATCAAAAGTACTTGGGAACACTTTTAATCTTCACTCCAATTCCACTTTACGCCCAAGAAGTGCGGTCTTTCAATCAGTTTCCAATGGGAGAATTAGAGAGTGTCTCACATTCACATACATACCATTTCATACTCATACATAAATTTCTGTATGTTTCTCCCTTTATAACTAGCTGATTATCTAATTGGGCTGGCTTATTGGGTCTTTTCAATTGGATTTTAGTATGTGGCTTGGATTGAGACCAAAAGAGACCAATAAGACACTAGCTCCATTGGGCCTTGAGTTTTTCTGTCAACTCTTGACAAGTCCAAAATTACTATTAATTATATTGAATACTACTATATAAATATAATTGCACTCTAGGTCTTATTTATAAATTATATCTCAAGATTTTATTATACATGTAACCCCTTCATAAAATATTCGTAGTAATACAAAGTCATAAATGTAGATTGTCACTTTGAAGATTACTACATCTTAATCCTTGAGTACCCTATTTAATCTTTTAAATTATTCATCATATATTTATGAAATCCAATTTCATAAATATATACTTTAGTAACTATTTACTAAAGTAGTTAGGCCTAACATTCTAAATAACAAACCCGTTAAACTTATCTCAAGGGAATATTTTGTATCTCCGTCAAGAGACTATGAATTACATCTTGAGACTATGAATTACATCTTGAGAATATATGTTCCATCAACACTAAATGTGGTTGTCCAACATACTGAGATTTTGACCGTAACTTTAAATCTCACTCCTGATATATCAAAGCAGCCTACACTTCATGATCAGGTCCATTATTCTCTCAAGATTAAGAATTCATGTAAATATAAGTCGTGAATTTATTATTCATTTGACAGTCATTATGAGAATAATAAATCTCACAGCGGTCCAGTTCAATATGTTTTAACTTTTAAAATATATCTACATACCAACTAAAAATCTCAATTTTCATAATCAAGACAAATCATCTTAGTTAATACGTTATAGTCTTCGCGAATAAAATGCACAATTTCATCACCGACTACAAATTACAATTCTGAGTTTACAAAAAACTTGTGATTTATATCTTCTGTGACTAAATCACATAAATCGCATACTATGCATCTGATGGACTATATGATGATGTCTCATATCCATGTTACCATCATTTTAGATAATTATAAAATAACTTTATTAATCACAACATAATGTCATACATAGCATCGTACAATAGGATTTAAGGACAATAAACTTAACAATCTCTCACTTGCCCTAAAGACTATTGTGCACTAATCTAATACTCATACCCTCCAAATGTGACTCGAAAGTCCTTTGAGGCAAGGTTTTGGCAAAGGGATCTGCTAGATTATTTGCACTTTCAATCTTTGCTACTACTGCATCTCTACAAGCAATAATGTCTCGAATAATGTGGTACTTTCTCTCAATGTGCTTTTCTTTCTTATGATTCCTTGGATCTTTGGATTGTGCAACCGTTCCACTATTGTCACAAAACAATATGATAGGAACTTGCTCCATTCTCACAACATCAAGATCAGAAAGAAATTTCTTGAGCTAAACAGCTTTCTTTGCCTCTTTACAAGTAGCAACATATTCAGTTTCATGGTGGAGTCAGCAATACAAGATTGCTTTACACTTCTCTAACTTATGGCTCCACCTCCCAAGGTGAACACACAACCTCAAGTGGACTTTCTGAAATCAAGATCTAACTAAAAATCTAAATCTGTATAACCAAAGGGAATCAAATCCTCATATCAGTAAACAAGCATATAATCTCTCGTTCTCCGTAGATACTTGAGAATATGCTTTACAGCTTGCCAATGTTTTGGTCCTAGATTTGATTGATATTGGCTAACCATGCCTACTAAATAACAGATATCTGGTCTAGTACAAAGTATGGCATACATGAGACTTCCCACCACAGAAGCATAGGGCACTTGTTTCATCATGTTTTCTTCCTCAAGAGGCTTAGGCCTTTGGTCATCGGACAAAGGAACTCCATATCTGAAAGGAAGTAATCATTTCTTGGAGTTTTGCATGCTAAACCATTCTAGAACCTTATCTATATATCTAGCTTGTGATAAGCCTAACATCTTATTCTTGCGATCTCGTAAAAACTTGATCCCTAGAATAAAGTTAGCTTTGCCCAAGTCCTTCTTATCAAATTGGCTTGACAACCAAACTTTAACCGATGATATTACCCCTACATCATTTTCAATGAGTAAAATATCATCAACATAAAGCACTAGGAACATTACTACTTTATCTCGATGTCTTTTGTACACACATGGTTCATCAAAATTTTATTCAAAACCAAATGACTTAATTGCTTGATCAAATCTGATGTTCCATGACCTAGATGCTTGCTTAAGTCTATAAATGGACATTTTCAACTTGCATATCATATGTTCATGGTTCTTTGCTATGAAACCTTCCAGTTACATCATATAGATTTCCTCTTCAAGATTGCCATTAAGAAATGTAGTCTTGACATCCATTTACCAAATCTCATAATCATAATGAGCAGCAATGGATAAGAGAATTTTGATAGATTTAAGTATTGCTACTGGTGAAAAGGTTTCTTCATAATCAATACCTTCCTTTTGTGTATACCCTTTTGCCACTAGCCTTGCTTTAAAGGTTTCAGTCTTTCTATCTATCCCTCTCTTTCTTTTGTAAACCCATTTGCAAGCAACAAGTTTAATGTCGTTAGGCGCCTCTACAAGATCCCAAACATGATTGGAATACATAGAATCCAATTCAGATTTCATAGCTTGGACCTAATGATGTGCATCTATATCATTCATTGCTTCATCATAAGTGTAAGGATCAGTTTCGGCCTCTTTTGAGAGAGCTTCAAAAGTTTCTCCCAGACCTATAAACCTTATAGGTGGCCTAACAATTCTCTCACTACGACGAGGCACCTGTGTACTTGACATCTCATGAGTAGTATCTTGTGGTGTATCTAATACAACCACATCATCTCTAGTTTCATCCATTAGTTGTTCAACTACAGGTTCACTCATTTAAGCTAAGACAACTTTACTTCTAGAAGTAATATTATTCATATAGTCATTTTCTAAGAATTTAGCATTTGTGCTAACAAAAACTTTGTTATCCTTACGACTATAGAATAAATAACCCCTAGTTTCTTTTGGATAACCTACAAGCAAACATACTTCTGACTTTGGTTCCAACTTATCCAGCTTCCCTTTTAACACGTGTGTAGGACAACTCCAAATGTGAAGATATTTCATACTAGACTTACGCCCACTCCAAAATTTCATGGGTGTTTTGGGAACAAATTTTGATAGAACTAAATTTAAAAGATGTATTGCTGTATCTAAGGCATAACCCCAAAAAGAAATCGATAAAGTTGAGTAACTCATCATGGACCTAACCATTTCCAAAAGAATCCTATTCCTTCTCTCCGCTACACCATTTTGTTAAGGAGTTCTAGGTGCAATCAATTGGGATACAATCTCATTCTGAATTAGGCAATTCTTGAAATCCCTAAGAAGGTATTTGCCACCTCAATCAGATCAAATGGTCTTTATGTGTTTACCTAATTGATTCTCAACTTCAACCCTAAACTCTTTGAACTTTTCAAAGGCTTCATACTTCCGTCTCATTAGGTACACATAACCATATCCTAAGTAATCATCTGTAAAAGTGATGAAGTACTCATAGTCTCCTTTTGCTTGGGTTGACATAGGACAGGGGCGGAGGGAGGGGCGAGGGGGGCAGGTGCCCCCCCCGAAATTTCAATTTTTTTTTACTAGGAAATACCATATTCCCCCCCCCCCTACCAAAAAAAAAAAAAAAAAAAAAAAAAAAAAAAAAAAAAGCTAGAAAGGAAAAGTAACGTGACTTAATTGAGTTCCTCTATTTTTTTTTTTTTTTTGGACAGAAGTGATAAAACCTTTCCTGCTTTCCTAGTAGTAGTAGACTTCTACCCCTAGAAGTAGTACAATTCTAATGATCTCTATAACAATTTTGCTACACCTACCCAGATTAGAAGTCAGTAAAACTCTGGAAAAAAAAGAGTATATATAATGCAAACAAGGCACGCCTCCCATCAAAACGAAAAAATTTCTTTTCAATCCAATTTCTTTCTTTGGATCTCAGAGTTGCTGTGCAGTTTTTAAAAGCATTCAAGTTGGGTCTTTAAGTTACATTCAAATATTTATAGGTATGCATACTCTTAATACTTTTGCTTTGATTTATTTATTTATTTTTTTTAAAGAATCAAATTATATGTTTAAACTGTTTATATTTAGATGGATCTCTTAATTTGACTATTCTTAACCATAAATTTATAATTCAAATTATATGTTTAAACTATTTGTATTTATAATGATCTCCTCATTTGATTATTCTTAATCATAGATTGTAATTTTTTTTTCTTTATTTTAATGATATGACATATATATTTGTAGTTAATTGAGATTATGGAGAATCTTGATCATAATAATGAGTCCGGATCAAATCCTAAACGAACTTGTATCGAAGTGGATGTTGCAAATCTTCCCACGGATCCTGGTTTAAGAATAAAAATTTGTAACTATCATCCTAATGAAAGAGATCAAATTAGAAGGCATTATCTACGAAATAAACCTTAACATGCGGTCCTCTGAAGAGTTTTCAGCACTTAAAGGAATTGGACAGCTTGCTGAAAAGATGGTAGAAATGAAAAAGAATGTTTCATATCCATTGGTTTACTCATTAGTGACTTTGGCATTGATCTTACCAGTTGCAACAGCTACTGTTGAAAGAGCTTTTTCAGCAATGAACATAATTAAAAATCGATTACGCAATCGAATAGGAGATCAGTGGATGAATGATTGCTTAGTCACATATATTGAGAAAGATATATTCAAGACTATTGAGTGTGAAGAAATTATGCAGCGGTTTCAAAATATGAAAAATCGTCGAGGGCAATTGAGTAAAATAAGCTAGGTGTGAAAAAATAAATTAAAGCTTACATTTTATGTTAGATTCTGTATGACAATTACATTATCATATAGTTGTTTACTTATTTTGTTATTAATATTGATTAATTTTTTTACATTAATTTTTTACTTCCAATCTTGTCTTTTAATCTTGCCCCCCCTGACCTAAATTCCTGGCTCCGCCACTGACATAGGACCACATACATCAGTATGAACTAATTCAAGCAACTCTTGGGTTCTTCTACCTTTTGCATTAAAAGGCCGTTTGATCATTTTACCTTCCAAACAAGATTCACAAACTGAAAATTCATCAAAGTCCATGGGCTGTAAAAGTCTATCTTTGATTAGTCTTTGAATTCTATTTGAATTAATATGACCCAAACATAAGTGCCAAAGATATGTATCATTTGTAGAAGGAAACTTTCTCTTTAATGATTTTACATGAGAGCTACTATCTAATTCAGAATTGTATAATTCATGCTTATCAGGAGTTAAAATATAAAGACCATTCACAATATTTCCAGAACAGATAAACATTTTATCCTTCTTAATTACAACATTGTTTTTTAGGATAACACAATATCCATGTTTACCTAAATAAGTTACAGAAATTAAATTTCTAAGAACATTAGGTACATATAGACAGTCTTTCAATATTAAAACCCTAGACTCAAAGCATAAATTAAACACTCCAACAGCCATAACCGGAATCCTGCTCCAATCAGCCAAAGTAAAAAACAATTTTCCTTCATTAAGCTTTCTGGTCTCTTAGAACCCCTGCAAAGAATTGCATATATGATTAGTACAACCTGAATCCACACACCAGGAATTTGTGAGATTTTGTACTAAACATATTTCAATGAGGAATGAATTTTCATACCCTTATTATTGGCAGCCCTGAATTTTGGACAATTCATCTTCCAATGTCCTTTCTCACCACAATGGAAACACTTTCCTTTGACCTTCTTTCCTTTGTCGGCAACTCCTAAGGCAATTTGTTTACCATCTTTCTTGGTGAAGTCTTTCTTCTTCTTTTTCTTACCCTTGCCTTTCGACTTAGATTGAGAAGTAGAAGTTTCACCCATATTGGCTTCAACACTAGAAGTACCAAGAATGTCTTCTGCTCTACCAATTCATTCATCAATTCAGACAAAGAATAAATCTTTTTGTTCATATTATAATTAAGTCTGAATTCCTTGAATGATTCCGATAGTGACTGGAGTATCATATCCACTTGGGATTCTCCATTAATATCGGCACCTAAAACTTCCAGTGTATTCAGATTAGAGATCATTGTAAGACAATGCTCCCTCACTGAACTGCCTTCAGCCATTTTGATATTATAAATTTGCCTTATGGTTTCTTACTTTGCAGAACGGTCTTGCTCACCAAACATCTCCTTCAGACTTAGCATAATATCTGAAGCTAGTTCTACATCCTGCATTTGATGCTATAAAATATTTGAGATAGATGCTAGGATGTAGCACTTGGCCATCTCATTAAATTTCTGTCAACGATCATATCACTGTTTTTCCTCAAGAGGAGTATCTAATAAAGGAAAACTAAGACAAGGTTGAGTAAACACATATTTATGCTCTTCAGCTATAAAAACAATGTCCAAATTTCTTTTTCAGTCAACATAATTGGATCCAGTCAATTTGTTTTGATTAAGAATAGTAACAAGTGGGCTAAATGATGCCATGACAAAATCTGAAAATAATAATATGAACATAGTAAGCAAACTGGACATTATTAATTTAGCACATAAACATATAGTATAGAACCTTAATAAAACCATAATATAATATATGTAACGACAACCTAATCTCATGTTCAAAATTTCTTGGAAGCAAGTAAATTATAAACACTATGTTTGATTGAAAACTATTTTCATTATTAGTGCTATCATGATAACTCTTATCAAACACTAATAATATGTTGTATTTCCTTTAACCTCTAAGTAATAATGACACAGCTCCGAAGGGAGGTTAACATTAAACTTAGTCTAGTGTACACTATTGACTGAATTTTATGTGAGTCATTAAGTAACTCCACGGTAGCGTGATTGTTCTTAATGTAAAAACACATATCATTCATCATTAAGAAGTTTAATCTGTAGTTCCATGAATTAAACATCCTCCGAAGGTAGCAAGGCATATATACCAAGGCGAGGTGTTTAATCACACTACTATAAATTGACAATGGAGGCCGTGAGATCCAACATTTGTATTTCTCTCCCACTAGATGTTTTAAATTAAAGGATTTTCATTGTTTAATACATACATAAACTAATTACACATAGCCTTACTCTTTATACATGTAAAAAACAGGTGTCAGAAATTTTGGTACTCATTCTAGCTACTCACGCGAATAGTGAGTTTTGGCTACTCATTTTGGCGACTCGCCCAGTTACGAAACCCCAGTCATGAGTTTTGACTACTCGTTTTGGCGACTCACCCAGTCATGAAACCCCAATCGCGAGTTCATCCAAAAGCTCTCGCGACTCGTCTCACGACTCGCCAGTCGTGAAAATGCCCAGAAACAACCGTTTTTCTTTTAACTGTTTTTGACGTTTCCAATGAAAAAAACACATTCTTAATGATCAAAAATGATGAGATTAAGATTAAAACTAGAATTTCATTGATGTTAAAGTGTTAAAATTCAATTTTACATGGTTAAAATCAAACTTAAACAACATCATAACATCAAAATCAATTTTAATCAAACAATAGTTTCGAAAACTATAATATGCAGAAAAATGACTGCATAATTTTCACAACTATGAAAATAGTTTTCTTTAATTCTAAAACTCACTAAACATGTTATACATATTCGAAAATGAAGACCGCTCTGATACCAATTGTTGGAAAAATACATGTTTGTATCGCATACAAAACATATGTAGCGGAAATTTAACGGACCTACTTCACTCGCAATCGATAACATGCACTATGTAAGTTTCAGAATTTAAGAACAAGAGAGCGTACCTTGGTGTAGTGAATTTCAAAACAAAGATCAGATGTACTTGGGAACACTTTTAATCTTCACTCTAATTCCACTTTACGCCCAAGAAGTGTGGTCTCTCAATCAGTTTCCAATGGGAGAATTAGAGAATGTCTCACACTCACATACACACCATTTCATACTCATACATAAAATTTTGTATGTTTCTCCCTTTATAACTAACTAATTATCTAATTAGACTGGCCTATTGGGCCTTTCCAATTGGGCTTTAGTGTGTAGATTGGAGTGGGACCAAAAGGGACATTATCAATTCAGCATATAAACATATAGTATGGAACCTTAATAAAATCATAACATAAAATATGCAACGACAAGAGGAGTATCAAACACAAGAGGAGTACCAATCCATATTCAATATCCCTCAGCATAGAGTAAACATTAAATAATATGATTGTTTGAGAACTACTCTCATTATTAGTGTTATCATGATAACTCTTATCAAACACTAATAATATGCCATTGTACATTTAGTCTCTAAATAATAATAGTAAGAACTCAGCATAAAGGATACTATAATATTTAGTCTAATGTATACCACTGTCTAAAGTCATGTGTAGCCACATTTCATCTACCTTTAACAGGTTTATCTTGTAGTACCATAATGCAAAACACCCTCCGCATGGAATGCAAAGCTCAAGGCTAAGACACGGTGTTTAATCAAATCCCTATAAAACAGGAAGTTCAATCTTGTAGCACCATGAAATAAATACTCTCTGCATGGAATGCAAAGCTCGAAGCAAAGAGAAAATATATATTTCATACTACTATGAACCGACAATGGAGGCCGTGAGATCCAACCCTTATATCTCTCTCCCACTAGATATTTTAAAAGAAAGGTTTTTAGTTAAAAATCGGGTAATCTCATTACACATAACCTTGCACTTTTAAAGTCTGAAAACACTTTGAAAAATTCAAAATTCACAACATTCGATCAATCAAGTCTTTTTCTCGATCAATCGAAAAAGTGAAGAAATTCATACCAAACTTTTTTTTGAGCTTGATTGATGCTCGATCGCTACTTGATCGATCGAAAAAGAACATTCGATTGATCGAATAGCAATCAAGAGTCGAAGAACATTTAATCGATTAGCTAGTAATCAAGAGTCGATCAAATAGGATAGAAGGTTTCTGTCTCACTCGATCAATCGAAGGTGATTTTCGATTGATCGAAACTCATGAAACTGAATTTTTTCAGAATTTTTTTGAAGTAGTTTTCAACGGTTTTCATGAATAAACTTCTATGATATGAACATACACGATTGAGATTGTGATCAAAAATTGAATTCCATTGATGCTATAGCCTTGAAGTTCAATCTAACATACATAATATCAAACATAAACAACATCATAACATTAATATCAGTTTTTATCATACAATAATTTCAATAACCAAGCAGAAAATTGATTGTAGAATCTTCTAACATCATGAAATTACTATCTTTGATTCCAAAACTCACAAAACATGTTATACATATTCAAAATTGAAGACCGCTCTGATACCAATTGTTGAAAATATATGGTTTGTATCGCATACAAAACACAAGCAACTGAAAATTAACGGATCTACTTCATTCGCAATTGATAGCATGTACTATATAAATTTCAAAATTTAAGAACAAGATAGCATATCTTGGTGCGGTGAAATTCAAAAACCAAATATTAGAAGTACTTGAGAACACTTTTAATCTTCACTCCAATTTCACTTTACGCCCAAGAAGTGTGGTATCTTAATCAGTTTATACGTATGTGTTCAAGGGAGAATAAGAGAGTGGCTTACACTCACATATACACCATTTCATACATTAAAAAATTATGTGTGTTTCTCTTCTTATATATAACTGATTATCTAATTAGGCTTGTCTTTTGGTCCATTCCAATTGGGTTTTAGTATGTGGCTTAGAGTGGGACCAAAATGGACAATAAGACACTAGCCCCAATGGGTTTTGGGTCTTTCTATCAACTCTTGACAAGCCCAAATTACCATTAATTATATTTAATACCACTATATAAATATAATTGCACTCTAGGCCTTATTAATAAATTATATCCCAAGACTTTATTATACATGCAACCCCTTCATTAAAATATTCATAGTAATACGAAATCATGAATGTTGACTGCCACTTTAAAGATTACTACATCTTAATCATTGAGTACCCGGTTTAATCTTTTAAGTTATTCATCATATATTTATGAAATCCAATTTCATAAATATATACTTTAGTAACTTCTTACTAAAGTGGTTAGGTCTAACATTCTAAATAACCAAACCCATTAAACTTATCTCAAATGAATATTTTATATCTCCGTTAAAATATTATGAATTCCATCTTGAGAATATATGTTCTTTCAACATTAAATGTGGCTGCCCAACATACTGAGGTTTTGATCGTGACTTTAGATCTCACTCCTAATATATCAAAGCAACCTACACTTCATGATCAGGTTCCTTATTCTCTTAGGATTGAGAGTTAATGCAAATAGAAGTCGTGAAAATTATCATACATTTGACAATCATTAGTAGAATAATAAATCTCACAGTGGTCCAATTCAATAGGTCTTAACACTTAAAACATATTACTAGAAGTCTCCACTTTCATTATCAAGACAAATCATCTTAATTGGTATGTTATAGTCTTTGTAAATAAAATACCCAATTTCATCACCGACTACGAACTGAAAATCTGAGTTTACAAAGAACTTGTGATTTATATCTTCTATGACTAAATCACATACTATGCATCTCATGGACTATATGATAATGTCCAAATATTCATGTTACCATTATTTTAGATAATAATAAAACAATTTTATTAATCACAACATAATAGCATATATGATATCATACATAACATCATACAATAGGATTTAAAGGGAACATATCCTAACATTTCACAAATCCCATCAACAACCTCATGATTCATAAATCTAACTAGGAGGTTATGAACCTGAACCTAGAACGTAGCCATATCAAATTTTAGTTCCCAAATAGGCACATCCTTCTCATAATATTGAACCACAACCAAATGCTTATCAAAACTCTATAGTTCACTAAGTAAAACCTTGTTAACCTCAATCTTGTTGTGAAAAATAAAGAGAAGAATATGGTCTCCTATGTTTTTGGCTTAGAAACCATTTCGTGACCTATAACGACTTGAAAGTTCTGATTACTACATCAACATTCAAAGCACATTTTGCCAAGTACATCGCCACAATGATAAATTCTTGTGTACGAAGATTGTTGTGGGTTCCCTTTTTGGAAAGTACCCAAGTCCATTGATGACATGGGATCTAGGGTCTCCAAGGATGGATGGTTGGACTGGGCCCAGTTCTCTGTGGCCTATTGTGGTCATTATATGAACCGGTTTGTGCGCAAATCACATAAAACTCCTCAAGACAAAAATGCGATTTTCTTCTAAATAATAAAATATCATTACAAGTGTATTTAGTGTCATGAAATGACCCTTTACTCTTACGAAATAAGTAAAATAATTATTTATAATATTCACAATGAAATGGAGATTGAAATAGAATATTTAAGACTTATCTTTTATTGTATGAATATTCAAAAGAGTTCTTTCACTTGGTTCCCCGAGCGTGATGTTGTGGTACCTCAAACGTGATGTCGTGGTCCCCAAGGGTACTAGACCTGTAATCCATGGAACCCAGAATGCTGATTCCTTGAACTATAGGATCTATCTCTATGCTTATTATGCAATGGAGTTTTGTCATTTCCCTTTACCTCTACGGGTCCTCCATAAAAACAACTTCCCAGATACTCAAGGGAGGAGGATTTTGTGGGAGAGAGTGATATTTGATGTGTGCATGTTTTGGCATATGTTTCTTTGGAAACTAAGTGATATTTTGAATGATCTTAAGGATATGGGACGAATTCCTCTTCTTTGGCTCTCTTATTTTGTTCATTTTTCTCTCCTTTGTAGGCTATTAAAGCTCTAAGAATTATCCTTTTGAACTCTCCCTTTTTCCCTCCATATGAATTCCCATTTTTCTCCCCCTTCTGCTATGCCTTAATGTTCCTTTTATAGTGGACATGGTTTGGTACCCCAAGCGAGGACGTCCCTAGTCTGCCGGTGTTGGAAAAATATAGTTTGTATCACATACAAAACATACGCAGCGAAAAATTAACGGATCTGCTTCGTTCGCAATTGATAACATGTACTTTGTAAATTTCAGAATTCAAGAACAAGAGAGCGTACCTTGGTGAGGTGGAATTCAAAACCAAAGATTAGAAGTGCTTGGGAACACTTTTAATTTTCACTCCAATTCCGCTTAATGTCCAAGAAGTGTGGTCATTTAATCAATTTTTAAGAGAGAATAAAAGAGTGGCTTACACTCACATACACACCATTTCATTCCACACCATAGTGTCTCATAAATTCTGTATGTTTATCTCTTTATATCTAACTGATTATTTAATTGGAATAGCCTTTTGGGCCATTTCAATTGGGCTTTTGTATGTGGCTTGGAGTGGGACCAAAGGGGAACAAATAAAACTCTAGCTCCAATGAGCCTTGTGCTTTTCTGTCAAATCTTGACAAGTCTAAAATTACTATTAATTATATTTAATACCACAATATAAATATAATTACACTCTAGGCCTTATTAATAAATTATATCCCAAAACTTTATTATGCATGCAACCCCTTCATAAAATATTCGTAGTAATACAAAGTAATGAATGTAAACTACCACTTTGAAGATTACTACATTTTAATCCTTGAGTACTCAATTTAATCCTTTAAATTATTCACCATATATTTATGAAATCCAATTTCATAAATATATACTTTAGTAACTCCTTACTGAAGTGGTTAGGCCTAACACTCTGAATAAACAAACCCATTAAACTTAACTCAAGGGAATATTTTATATCTCCGTTAAAAAATTATGAATTCCATCTTGAGAATATATGTTCAATCAACACTAAATGTGACTGCTCAACATACTGAGGTTTTAATCATGACTTTAAATCTCACTCTTGATATATCAAAGCAACATACACTTCATGATCAGGTCCACTATTCTCTCAAGATTAAGAATTCATATAAATAGAAGTAATGAGATTTATTATTTATTTGACAGTCGTTAGGAGAATAATAAATATCACAACGGTCCAGTTCAATATGTCTTAACTTTTCAAACATATCAACATATCAACTAGAAGTCTCTACTTCCATAATCAAGATAAATCATCTTAGTTGATATGTTATAATCTTTATAGATGAAATGTCTAATTTCATCACTCACTACGAACTAAAATTCTGAGTTTACAAAAAACTTGTGATTTATATCTTTCGTGACTAAATCACATACTATGCATCTCATGGACTATATGATAATGCCCAAATATTCATGTTACCATTATTTTAGATAATAATAAATCAACTTTATTAATCCCAACATTAAATCATACATAATGTCATACATAGCATCATACAATAGAATTCAAGGGCACTAATCCTAACAATTTTCCACTTGTCCTAAAGACTATTGTGCACTAATCTAACTCCCATTCCCTCCAAATGTGACTCAAAAGTCCTTTGAGGCAAGACTTTGGTAAAGGAATCGGCTAGATTACTTGCACTATCAATCTTTGCTACTACTACATCTCCTTGAGTAATAATGTCTCGAATGATGTGGTATTTTCTTTCTATGTGCTTTCCTTTCTTATGATTCCTTGGATCTTTGGATTGTGCAACCGCTCTACTATTGTCACAGAACAATGTGATAAGAACTTGCTCCATTCTCACAACACCAAAATCAAAAATGAATTTCTTGAGCTAAACAGCCTTCTTTGCCGCTTCACAAGTAGCAACATATTCGGCTTCCATAATGAAGTCACCAATATAAGATTGCGTAACACTCCTCCAACTTATGGCTCCAACTCCTAAGGTGAACACAAAACCTGAAGTGGACTTTCTAAAATGAAGATCTGACTGAAAATCTAAATTTGTATAACCAATAGATATCAAATCCTCACTATGGTAAACAAGCATATAATCTCTCATTCTCCTTAGATATTTAAGAATATGTTTTACAGCTTGCCAATGTTTAAGTTCTAGATTTGATTGATATCGGTTGACCATGCTAACTGAATAATAGATATCTGACTTAGTACATAGCATGACATACATGAGACTTCCCAATATAGAAGCATAGGGAACTTGTCTCATCATATTTTCTTCCTCAAGAGTCTTAAGCCTTTGGTCATCAGACAGAGGAACTCCATGTCTGAAAGGAAGTAATCCTTTCTTGGAGTTTTGCATGCTAAAATGTTCTAGAAACTTATCTAGATATCCAACTTATGACAAGTCTAACATTTTATTTTTGCGATCTCGTCAAAGCTTGATCCCTATAATAAAGTTAGTTTCACCCAAGTTCTTTATATCAAATTGGATTGACAACCAAACCATTACTGATGACATTACCCCTACATCGAGTAGAATATCATTAACATAAAGCACTAAGAACATTGCTACTTGATCTCAATGTCTTTTGTACACACATAGTTCAACAAGATTTTGTTCAAAACCAAATGACTTAATTGCTTAATCAAATATGGTGTTCTATGACCTAGATACTTGCTTAAGTCCATAAATGGACTTTTTCAACTTGCATACTATATGTTCTAGGTTCTTTGCTATGAAACCTTCTGATTGCATCATGTAGATTTCTTTTTCAAGATTGCCATTAAGAAATGCAATCTTGACATCCATTTGCCAAATCTCATAATCATAATGAGTACTAATGAATAAGATAATTCTAATAGATTTAAACATGGCTACTGACGAAAAAGTTTTCTCATAGTCAATACCTTCTTTTTGTGCATACCCTTTCGTAACTAACCTTACTTTAAAGGTTTCAACCTTTCCATCTATCCCACAAGTTTAATGCCGTTAGGGGCCTTTACAAGATCCCAAACTTTATTGGAATACATAGAATCCAATTTAGATTTCATAGCTTAGACCCAATGATGTGCATCAATATCATTTATTGTCTCTACATAAGTGTAAGGATCAGATTCAACCTCTTCTAAGATAGCTTTATAAGTTTCTCTCAGACCTATAAATCTTATAGGTGGTTGAACAATTCTCCCTTATGACGAGGGTCATGTGTACTAGTTATCCCATAAGTGATTGTGGTGTATCTAATACAACCACATCATCTCTAGTTCCATGCATTGGTTGTTCAATTATAGGTTCATCTATTTCAGCCAAGACAACTTTACTCCTAGGATTAAAATTATTTACAAAATCATCCTCCAAAAATTTAGCATTGGTGCTAACAAACAATTTGTTATCTTTATGATTATTGAATAAATAACCATTAGTTTCCTTTGAATACCCTAAAAACATGCATACTTCTGTTTTTGCTTCTAACTTATCAGACTTCCCTTTAACACATGTGCCGGACATCCCTAAATGTAGAGGTATCTCATACTAGGCTTACACCCACTCCACAATTTCTTAGGTGTGTTAGGAACTGATTTTGATAGAACTAAAATCAAAATATACATTGCAGTTTTTAGTGCATATCCTCAAAAGCAAATTGGTAAAGTTAAGTAACTCATCATGGACCTAACCATTTCTAAAAGAGTCATATTCCTTCTCTCTGCTATACCATTTTGTCGGGGAGTTCCAAGTGCAGTAAATTGGGATACAATCCCATTTTGAGCTAAGTTATCCTTGAAATCCCCAAGAAGGTATTCGCCACCACGATCAGATCGAATGGCCTTTATGCATTTACCTAATTGATTCTCAACTTCAACCCTAAACTCTTTGAACTTTTCAAAGGATTCGGACTTCCGTCTCATTAGGTACACATAACCATATCTTGAGTAATTATTGGTAAAAGTGATCATACATTCATATGAACTAATTCAAGCAACTCATGGGCTCTTCTACCTTTTGCATTAAAATGTCATTTGGTCATTTTACCCTCCAAACAAAATTCACAAACTGAAAATCCATCAAAGTCCAATGGCTCTAAGAGTCCATCTTTGATCAGCCTTTGAATTCTGTTTGAATTAATATGACCCCAAACGCAAGTGTCAAAGATATGCATCATTAGTAGAAGGAAACTTTTTTTTTAATGATTTTACATGAGAGTTATTATCTAATTCAGAATTGTATAATTCATGCTTATCAGGAGTTAAAATATAAAGACCATCTACGATATTGTCAGAACAGATAAACACTTTATCATTCTTTATTACAACATTGTCTTTCAAGATAACAAAATATCCATGTTTACCTAAATAAGCTGTAAAAATTAAATTCTTATGAACATTAGGTACATACAGGCAATCTTTCAGTATTAAAACTTTAGATTTAAAACATAAATTAATCACTCTAATAACTACAATTGGAATTCTGCTCCCATTAGCCAAGGTAAGAAAGATTTCTCCTTCTTTTAGCTTTCTAGTCTCCTGGAACCCCTGTAAAGAATTGCAGATATGATTAGTACAACCTGAATCCATACACCAGGATTCCGTGAGATTCTGTACTAAATATATTTCAAGAAGGATTGAACTTTTCATACCCTTATTCTTGGCAACTCAAAATATTGGACAGCTCCTCTTCCAATGACCTTTCTCGCCACAATGGTAACACTTTCCTTTGGCATAGTCCTTTTTCTTTCCCTTATTGGCAACTCCTAAGGCAATTTGTTTACTATTTTGCTTAGTGTAGACCTTTTTCTTCTTCTTCTTTCCTTTTCCTTTTGACTTAGGTTGAGAAGTAGAAACTTCAGCCATATTAGCATCAAAATTGGATGTGTACCAAGAATGCCTTCCGCCGCCACCAATTCATTCATTAATTAAGACAATGAATAAATCTTTTTGTTCATATTATAATTAAGTCTGAATTTCTTGAATGATTCTGGTAATGACTGAAGTATCATATTCACTTGGGATTCTCCACCAATATCGGCACCTAAAACTTCTAGTGCATTCAAATTAAAGATCATCCTAAGACAATGCTCTCTCGCTGAAGTACCTTCAGCCATTTTAGTATTATAAATTTGCCTCATAGTTTTTTGCCTTGTAGAACGGACTTGCTCACCAAACATCTCCATAAAATTTAGCATTATCTCCGAAGCTAGCTCTACATACTGCATTTGATGCTGTAGAACATTTGAGATAGATGCTAGAATATAACACTCGGTCATCTCATTAGATTTCTACCAACGATTATATCATTGTTTTTCCTCAAGATGAGCATCTAATGATGGAAAGTTAGGACAAGGTCGACTAAGCACATACTTGTGCTCTTCAGCAGTTAGAACAATGTCCAAATTTATTTTTCAGTCAACTTAGTTGGATCCAGTCAGTTTGTTTTGATTAAAAATAGCAACAAGTGGGCTAAAAGATGCCATAATTTAAATATGAAAATAACAAACATGAATATAATAAGTAAACCGGACATTATCAATTTAGCATATAAACATATGTTATGGAACCTTAATAAAACCTTAACATAAAATATGCAACAACAACCCAATCACATGTCTATAATTCCTTGGTAGCAAGTATATTATAAACACCATGATTGATTAAAAACTATTCTCATTATTAGTGTTATCATGATAACTCTTATTAAACACTAATAATATGCCGTATTAACTTTGGCCTCTAAGTAAATAATGACATAGCTCATTTAGAAGGTTAATATTACACTTAGTCTAGTATACATCATTATCTAGAATCATGTGTAGCCACTATTCATCTCCCTTATAGTGTTTAAAGTTATAGTACCATGAAACAAAACACCTTCCTTTAGGATCGTGAGACATATACGTCAAGACGAGGTGCTTGTTCACACTACTTTAAATAAGTAAGTTCAATCTTGTAGTACTATGAAATAAACACCCTCCTTTGGGATTGCGAGGCATATACGCTAAGATAAGGTGCTTACTCTCACTATTATGAACTGATAATGGAGACCATGAGATTCAACCCTTGTATCTCTCTCCCACTAGATATTTGAAAATAAAAGTTTTTAATTAGAAATTATGTGTAACCTCATCACACATAGCCTTGCACTTTTAAAGTGTGAAAACACTTAGAAAAATTCAAAATTCACAAATTTCGATCAGTCGAATGTATCCCTTGATCGATAAAAAAAAAAATTCATACCAAACTTTCTACCTGACTCGATTAGTACTTAATCACTACTCGATTAATCGAAAAAAAACATTAAATCGATCACCTAACAATCGAGAATAAATCGAATTGGATAGAAGGTTCGCTGTTTCACTTGATCGATCGAGAGTAATTTTCAATATATCAAAACACCTAAAACAGGAATTTTCCAGAATTTTTCTAAAACAGTTTTCAACAGTTGTCACGAACAAACTACCATGATATGAACATAATAGATTGAGTTTGAGACCAAAAACTAAATTCTATTGATGCTATAGCCTTAAAGTTCAATCTAACACGCTTAATATCAAACTTAAACAACATTATAACATCAATATTAGTTTTCATCAAACAATAATTTCAATAACCGTGCAGAAAATTCATTGCATAATCTTCTAACATCATGAAATTACTATCTTTGATTCCAAAACTCACAAAACATGTTATACAAATTTGAAATTGTAGACCGCTTTGATACCAATTATTGGAAAAATATAATTTGTATCACATACAAAACATACGCAGCAGAAAATTAACGGATCTACTTCATTCGCAATTGATAACATGTACTTTGTAAATTTCAAAATTCAAGAATAAGAGAGTGTACCTTGGTGCGATAAAATTCAAAACCAAATATTAGAAGTACTTGGAAACATTTTTAATCTTCATTCCAATTCTACTCAATGCCCAAGAAGTGCGGTCTCTCAATCAGTTTCCAGAGGAGAATAAGAAAGCAGCTTACACTCACATATACACCATTTCATTCCACACCATAGTGTCTCATAAATTCTGTATATTTCTCTCCTTATATCTAACTGATTATCTAATTGGGCTAGCCTTTTGGGTCATTCCAATTGGGCTTTAGTATGTGGCTTGGAGTGAGACAAAAAGGGAACAAATAAAACTCTAGCTCCAATGGGCCTTGGGCTTTTCTGTCAACTCTTGACAAGTCTAAAATTACAATTAATTATATTTGATACCACTATATAAATATAATTGCACTTTAGGCCTTATTAATAAATTATATCCCAAGACTTTATTATATATGCAAACCCTTCATAAAATATTTGTAGTAATACAAAGTCATAAATGTAAACTGCCACTTTGAAGATTATTACATCTTAATCATTGAGTACCCGGTTTAATCCTTTAAGTTATTCATCATATATTTATGAACTCCAATTTCATAAATATATACTTTAGTAACCTCTTACTAAAGTGGTTAGGCCTAACACTCTGAATAACCAAACACATTAAACTTATCTTCTCTGTTAAGAGATTATGAATTCCATCTTGAGAATATATGTTCCATCAACACTAAATGTGGCTGCTCAACATATTGAGGTTTTGATTATGACGTTAGATCTCACTCCTGATATATCAAAGTAACCTACACTTCATGATCAGGTTCATTATTCTCTCAGGATTAAGAGTTCATGTAAATAGAAGTCATGAGATTTATTATTCATTTGACAGTCGTTAGGAGAATAATAAATCTCACAGCGGTCCAGTTCAATATGTTTTAACTCTTAAAACATATCAACTAGAAGTCTCCACTTCCATGATCAAGACAAATCATCTTAGTTGATATGTTATAGTCTTCGCAGATGAAATGCTCAATTTCATCACCGACTACAAACTAAAATTCTTAGTTTACAAAGAACTTGCGATTTATATCTTTTGTGACTAAATCACATACTATGCATCCCATAGACTATATGATAATGTCCAAATATTCACATTATTATTATTTTAGATAATAATAAAACAATTTTATTAATCACAACATTAAATCATCTATAATGTCATACATAGTGTCATACAATATGATTTAAGGGCACAAATCCTAAGAGTTGGATAAAACCATGTCCTCTGAACATGAAAAAATGCGTTGGGCAAAGGTTTAGCTTAATTAGACAATTATAACTTAAAATGAGCGTTTTTCTTTAGCTACAAATAGAAAATTCCTTCTTGGAATGTCAAAAAAAAGTGGGTGGGCTGCTCAAAGCAATGGATGATAGCTTTGATTGAAAATGACAATTGAGAGGAAGTTGTGGGAAGATGTCATGCACATGGAGGAACTAAGTTTTCTATTGGTTCATGATTTCCAATCAAATATATGAACCAAGGAAAACCGTTGAGATCCTCCTTTCACCAGAAATCACTCCCTTACCGACCAAATCACTTCTCCCTTACTACCAACTCAGGATCCTATGAACTTGGATAATGGGTTACAAAGATTATACCTAGTTTTACTGGATTTTTTAATGGCTTTTGCTGAAAATCTGAATATACACCTTGGCTTCCCCATATATCAGCCAAGGTCCTCTTCTCAAGGTTTCAAAAGGACACATTAAGGTTTTAGGGCCTTGATGTTGATTTTTCTTACTGCATATCCTTTGGCCTGACCGAAATCATTTTTCTTGCTGCATGTCCTCTGGCCTAACCAAGTCTGGGTCATCTTTATTATTATTATTATTATTTCTTTCTTTTTTATTCTTTTTGGGACTTTGGGCCTTCATGATCCTTCTTAACTTCATGAATTTGGCATTCTTTTGTTAAGGCCCATGGTCTTTCCTTACTTTTCATAAAATGGGCTTTCTTGTCAAATTTTGGTCCTCAACAATTATTGTTAAGCACAAAGCCTGAGCCCTCCGCACATAAAGAGAGGTGATTCCATTCCTTTGTAATAGAATCCATACGGAGAAAGCAAAAGGAGAAAGATAGTTAAAAGGTAAAGAGAGACAAAATGACACACAAACTATTTCTCTAACCCCAAAAAGAAATACCATAAGGCATAGCAATTGCATTGTCATCACAGGGTCATAGAGACACCTTCCAATGAAGGGACTTCAATTGTACAACCTAAGAGAAAATGGAGAACCAATGTTCTTAGTGACAGAGAAACTTGCTTCAATATTAACAATATCATCTCTAACTCTAGGCTTGTTAAAGGAAGACACTAATTTTTATAACAATTGAGCTCATAAGTTCTTGCTTATTCTTTATATGTGAGTTCACTATTCATAACACTTATTTATTTTTATTTTTTATAATGAAAAAAATAGGTCAATAAGTGATTTATATATAATAATAATAAGTAAAGCTGAGATAAAATCCAATTATATTTCAAATTGAAATTCAATTATAGTCTAATTTTGTACCACGTGTCTCATCTAATTTAAATTTTAAATTTTTGTGTCAATTAAGTTAATTTAATGTAAAAATTGGATTTCAGTTATAGTTTAATTTTGTGCCACATGTCCCATCTAATCTAAATTTTTTAATTTTAGTTAATTTAGTGTAGAAAACGAAGAGTCCAATATAAATAAACAATAAAAAAACCTAATCATAATTAAAAACAAATTCAAATTTATGAGTTATTTATGTAATATACTATGACTATGTAAAATATATATATATATGTATGTATATTAAAGTTTAGAGAATATTCAATTAGAATCAAAATTAAATTTTGCTTTTGTTAGTTTTCCATACAAATTAAATTGTTTAGATTTTTACTTTTTTTTTTTACTGAACTAATGAGCATATTTTTTATACCGTTTTTATTCAAATATTTTGTATATAAAAAAAAATTGAATATAACAAACTGTAATTGTGTTGAACGATTTCATACACACATACCCTTTCAATTTAGGAGATACTATTTAACCAATTTATTGTTTTATTTTGTGTTATATTCAGTAGAATTTCGTAGACAATAGTTATGAATTGATATTTTATATAATATCCAATAGTGATTTTCAAAATCATATACGTAATAGTAATATAACGAGAAAATTGGTGTAACCAATATCACAAAAATTGTAAAGAAAAACTATTTTAATACCTCCAAATATCCTAATTAAACTATGTCTTATATGTTTAATTTAATATCAACAGTATAACTACAATTTATCATTTTTATGCATACACACGGATGGGTTACTTACTAATATTAATAATAACTCACTACAAAATGATATTTTAAAACTTTGGACTTGTCCAAGAATTAATGATAGAGTATCCATGAAGACAAAGGTGAGAAGGCAAACAAGTGCTTGAGCTTGACCAACAAAATGGAGCTAAGCTCCCATATCATGATTGGAAATACGTGTCATTTTTTAAGGGTATCCAACGTTATCTGGTGGTCAGGGTCACGGTGATAGGCAAAGAAGGTTTTGAAAGTCGTGATATCATATCCATCCAACCAATACGTGGCATTTCTAGAATGGCAAAGCTTCCCGCCCCCAAAAAATTTGTTTACTCACACGTGGCAGAAAAGCAACACATGACACGTGACAGTAAATCACTTGCCGCAGAAGCACCACCGCCAACGGCCACGTGTCCCATTTACTTTAATAATCATCGACCGCCCTTAGAATTTGAAAGGCCGAATCAGAAGCGAGATTTTAGATCATGACGAATCTGTGTTGACCACATCCACATGTCATGAAACGTGGAGGACTTAGAGGTTTTGGACGGTGGGATCAGCGGCTTGGTTTGTGAGTAGCCTGTGGTCCTACTCCTAACATACGATTCACTATATTGTTATTGTAGTTGTTGTTGTTGTTGTTGTTGTTAACCCAAACGATACGAGACTTTTATTTTTTTGTTCTTTTTTTAAAGGATTTTTATGTTCAATGTTCTATCAACTTCTATATATCTTCCTCCAAAAAAACTATTATCCATCATAGTTTTTTATTTTTTTTGGTATATATAGTCTCTTTCTATTTTATATATATAGGCTTCTCTTCAATATTTTTTTTTAGTATTTAGGTCATTTTTAGATTTAAAGGATATTTTGGTAATTTTTAAGTTTTGGAGGTATTTGGTCATTTTTTAGGTTTCAGAGGTATTTCGGTCTTTTTCAGGTTTAGGGGTATTTTGGTGAATTTTTAGGTTTTGGGGGTATTTTGATAATTTTTTAGATTTCAGGGGTATTTAAGTAATTTTTAGGTTTAGAGGGTATTTTGGTTATTTTTTAAGTTTAAAGGGTATTTTGGTCATTTTTAGGTTTAGCGGTATTTCGGTCATTTTTTAGGTTTAAAGGTACTTTGATAATTTTTAGTGGTTTTGAGGTATTTGTAGAAATGATACTTGGATCATAGTTAGGTCGAATTAGGTACCTACTTAAAACCCAATAAACATTCATGCTAATTGGGTATAATTGGGTTAATACCCATTTAACCCAATTAACAATTGGGTGGGTTTAGATCTTATTTAAGTGGGTGGGTTTGTGTAAGCAAATGAGTTTGGGTTGATTTTACCACCCCTAATAGAATGTCTATATATGTCAAACAAATATAGAAATCTATCGATTTTGTGGGAAATTAGAAGTTTTGTTGGATCTTGCATTGTTTCAAGTACATTAATTGTAAACTTAATTAGCCACAACTTTTTAACTTTTTTTTTAGCTTTGAAATATTGTTTCATGTGAGTTGTTTGATGTTATGAACCCAGTGGTTCCTAATGAAGATGAATAAGAATTGTAAGGGAATTAACTTAATTCAAGATAGTCACCATCCATATAGAAATATTAAGAGAGATTAAAAAATAGAGAGATGTACTAATGCACTAAGCAATTGGTTTATTCTTCCATGATAGAAACGTGATTATAAGTAGGTATTTATAGAATCATAAAACTATTCTATTGGTCCACATGACCTTATCCTAATGGTCATATTATTCTCCATATGCATTAATAATTTCAACATGTACTAAATGTGATTAACATGCTTGGAATTGTAACTAACTAAATCTACAACAATTATTATTCATATACTTATAGCATTCCTAACATTTCTCTTCCTTAGAAAACACCTACTCACAAGGTGTTGTTGTGAAATAGCATCTTCATCAAATGAGATCTATTAATGGACCAATACCATAGTGACATTTTGATCTCCATATTCATGCGTTTCTCTTTGACAAGCGGTCTCGTTAACATGACGGTTTCTTCTTTATAGATCTTCAAAATTTGCTCGAATTCTTGAGCCTTCAATGGTTCTTCAATTTTCATAGTCTCATTGGTTTTTTGAACCTTGGAATGTTCTTATATCCTCAAGACCTCATTTGATTATAGAACCATTAAAATTGTTAGCGCTTACATCTTGGATTCTTGGATTCTTGGATCACTGACACTTGGATTGCAAATTCTTGAATCATAAACTCTTGAATGAAAGCCTCCATTGGTGCATCAAGAATTGGTTTGTGGAAGATCATCATCACCTTCTTTGTTGGTTCTTTGGACTGAACTTAAAGGGCAACATGTACATGTATATCATCATCCACTTTGACAAAAAAAAATAAATAAATAAACATCCCAACTTGCAACAACAGCAGTAGATTCTTGGAACTTGATTTGTTCTTCAAGTTTCATTGAATCAAAAGATTGTAACTCCTCTTCTGTCATATTCCTAAGACCTTCTTGTAATCTTGAGAGCTCTTCATTCATGGCCTTGTTAGATTTGGCCAAGGCTTTGACCTTTTCTAAAATGGCATTGCGAGATTCGTACAAAACCTTGACATTCTCTGAAAATTGGTTCTTGGAAGATTATCATCATCTTTTTTGTTGGTTCTTTGGACTGAACTTAAAGGGCAACATGTACATGTATATCATCATCCACTTTGACAAAAAAATCAACATCCCAACTTCGAACAATAGCTGTAGATTCTTGGAACTTGATTTATTCTTCGAGTTCCATTGAATAAAGAGATTATAACTCCCTTCTATCATATTCTCAAGACCCTATTGCAATCTTGAGAGCTCTTCATTCATGTCCTTATTAGATTTAGCCAAGACATTGACCTTCTCTAAAATGGCATTGTGAGATTCATACAAGACCTTGACATTCTCTAAACATTTGTGCACCATTTACCGTAATTCTTTCCAAAGTTCTCTTTGGTCACATTCGTCCACATCAAAATCAACGGCTTTGATACCAATTGTTAGGAACCCAGTGGTTCCTAATACAGATGGATAAGAATTGTAAGAGAATTAACTTAATTCGAGATAGTCACCCTCCATAGAAAAATATTGAGACAGAGATTAAGAAAGAGAGAGATGTACTAACGCACTAAGCAATTGGTTTATTCTTCCATGATAGAAATGCGATTACAAGTAGGTATTTATAGAACCATGAAACTATTCTATTGGCCTACATGACCTTATCCTAATGGTCCTATTATTCCCCATGTACATTAATAATGCCAACATGTGCTAAATGTGATTAACATGCTTGGAATTGTAACTAACTAACTAACTAACTAAATCTACAACAATTATTTTCCATATACTTATAGCATTCCTAACATTTCCCTTCCCTTGAAAACACCTTGCCCACAATGTGTTGTTTTGAAATAGCATCTTCGTCAAAGGAGATCTTCCAATGGACCAATACCTTAGTGACCTTTTAATCTCTATATTCATGCATTTCTCTTTGACAAGCAATCTCGTAAACATGAAGGTTTCTTACTCGTAGATTTTCAAACTTTGCTCGAATTCTCGAGCCTTCAATGGTTCTTCAAATTTTAAAGTCTCATTGGTTCTTTGAATTTTGGAATGTTCTTGTATCCTCAAAACCTCATTTGATTCTAGAACCACTAAAATCGTTAGCGCTTGCATCTTGGATTCTTGGATCACCGACACTTGGATTGCCAATTCTTGAATCATAAACTCTTAAATGGAAGCCTCCATTAGTGCATCAAGAATTGGTTCTTGGAAGATCATCATCACCATCTTTGTTGGGTCTTTGGACTGAACTTAAAGGGCAGCATGTGCATGTATATCATCATCCACTTTGACAAAAAAAATCAACATTCCGGCTTGCAACAACAGCTGTAGATTCTTGGAAATTGATTTGTTTTTAGAGTTCCATCGAATCAAGAGATTGTAACTCCTCTTTTGCCATATTCTCGAGAGCCTTTTGCAATCTTGAGAGCTCTTTATTCATGGTCTTGTTAGATTTAGCCAAGGCGTTGACCTTTTCTAAAATGGCATTGTAAAATTCGTACAAAACCTTGACATTCTCTGAAACTTTGTTCATCATTTGCCGTAATTCTTTCCTACATTCTCTTCAGTCATATTCGTTCATATCAAGATCAATAGCTATGATACTAATTGTTAAGAACCCGATGGTTCCTAATGAAGATGGATAGGAATTGTAGGGGAATTGACTTAATTCGAGGTAGTCACCCTTCATAGAGAAATATTGAGAGAGATATTAAGAAAGAGAGATTAAGAGAGAGGGAGAGAGTGATGCACTAATGCACTAAGCAATTGATTTATTCTTCCATGATGGAAATGTGATTACTAGTAGGTATTTATAAAACCATAAAACTATTCTATTAGCTCACATGACCTTATTCTAATGGTTCTATTATTCTTCATGTGCATTAATAATTCCAACATGTGCTAAATGTGATTAACATGCTTGAAATTGTAACTAACTTACTAACTAAATCTACAACAATTATTATCCATATACTTATAGCATTCAACTATATATATATATATATATATATTGCTACTTAGTGATCTACTCTAATCTATATGGGGTTGCTCAATTAATTTTTATATATTAACTAAATCTACTATCTATATACTTATAGCATTCAACTATATATATATATATATATATATATATATATATTGCTACTTAGTGATCTACTCTAATCTATATGGGGTTGCTCAATTAAATTTTATATATTAAGGCATTCGTGATACATTTAAAAAAAAAAGTAAATTTTATCACTCTAAACTATACATCAGATTACATTTTGCACCCTAGACTATTCAAATGCACGTGCACATTAATTATGACCCTTGTTACACTTTACACCCAGCGTTAGTTTTACCTTTATGTTAGACAGAAATTAATAGCACATGACTTGCACATGATTTTTGCTTTGGTGGCATGGTGTTTAAAGACAAAAACACCATTTTCACTTATGAATAAAATAAAATTACTTACACACATGCAGGAACAATTCAACTGAAAAAGAAAAAAGAAAAAAAAAAGAAATCAGATGTGCAACGGCCTTTATCATCCCTGTTTTTCCTCTATTTATTCTCCTCTACTACAGAAAATTTCAATATCACTCTCTGTTTGTTGGACCTAATCTACTGAAGGTTTTTAATTTTTTTTTTCTTCCTGTTATACTGCTGGAATATTGATTTAACCAATAAAGAACCATCATTCAATCATTTTTTGTGCTATTTTTAAGAAATAGTCGTTAAATGGGCCTCCATGAGAAGTTGTACAAAATTTGAGATTGTTTTATGCAATAACAATTTTTTTTTCCAAACATGGTTGCTCCGATGAGTTGTTAAAATAGCCTTCATTAAAATTGTTTTCAGACTTGTGCTATTTTTAATTATGAGTTTTAAGACACCCCCTTCCCCTTCCCCTCCCCCCCCCCCCCCCCAAATAAAAAACTAAAAACTAAAGGAAATGACTCCATATTTGAGTTGTCATTGACAGGTTGACTCAAGAGTCAAGTTTTATATTTTAAGAAAATTTTATATAGCTCACATCTAAATGATAAATGAAAACTCATGTCTTAAGGATTTTATTTGTGAAAGACGTTATGGTAAATAACAATTTTTAATTAGCTCTCAATTGGTACAACCCCTTTGGTTAACAAATATCTTGAAGTTACAAGTTTTAAACTCCTTGATGGGAGGAGGTTATGGAACAAATCTTAATTTAAAAGGGTTCATAGTCTAGCCTATATATATAGCATGTCTTCATCAAAAGAAAATATGTAAGATAAAGGTCTTAGATTAGAAGACACCTTTTATAAATACACTATCAAATAATGAGTCTTCTTTTTCTCTAAACACTTAAAAAACTATAGCTGGAGATATGTTTATGTTATTTATTTTCAGTTGCAACTCTAAATTTTATCTTACATTTGATTTCAAAGCCATCCTTCATGTTATGTTATTTAGTGATTTTAGTTTGAGAAATTTCTATTATTTCCAATCATGGTATATTTGTACCATCTACGGTAAAAGTTTGTATGCACTAATTTAATTTTGGGATGAAATATATAGAGCATGTGTACTCTAAATCCTAGAAAACAATTTTTGTTTTGCATCCTTATTGGTATTTGTGTAATGAATTAATATTGAGTTATGAGATTGGAAGAATCAATTTGAAATCCACAAGATTATTATCTATATAGAACAAGGAAGTCAATACTGCACCACAGGCTGTACCGGTTTGACCAGCGGTACGATATATTTCAGATACCGGTAAATACCGGTGTACTGTTTCGGGTTTACCTCTATTTTATATATTTAATATATATACACACACACAAAATTTCTATTTACCATAAAACATTACCTCAAAAATCTCTGTTTACCATAAAACATTACTTCAATTGTTCATTGCATACAAAGAAAAAAAAATACAATATAAAAAACAGAAAACTTAATTGTTCATTGCATACAAAGAAAACAAATAATACAAATAATTAAGTTAACACAAATTACATAGGATCATCTACTATATTTAAAATAATAATAATATATATATATTAATAAATTTAAAAGTATATATATTATTTTTATATTTATAAATTTAATTATTTGGTAAAAGTTAATTTGTTAAGCAGTTAAACTATTTAAGCTTATAAGTTTATTAAAAAAAATAAGACCAAAAAAAGAAAAAGAAAATCAACAAAAAGGTTTAGATGAGATAAATAGATAATAAGTGGGGTGGGTTTGGTAGAATCAAATAAAATAATTAGAAAATTTTGTAGGTGATAAAGCCAAAAAAAACTCAAAAGCTGAGATTTTATAGTTTTCAATTTTCACATTTCTAAAGTATCTTTGTCAGTTTTTTACTCCCCACCCACGTTAACTTTTGATCAACTTCACATCAACTTCTCATTAGTCATTTCACTTCACACAGTTAAACCTCCAGGCCTCTCTCTAGTCTCACACAGTTTCTCACTTGATCTCTCTCTCCCTCTCTCGCAGATCAAGCTGACACCGCTGTGAGGCCAAGATGAAGAGAACTTTGTCACTGCTAGCCAGCTTCTAGACCTCTCTTTCTAGTCTCACACACGAGAACGTTGATCGACAGCGTTTTTGGGTCACAATGTGCGTTAAGATCAACAGTTTTTTGTTCCGGTCCGGTATCTAATTTCCGGCCGAAATGCGATATATTTCCCGGTACGGCCGAAACTAGTCCGGCATGACCGGTATTTTCACCGGCACGAAAAACCTACGTTTTTGTATTGGTGTGCATGCTGGTACAATAAATACCGGCCATACCGGCTGGTACAGTACGGAATCATCTTCCATGATATAGAACTAGATAGGTTCAAAGGTAGTTACGTTGTATGTATTTGTTTTTCATTGCATGTGCGACTCAAGGATTTTATTTTTCTCTAATCTTAAATTGCCCACATATGATATTTTACAATATGCTATTATAGACTAGTGGGTAATTCGACTAAAATACATGCCAAGGCACTTAAAGTGTTCATAAATTTGAATTTGATTTTGATATTCATCAAGTGCTCATCCAAGTATTCATGTTTGTTTCCTTATATATAAACTCTTAATTATTTGGAAACATGCCTCAATAATTTTTACGATTTTCAATTGTAAATTGCTTTTAGAGACTATTTTTGTGGATCAATATATTTTGCATGATAACACAAATGATCCTTATGTTTTGGAAACCATAATTTTTTACAATAAATTATGGGGATAAATGTGTTGCATGTAAGTTTGCAATTATTTCATAAAGTTTATTGTTATGTATGAGATTTGAATCATTGAAGTGAGTAATTTATTTTAGTGCATTCTAGGTTTCTTTGCACTTATCATGTATTGAAATATTATTTCATGTCATTTTTGAGTACATATTGTCATTATCAATATTAGGATTGGCTGATCTTTATGATGCTATTTGAAGTGGTGAATATCAAAATGACTTAGGAGTGGCCATAGCATCTTAAGCCATGATGATAATCACATCAAGAAATTTTTTACAAGACTTCATTAGGTGCAAAGACATCTAAATTGAAATTAATTCATGAAGATAAGGACTTGGCCCCATAGGGAGGTTATTATTTTTATGATTTAATTGGAATAAGATGGTGAATGTAGCATTAAGATGAGATTTTTCCTAGGCCCATAGGTATGGAAAATTTGATTCTTAGTGTTTATATTTACTAGTTTTATGAATTAATTTTTATAGTAAATCCATGCATGATGCGCCTCTGCCCATAGGAAGGTCGAATTTACTACTAAATTGACATTGGTTAATTTAGAATTAAAGTTTAAGTTTCATAGCATTAAAGTTTTTTTTTCTTTGGATTTGAGGATCTTTGTTTTGATACTCATGTGGATGAACCACCCATCTCATTGAATAAATATGTTAAATGAGAAACAGAGTACGAGAAACAGAGTGATCTAATTGCTCAAGAGTAAGAGCTTGAGAATTTATTCCTATAAAGCTAAGGGTTTTGTGAAAACTGTTAATATTAATTTACAAGATCCATTAAGGTTTGGCTCCCAATAAAAGTTATATTTTGCAAAAGTTAGGCATATAGGCATCCCACTAATGGTATATAAAGGTTCACCAACTTTGTTGTGCCATTTGGTTTTACTGGGCAGATTGTTAATCTGTGTATATACCTTAAGATCAGTGAGAGTAAATGTATTGTTTTTACACCTAAATATGAATGACATACTACTTGGAAGTAGTGATTTGATTTTGTCATGTAAGATATCCTATATGCTATAAAGCTATAAGACAGGCATTATGGATAGGTCTTAAGGTTGTCGACGATGAGACCTTTATTTAAAGATAACTTGGCTATAATTTTCTTCTCTAAGGACAATGATTGTGCAAGCCGAAATACATATTGACATAAAGTAACTCAGTCTAGGAGAGAATTTTAAGAAACTGAAAGTGTCCATTGAGTTAAAATTATTGAGCTAATATATGTTAATTTCATAATTATAGGTTTGCCGGCAAAGCATTATAAAAGTCTTTTGGACATATGGAACTTGTTAGCTCATTTGGTGTTTAATTTCTCTCTAATTATTCTATATTTTGGACACATATTTGGTTAGTTTTGGAGAAGAAAATATTTGATTTTTATTTTGTGCATATAAAGTATATGAATTAAGTTAGATATATCTATGGAGATATATAAGGATGATATATCTGTAAGGATGTATAAAAGAGGACCCGAATGGCTAATAGGTAGTCCATTCATAAAGAATTAATGGCTTATAAAATATTTATGTAAGGATTACCATATATTATAATACATGGAAGGAAGTACTCATTATAATTGAGGGTATTACCGCTATGATTCAGGTATTAGAATCTTTATTTGAGTGTGAGCATTTCACAACTAGTTGACATGAGTAATATCATGACCATGTTAAAGTTAATATCATTTATCAAGTAATTTAAATGTCAAGTGGGCCAAGTGGGAGAATGTAAGATTTTAAGAAAATTTTATATGGCCCACATTTAAATGATAGATGAAAACTCATGTCTTAAGGATTTTATTTGTGAAAACGTTATAGTAAATAACAATTTCTAAGTAACTCTCAATTGGTATAATCTCTTTGGTTAATAAACACCTTAAAATTACAAGTTTTAAACTCCTTGATGGGAGGAGGTTATGGAGCAAATCTTAATTTAAAAGAGTCCCTTGTCTAGCCTATATATATAACCTGTCTTCATCAAAAGGAAATATGTAAGGTAAAGGCCATAGATTATAAACACCTTTTATAAATACGCTATCATATAGTGAGTTTTCTTTTTTTCTTAACACCTAAACAACTATAACTGGATGTATGTTTATATTATTTATTTTCCGCTACAACTCTAAATTTTATCTTACATCGAGATCAATCATGTAAAATTCTAGGTTTGATTAACTTTAAGGATTAAACTTTTGTCCAGGGTGCACTAATGTCTAAACTTTAAAATCATACCAATCTCACAAAACAACTAAAATTACATTATTCAAGTAAAGTTAGTATACATCGAAGAGGAATCTCAAAAGGCATTTCAAGTTTTTCAACCCAAAATTGATAAGTTACCATGGTACTGCTCAATAACTTTTTTCAAATTTCATTACGATCTAAAGAAAAAAAAAATCGTTTTTAATTGTTTGTGGAAAGAGTGTTTTGGTCTTTAAACAGTATGTCATCTAAGCAAAAATCATGTGCAAATTATGTGTTTTTAATTTCTGCCTAACTTAACAGTAAAATTAAAGTTAGGGGTGCAAAGTGTAACAAATGTTATAGTTTATGGTGCAAAGTGTGCATTCGTATAGTTTATTGTGCAAACAGTACAAAGTGTAATCTAGTGTATAGTTTAGGATGGTAAAATGTAATTTTTTTAAAAAACCACCAATTTATCATTTTGTACGTGAAAATGAAATATAGCCTTATTTATATATACGGATGGAGTTGCTTGATGGTGAGGAAACTAATATATATATATATATATATATATATATATATATAACCGAAGCCTCTGTTAGCACCATAATTTTCCACACCAATACAACACAATATTTAAAAAATTAAAAATAAAATTAAAAACACTATTTTTCTCTCCAAAACCCGATACTTACCTTCTTCTTCCTTTTTTTTTTTTTTTTTTGTTGATAAAACCCAATATTTTAAGCTGAATTTCATCTAAAGATGATTTTTTTAAAAAAAGAAAAAAAGAAAATCTGCAATCAAAAGATAAGTATCAGGTTTATTGCAATAAACCCAAAAACAAAGTTAAGTTAATTTTCTAAAAACCTACAACCAAACTTCTTGAACTCTACGTTATAGAATATAAATTTTTTTTTTTCAAAATCTTTTGATTATGCGTTAATTTAGTTCTTGCTATTATATATTATAGCAACAAAAAATTAAATATATATCACCATATGCCACACCCACACATACTATTATGTCCTGGTGCTATTCAAACTCATAAATTTATTTGGGACTCTAATTCTATTGTTTAATTTTTTTTAAATAATATAATTTTCTATCATATATATATATATATATATATATATATCAAACTATTCCTCTACCATCAACTTTTTATCTTCAGCAGCAGTCAAGATAATTTACAATGATCTCTTTTTATTTATTATGTCAATTGATAAAAAGTTACTACAACTTTTATAAAGAGTCCTTACTTATTATTATTCCTTTCTTTTAATATTATTGTTTTATTATTTTTCATGTGAGAGAGAGTCCTTTTACCTTATGTTACCTACTACGGTTGGTACTAGGAAACCGGCACTTTCATATAAAATGTGAAACTCAAAACCTTAAGCAAGTCAACATAAAACTCAACAACAAACGTTTTAAAAAAAAAAAAAAAAACTCTTTTTCATCCCAAAAACAAAGTTAATTAAAATTTTAAAAATCCTACAACCATGCCACAAAAATGTGATACTCAAAAATCCTAAGCAAACCAAAAGCCTCTAAATTAACATGAAACTCAACAACAAACATAAAACCCAAAAATCCAAAAACCCTACACTTACATTCCAAAAATGGTCACAACATCTTCTCTGTCGCTATTACCTAGCCACCCATGTCTAAGCCACAGTAATAGTAGCTCCACTATTGCTATAGTTTTTGGGGTTAAGAGCAATTGCATCAGTTGGTGTATAAGTGTGTATAATAAAAGAAATGCTCAAATTTACACATTTTTTATCAAAAACAGCCCACATCAGCTCGTGCATAACTGTCTATATTTTACATGCTCCTTCAAATTGCTACAGTACCGTGTAAATTTACATGGGTACTGTAGCTCGTCTATCTAATTTTTTTAATAATTTTCAGTTCACTCGTTTTTTTCTCTCTCTTCTCCCAGTTAACTGCTCATCCCCAGCACAAACACATCCACACAGATACACTTGCTAAAGAAAAAAAGAAAAAAAGACAGAGATACACAAACACGGAGCTCGTGGATCGTGGATGGTGGATCGGAGCTCGGGTCGGAGTGTTGATGGTGGATCGGAGTGTGGATCGTGGGTCGGAGCTCGGATCGGAGCTGTGGATGGTGGATCGAAGCTCGGATCGGAGTGTGGATGATGGATCGAAGTGTGGATCGTGGGTCGGAACTTGGATCGGAGCTGTGGATGGTGGATCGGAGCTCGGATCGGAGTGTGGATCGTGAGTCGGAGCTCGGATCGGAGCTGTGGATGGTGGATCGGAGCTCAGATCGGAGCTCGTGGCTTGGATCTGTGGTGGATCGTCGGATCGGAGCTCGTGGCTCGGAGCTGTGGTGGATCGTCGGATCGAAGCTCGTCGGAGCTGTGGTGGATCGTCGGATCGAAGCTCGTGGCTCGAAGCTGTGGTGGATCGTCGGATCGAAGCTCGTCGGAGCTGTGGTGGATCGTCGGACCGGAGCTCGTGGCTCGGAGCTGTGGTGGATCGTCGGATCGGAGCTCGTTGGAGCTGTGGTGGATTGTTGGTCAGAGCTCAAATCGGAGAGTGATCTGGAAAATGGGTACAGAGAGAGACAGAGAGAGAGAGAGAGAGAGAGAGAGAGAGCAATTTCAGAATGGTAGAGAGAGAATGAGGCGCGTATGTATAGTGGTGGTTAAAAGAGAAATAATAAAAAATTTGATAAAGTTGATTATTTAATTAAAAGATGGGTTAGAATAGATGAACTGATGTAGGTATTTTGTAAAAGTGATAGTGTAAAATAGAAAAGGTAGATTTTTTTGTGTAAAATAGAGGAAATTTTTAAAAGAGCTGATGTGGTTGCTTTAAACCATTGATCTGTTATATTTTTCTATAGTGTAATCATTTTTATTTTTTTATTTTTTATGTTTCAATAATTTCTTAGCTCTAAATCCGTTCTTTAATCTTTGGAAGTTTTAACATTTGAATTTTTGAATTAATTTTTTACACTATTTGAATCTGTTTGCCATATTTCAACGACTATAAACATGAATTATTCTTTTAAAAGTATCATTCTCTTATATCTCTTTGTTGTGTAGTCACAGTTTTTTCTTTTTATAATTTGTAGGCTCTAAATCTTCTAATTCTTTAATTTTTTTTTCTTTTGAAAGATTTAAAATTTGTAGTAGATTTTAATGGAAGGTGACCAATTTTTCTCTTATATTTTTCTATTTTGTATCCACATATGTTTCAACATCTGAATTTTTTAGTTTTTTTTCTTTGGCATATGTTTTCAGCAAATTTCAATAGCTTTAGCCATGAATTATTCTTTTGAGAGTAACTCGTCTCTCTCTCTCTCTCTCTCTCTCTCTCTCTCTCTTGTGTAGTTATATATATATATATATATATATATATATATATATATATATATATATATATATATACACATTGTTTTATTTTTGTAATAATTGAATTTGTCTTGCAAATTTTAGCAACTATAGCTATGCATTATTCTTTTGAGGGTAGCTCATCTTTCTTTTATATATTTCTTTTTTGTAGTCATATATATATATATATATATATATATATATATATATATATATATATATATTTGTATTGTTTCAATAATTTATAGGCTCCGAATCATTTGATTTTCTAATTTTATTTGTTGGCATTTTGAAAGTTTTAACATCTATATTTTTGCGTTAATTATTGCAATATCTGAACACGTTCAGCAGATTTCAATGGTTATACCATGAATTATATGTTCTTTTGAAGATAACTTATTTTTCTCTTATATTTATCTATTGTGTAGTTATATATATATATATATTTTTGTTTCAACAATTTCTAAGTAGTGAATTTTTTGATTCTTTAATATTTTTTGACTTTTCAAAAATTTTAATATTTGAAACAAATTGGTAGATTTATAAGAAAAATTTATGCAATGGTATAATTTCATAATCAATTTAAAATTTTATATAATTATTTTAGTTTACCACACAAATAGATAGATTCTCGTGCGTAACACGGGTTTATTATTAACAGGAAACTTTTGTTTGCAGCAGCAAGCTATAGCTACCGTGTCTGTACGCATCAAATGCCTTTCCAATGCTAACGACAGCTAAGTGTGAGAGTAAAAGATTTCATTTGGTCCCCTCCATATAATTGGTGTCTTTTTCCTTTCATTATATATGTGGCGCCCTATATATATAGCTTTGTCCTAATCAATTAACGTTACGTACCTCGTAGGCTGCATATTCCTCAATCCTCATCAATCTTTCAAATCCGTATTATTATATGCTGCTAAGTTATTGGTACTCGATCGTTCTTGCAACTGTACGTAGTGACATTAATTATCATGCTAATCCGGTACCTATATATTTATTTGACTGTTTTGCCAAAATAATTTACAAGTGATTATTTTATTGTTGCCTCTTTAGTTACATCGTACATCAACATTTGTTCAAATTTACTTTATATATTTATTTTATTAATCACCTTCCTCTTTAACATTATCGATCAGGATTTTGCAAAAAAAGAAAAAAGAAAAAAAATTATCGATCAGTAGAGATATATCATATATATGTATTTAATAGAATTTAAACACTTACCAATTGCACTTATCTTATAAATATAAAGGTATATTCATCTAGTCATTTAAAAACTTTAAATAAAATATTACAATACTACCTTATCTAAGAATTCTAGTTTTAATCATGAATTTGTCTCTCTCAAATTCTAAGAAAATGGAGAGAATCTTATTGCATAATTTACGGCGTTTGAAAGCATAACCTTATAAACTTTTTTTCTTTTCACAAAAGCCACATAAATTACGAATAACACCCTCTTTGGCATCTTGGGAAAAAAAAATCCCCGTAAGAATAACAATTTCATTGCTCACCCCTGCCCTTATCATAAATAAAACTTATTTTGTGCATCATCATTATTTTATTTATTTGGTAAAATATGACTTCGGTTATTAAATTGTCTTGTTATAATTTCAGCCTAAGAGTGGATATGGGATTTGATGAAACTAAAGCTTATTTAGAGTTTTCAGTTTATTTTTACTACTATTTATTAGTCTGTGGGGAGTAAAGGGACCTGAGCAAGTATTTGGGTCTTGGGCTTCATTGACGGGTTCCAGACCGTTTTTTACTAAAGGCCTTTAATATTGTAGGTCGGCCCACAGGGCAAAGGTCCGAGGATTCGTCCGAGGAATAATCTCCCCTCGAAAAGACCCACGATGACCCTGAGATTCGTCATGAAGATTATAGGTAGTGTTCTGGACGAACTATTGGTTAAGAGGGAGAACTAAATACCTTCTAGACGCTATGGAGTGAGAGAAATATCTCAGAAAAATGCTGCTACCTCCACATTAAAGACCCTGCACCTACCTTCCTAGCCGCATTAATGGGGAAGTGACCCCTAAACAGTAGGAGGGACCTTCTGGCCATTGTTTAAGGACTTCAGGAAGGTGGTGGAAAGGAGGAGAGAGGCTCTGAGGGTAAGATTTGTGTGACACGTGGATAAAGAGGGAAGGAAAAGAGGTATTTAAATGGGAAAGAGATTAAATAAAGAGGGAGGTGGAGGGAACTAGAGAAAGACTAACAACTGTAATCTTTGAAAGAAAAAGAGAAAATATACATAAATTGTCCTCGGCTTACATCCAAGGAGGTTCATTTGCCTTATTCGTCCATTGTTTGTAAATACTGTAACATTCTAGCCTGTTCATCAAGCTTCGAACACCACTAAACTAGATTGCGAACCCACACTCTACAAATTTAATTGTTTAAGGCTCATTGGGCCTGAGCCCACGTGTGTTTTTGGGTCCAGGCGCAATTGTGCACTTACAATTGGCGCCGTCTGTGAGAATCTAGTGTTGGAAGAACTCGAACACCATGGCAGGCTTAGGCTCGTACCATGCAGAATCTCAGGGATCGCAACCTGAGGATCCTTTCGAACGTCTTGAATGCCGGGAGGATCGAGAGGGTAGCATTCACACTGAATATCCTAGAGTAAGTCATACTCACAGTGGAGGCAGGGCCACCCACGAAGATGATGCTAAGGCCATGCAGAAGGAGATTAATCACCATAAGAAGAAGCTGCATCGCGTCAGGTGGAGGCGTGCTTCACCCTCATCCAATACCTCTTCGGGGGAATCCCGGGGAAGTAGTTACAGTTCGAGGTCATGGTCGCCCCCCAGTAAAACATCCTCTTGCGAAGAGGATGACCCACCAGGTCATAGGAACAGGAAGCTCCCCTCCAGGGGCTTAGAGAACGATGCCATGATCCAGGCGTTGCACCAACTCTCCAAATCGCTATTCTCACGTAGGATTGAGAATGGGAGGCTCCCCAGGAGGTTCACCCAGCCCACCCTCACCATTTATAACGGCCGGACTGACCCGGTGGAACATGTGAGTCACTTTAACCAGAGAATGGTGGTGCATTCTCACAATGAGACCCTGATGTGCAAAGTCTTCCCTTCTAGCTTGGGACTTGTTGCTATGAGGTGGTTCAATGGTCTTAAATCAGGGTCTATAGGTTCGTTCGGGGAACTGACTAGAGCATTTGCGTCACGGTTTATTACATGCAGCAGAGTTCCCTGACCGTTGGACTCACTGTTGTCTATGGCTATGAAGGAGGGCGAGACGTTGAAAGCCTACTCCGACAAGTATTGGGAGATGTTTAACGAGATAGATGGTGATTTTGATGAGGTGGCGATCAATACCTTTATAGTAGGCCTTCCAACTGATCATGACTTGAGGAAGTCCTTGACCAAAAAACCCGTACGGAGTGTACGTCGCCTCATGGACCGTATTGATGAATACAAAAGGGTCAAGGAAGACCAACAGCAGGGGAAGGGTAAGGCAAAGGTTATCCCGCAAGAGCGAAGGGATTTCAGGTCGGACAGATATCACAACAACAAGCCGAGAAGAGATTACTCCGGGCAGTCTGGCTCGGCAGCACCTCAAACTGTTAATACTGTATTCCGAGAACCGGTGCACCAGCTACTGGAGAAGGTCCGTAAGGAACCCTACTTCAGATGGCCCAGTAAGATAGCGGGGGATCTTGCCAAGAGGAATCAGAATCTCTTTTGTCAGTACCATCAAGACGTGGGCCATACTACCAGAACTGTCGGACCCTCTAGAACCACTTGGAGCAGCTTGTCAGCGAAGGAAAATTAAAACAGCACTTGTCCCAACCCAACGGACAGGGCAGTCAGTCTGGCTCGAATAATCAGAGAAATAATTCATCTTGACCTCTCTTGGGAATGATCAATGTTATCTTCCCTGCACTCGACAGGACTAGCTCGTGTCCCACTAGGATGATGGTAGTTTCGCACTTCCAAGCCGAGCAGGTGGGCTCCAAGCCGAAGAGATTGAAGCTGAATGTGCCCGTCTTGGGATTTTCAGAGGAAGATAAGGTTGGGACTATCCAACCCCATGACGACGCCCTAGTGGTCACTCTGAGGATAGGGAATTATTATGTGAAAAGGGTGATAATTGATTAAGGCAGTGGCGCGGATATCATGTATCCTGACTTATTTAAGGGGTTGAAGTTGAAATTGGAAGACCTCACCCCTTATGACTCGCCGTTAGTAAGTTTTGAAGGGAAGGCTGTTATACCAAAGAGACAGATCCAGTTGCCCGTGCAATATGGCTCAGAGACGGTGGAGGTGGATTTTATTGTGGTCGATGCATATTCCCCATACACAACCATCCTTGCCCGGCCCTGGCTGTATGATCTGGGGGCTGTCTCCTCCACCTTGCATGTTAAGGTTAAGTTCCCTTCAGGGGAGTACATTGAAGAGATTCTCGGCAGCCAATTGGTGGCCAGGCAATGCAAATCAGCTACAGTGCTACATCAAACCGAAGTACAGTCCTCGACCTCGGCTGTGAAAGACTTATAGCAATTAACGACTCTAGATGCACCCGACGTGGTGACATCAGAGGAGGCCATATGCGAAGACCTAGATAAGTTTCTGATATCGGATGATCCTGAAAGGTTCTTCCAGGTTGGGGTGCGTTTACCACACCAAGAGAAGATGGAATTTGTGGAGTTTCTAAAGAACAACATCGATGTTTTTGCCTGGGACCCCTACGAGGCTCCGGGGGTTGACCCAAACTTCATTTGTCATCATTTGAATGTCAATCCTTCTATTCCTCCTAGAAGGCAGCCCCCTCGACGTTCCTCCAAGGAGCACTTCGAAGCCGTTAAAGAAGAGGTGCTCAAGCTCAAGAAGGTTGGGGCTATTAAGGAAGTTTTCTATCCGGAGTGGTTGGCGCACACGGTTGTGGTCAAAAAGAAAAATGGAAAATGGCGGGTATGTGTGGACTTCACAGATTTAAACAAAGCCTGCCCAAAGGACTCATTCCCGATGCTGCGCATCGACTAGCTAGTGGACGCCACCGTCGGACATCCTCGAATGAGTTTTTTGAATGCCTTCCAAGGTTATCACAGATTCCACTGGCGGCAAAAGATCAGGAGAAAACTGCCTTTATTACTCCAACAGGGAATTATCACTATAAAGTGATGTCGTTCGGATTGAAGAATGCTGGGGCTACTTACCAAAGGATGATGACTAGAATGTTTGAATTGTAGCTTGGAAAGGCCGTTGAGATATACGTGGATGACATGATAGTGAAGAGTAAGGCGATAGCTGCGCACATGAAAGATTTGCATGACATTTTTCAGGTACTTAGAAAGTACAAGTTGCGTCTTAAGGCCTCGAAGTGTTCTTTTGGCGTGGGTGCTGGGAAGTTTTTGGGTTATATGGTTACTCATAGAAGGATAGAGGTGAATCTGGCACAAGTCAGAGCTATTCAACCCTTACAGCCACCTCGAAATCCAAAAGAAGTTCAGAGATTAACCGGAATGATTGCTGCTCTCAGCATATTCATCTCTCGATCAGCTAACCGATGCAGGCCTTTCTTCCAACTGTTAAATAAGTGGAGGGGGTTTCAATGGTCTGAGGAGTGCATTGTAGCCTTCCAACAACTTAAGGAATATCTTTCCCGACCACTCATTATGTCTTGACCTGAAGTAGATGAGATCCTGTTTGCGTATCTAGCAGTGGCCGTCCACGCGGTGAGCCTGGTCCTCATAAGGGACGACGATGGGGTGCAAAGACCGGTCTACTACGTCAGTAAAACTTTGAATGACGCCGAGGTGCGTTACCTACTTTTGGAGAAAGCACTTTTAGCCGTAGTTCATGCCACGCGGAGGCTTCCTCATTATTTCCAGTCCCACACCATTGTAGTTTTGACCCAACTGCCTCTCAAGTCAGTGTTGTGTAGCGCTGACTACTCTGGAAGGGTGGCTAAGTGCGGAACTATTTTGGGAGCTTTTGATATCAAATACCTGTCGCGCACCTCGATAAAGGGTCAGGTTCTTGCAGATTTGATGGCGGAGTTTGCAGAACCATTGTTGGAGGAAACTGTGAAGGAATCACACATGGATGAAAAGTCAGTTGGCATGATCACGAGCATAGGACCTCCCACTTGGGAAGTGTCTGTTAATGGGGCAGTTAACCAGAAAGGGTTTGGCATCGGACTTGTCCTGGTCTCCCCCGAGGGAATTGTCTTCGAAAAATCTCTGAGGTTGGCGTTCTCGGCTACTAATAATGAGGCCGAGTACGAAGCAGTCTTGGTCGATATGAACATGGTGCATAGGATGGGCGGAAAGAGAGTTCATATGCGCTTGGATTCTCAGTTAGTGGTCGGCCAGGTGACGGGGACCATGGAGGCTAGGGACCCAAGAATGCAAGAATACTTGACCCAGGTCAAACGTTTACAATCTAAATTCAATTCCTTTATCCTGTCTCACGTTTCTAGAAGTGAAAATACACATGCAGACTCTTTGGCTACCTTAGCAACATCCTCGGCTCAGAGTTTGCCTAGGATTATCCTTGTTGAAGATTTGCTAGAGCCAGCTCTTACCACTGTTAGAGCAGCCTGGATCCACTTAATAAGGCCTGGACCTAGTTGGATCGATCCTATGATATCTTTTCTGAAAAACGACATTCTTCCCAAGGACAAGTCTGAAGCAGACAAGATCCGTCGAAAGGCACCTCGTTTCTGGTTGTCTGAGGATCAGAAATTGTATAAACGATCCTTCTCCGGACCATATTTGTTATGCGTGCACCCCGAATCAACGGAGACGCTTTTGGAAGAACTGCATGAGGAAATTTGTGGGAGCCATACTGGGGGAAGGTCCCTAGCTCATAAGGCCCTGACTCAAGGATATTGGTGGCCCAATATGCAAAGGGAAGCTCAAGACTGTGCAAGAAAGTGTGACCAATGCCAGAGGTTCGCTCCTAACATTCATCAGCCTAGAGGAGTCTTTAACCTTCTCTCCAGTCCTTGGCCTTTCGCTCAATGGGGATTGGACATAGTAGGGCCATTTCCGAGGGCTGTAGGAAACAAAAGGTGGCTGCTTGTGGGGACCGACTACTTTACTAAATGGGTAGAGGCTGAGCCCTTAGCAAATATTAGGGACGTCGATTCCAAAAAGTTTATCTGGAAAAACATCATCACTAGATTTGGGGTACCACATACACTCATTTCGGACAATGGCGTTCAATTTGATAATAGAGCTTTTAGGAAATATTGTGGTGACATGGGCATCATAAATAGATACTCCACTCCAGCTTATCCTTAGGGAAACGGGCAAGCCGAGGCAGTTAACATGGTCATAGTTAGTGGACTCAAGAAAAGGCTGGACGATGCGAAGGGTAGATGGGTAGAAGAATTACCACATATTCTATGGACGTATCAAACTACGCCACGTAGGTCCACAGGAGAAACGCCATTCTCTATGACTTATGGAGCCGAGGCAGTGATACCTTTAAAATCTGGTTTCCCCACACTAAAGACGAGTTCATTTAGTCCAGAAAACAACAACGGCCTCCTGGAGAAAGGCCTGGATTTAGTTGAGGAATGGCGAGAGACAACTATGGTCCAAATGGCTTATTATCAGCAGAAACTTAAACGAGGGTATAATGCCCATGTGAAGCTAAGGCCACTCGCGCCTGGAGATCTGGTACTAAGAAAAGTTGTAGGTACTGCTAGAAACCCAGCTTAGGGTAAATTAGGACCGAACTGGGAAGGACCATATCGGATTATTTCTGTAGCAGGCATAGGGTCATATCGGCTAGCTGATCTAGATGAAAAGGTTGTACAATGCCTGTGGAATGTAAACAACCTACGAATGTATTATTATTAATTAAAGGTACTTTTGTCGTTCGTGGTCTAAATTATGAATGTACATGGGCTTATAAATTACAACTCTCAAAATATCAAACAGAAACTTGGTAATGGATGGTCCTCGGACCATATACCTTGTGAAAATTGATATGTTCTAAAATATCAAACAGAAACTTGGTAATGGATGGTCCTTGGACCACATACCTTGTGGAAATTGATATGTTCTAAATATCAAATAGAAACTTGGTAATGGATGGTCCTCGGATCACATACCTTGTGAAAATTGGTATGTTCTAAAATATCAAACAGAAACTTGGTAATGGATGGTCCTCGAACCACATACCTTGTGGAAATTGGTATGTTCTAAAATATCAAACAGAAACTTGGTAATGGATGGTCCTCAGACCACATACCTTGTGAAAATTGATATGTTCTAAATATCAAACAGAAACTTGGTAATGGATGGTCCTCGGACCACATACCTTGTGGAAATTGATATGTTCTAAATATCAAACAGAAACTTGGTAATGGATGGTCCTCGGACCACATATCTTATGGAAATTGATATGTTCTAAATATCAAACAGAAACTTGGTAATGGATGATCCTCAGACCACATACCTTGTGGAAATTGATATGTTCTAAATATCAAACAGAAACTTGGTAATGGATGGTCCTCGGACCACATACCTTGTGGAAATTGATATGTTCTAAATATCAAACAGAAACTTGGTAATGGATGGTCCTCGGACCACATACCTTGTGGAAATTGATATGTTCTAAATATCAAACAGAAACTTGGTAATGGATGGTCCTCGGACCACATACCTTGTGGAAATTGATATGTTCTAAATATCAAATAGAAACTTGGTAATGGATATCAAACAGAAACTTAGTAATGGATGGTCCTCGGACCACATACCTTGTGAAAATTGATATGTTCTAAATATCAAATAGAAACTTGGTAATGGATGGTCCTCGGATCACATACCTTGTGAAGATTGGTATGTTCTAAAATATCAAACAGAAACTTGGTAATGGATGGTCCTCGAACCACATACCTTGTGGAAATTGGTATGTTCTAAAATATCAAACAGAAACTTGGTAATGGATGGTCCTCGGACCACATACCTTGTGGAAATTGATATGTTCTAAATATCAAACAAAAACTTGGTAATGGATGGTCCTCGGACCACATACCTTGTGGAAATTGATATGTTCTAAATATCAAACAGAAACTTGGTAATGGATGGTCCTCGGACCACATATCTTGTGGAAATTGATATGTTCTAAATATCAAACAGAAACTTGGTAATGGATGATCCTCAGACCACATACCTTGTGGAAATAGATATGTTCCTAAGTATCAAACAGAAACTTGGTAATGGATGGTCTTCGGACCACATACCTTGTGAAAATTGGTATGTTCTAAAATATCAAACAGAAACTGGGTAATGGATGGTCCTCGGACCACATACCTTGTGAAAATTGGTATGTTCTAAAATATCAAACAGAAACTTGGTAATGCATGGTCCTTGGACCACATACCTTGTGGAAATTGATATGTTCTAAATATCAAATAGAAACTTGGTAATGGATGGTCCCCGGACCACATACCTTGTGGAAATTGATATGTTCTAAATATCAAACAGAAACTTGGTAATGGATGGTCCCCGGACCACATACCTTGTGGAAATTGATATGTTCCTAAATATCAAACAGAAACTTGGTAATGGATGGTCCTCGGACCACATATCTTGTGGAAATTGATATGTTCTAAGTATCAGACAGAAACTTGGTTATGTTTGGTCCTCGGACCACCTCCCTTGTGAAAATTGATATCTTATTATTTGATAAACAGAATCATGGTTAAATAGAATTTTAAGTTATACATTTTTAAGTATAAAAAAGAGAGCTGGGAATGCAGGGTCCTCGGACCCCACACTTTACTAAAATTAACGTTTCAGGATACAAATTCTAAGTATCACATTGCTTTGCAAGGTGAGGCACTATTTATCATCTAAACCCAGTTTGTTTTTGTCAGGTTCTTGAACACTTTACTTTACAGATGTTAGCAAAAAGTTAAGTTAGCTTGTTAGGCGTTCTTTATTAAGTTATGCTTGCTGCACTCCTAAGATGTAAATTGCGAGGTACAAGGCAGGTATACGTACTGCTGCTTAAAGTTGTAGTTGATCAGCTACTGAAAGTGGAGTTAGTTGTTCCATTCATTCTTTCGCTGTGTGCTAAGGAGAACTCTAATGGTAAACACAAAGATAAAATAAATAGAAGACAGATGAAGATCAAATGAAACTGACTTTCATTAATTGTTTTGATATACATTACATGGAAATCTCAATTACAAAGAAAAAAGAAGCCCTAGGTTCGGCCCTAAGCTTTTGGAGGGGGGTCTAGCTGGGAAGTGCTGGTGGCCTCAGTATTTTTTAACTCCACCTCAAAAGAAGACAGGACTTGTTTCCCCTTGTCTGCAGTAGTTGATGGAGGAACTATGGGCTCAGCACTTTGGCTTAGGTCCTTCTCAGCGCCTCCATCCACTTCCTTCTCTTTATGGGAACCTATAGGTTCTGTAGGATCCGGAATGGGCTCTGGGATCATAGGAGGGAGAGCAGAAGGGGCTGTCTCAAGGGCAGGTATGACAACAGGAGCCTCTTCTATCTCCTGTATGTCAAGGGGAAGCCAAACGTTCTCGGGCTTCCTCAGCTCGGAAGCCGAAGGAACCCCTGCTATGTTTAGGGCTTCGCCCCAAACCTGCTGACAGTATTCTCGGCACAAGGCCGCGAACGCCTCTATCAGCTGGTCTTCTGTCGTCGCTACCCCTTCCTTATATCCAGCCTTCTTCACGGCCTCCAGCGAATCCCTGAAGGTGCGAGCTTCCTCCCTCATCTTCGCAAGCTCCTTCTCCAAGTCAGAGCGTGCTTTCTGAGTTTTGGAGAGCTCTTCATCCTTTTGATGAAGAAGCTTGCGCTGCCCCTCCACTTGAGTTCTCATGGTTCTCAAGCTGGCCTCGACGCCGTCTCTTTCCCTTTTTAGATTGGCTAGCTGAGAGGAGAGTTTCTCGTTTTCTGCGAGGGCCTGGCCTAGGGACTTCTCAGTCTCCATCCGGATCTCCTGCTCCACTCCAGCCTTCTTCCGAGAATCCTACATGAACTTCTCAGCAGTAAAGACCTCTTGAACAGCCTGTGACAAAGTATCAGAGGGTTAGACATAGGAAGACATTCACTAATAGTCAGATATCAAGAAAAACGAAATGTACATAAGGAGTGAAACTTACCAGGGCTAATTCCCTTTTCAAAAAAAGGAACAGCTGGGGATGGCTCATTTTTTCCAAGGCTTCCATATCCTTGGGCAGCAGAAGGGGACATTCCAACGCTTCGGCCAGGTGGTGGGTGTGGCCTTGTTGGAATGCCCTAATGCTGGACTGGCAAGAGATTGGTGCTCCGTCTAGTCTCAACTCGGGAGACCAGGTAACCGGTGCTCGGCGCACTTCGGCCAAGTCCCTAATCTCCCCACTTTCAACTGAACGAGCACATCCCTTGCCCTTGTCTAGTTTCTACTGCTGAGCTTGCTGTGGCTGCTGTTTGAGTTTCTTCTGTTTTTCACCACTAGCCTCCTCGGCCTCCCCCTTTCTTTTCTTCTTGGGCTCCTCAACCAGAGGCTTAGGATAGGCTAGAGGAGGGGGTGGTGGCAAAGACGGAGGAACTTGGGACCCTCCCGCTCCTTTTTGGGCGACTCTCTCGCCTCTCTTAATCAGAAGGCCTTTGAGCACGTCCATTTCTTCCTCCTCGGAATCGTCGTCAGGACGGGCAACTATTAAACCTGCAACTCCGGAGGCCTCGGCGGGCTCGTCTTCCTCATCAGTGAGTATGACAAACTGGCTTCCTCAGGGTTTTTCGAAGTCCTCGAGTTGGAATTGGTCTATCTCCTCGTCCAACGAGTGCGACGAGGACACTTGCTCCTCTGGGGCGGCGGTTGTCCGAGAGTGCGTTGAGAGAGGTATCGCCGCGATGGGTCGCATGTATAGGGTGGTGTTGGGCTCGTCAGGAATGTCGTGGTCGGCGAGAAAGTGTGGCCTTGCTATGTTTATTCTCTGGCGTCGCCTGTCCCCCGCTATAATCGCGTTCTCTATCTCTTGGAAATCCGAGGATATGGGGTCGTATCCTAATATTAGGTGAGCCGCTCTTACTTGCAAGTCTTCGCTGACAAAGACTTCTGAACGAAGGACGCGGTTTAGGTCGGCAACGTTACAGTGGCTCAAGCGTGGGCGTACGAGCTGTTTATTTGCGAAAAGCAACACCGAGGAGACAAATATGGTTAGATTTGTGATAAGCGCCAAAAATCAGAAGTAACAGCGTGCAAAAAGGAATAAAATATTTAAAGGGTTGAGATTGAGTCATGAGGAAGGGAAATTAACTCCTGAGGAGTCACACCTGGATCTCCCCATACGACTGGGCAGTGAGGGCCGTCGTGCCAGTTGCCTGAGGCGATGAGGTAGTCGTCCTTCATGCCTTTATTGGACTTGGGCAGACAAGAAATTAACCTAACTACACTAGACCGTGATTTAATGTAATAACCTACGCTCCTAAGTTTGTGGTATTCGTACATAAAGGCAACATCGTGCCATGTGAGGTTCAAGCCCATCTGCTCGTTTAGAGCGTCGACACTCCCTAGTTACATTGGGTGCGCATTGATCTAGGCATAATCTATGGTTGCGAAGATATTCCCTAGTTACACTCCTCAAAGGGAGGGTCATCCCACCTTCTATGAAGGCAATCATAGGGATAATAACCTCTCCCGTCTTCCTAGAACCGCCTACGGCTTCCACCGGACAGTATTTCAAGCCTATGTCACTGGGAATCTGGTATTTGGCCCTAAAGCCTTCCATCCCAGCGGCGGTATCTACCAGACACTTAAACCTACCCATTTAGGAGGAAAGAAAAATCAAGTTTTGAGAGGGAAAGTAGTTAAGGAGGGAGCCGAGGACAGAATCCGAGAAGAAAGGAGTAAGGAAAGCAAGAACTTACAAAGTTTAGTTGTGTGAGTTTCCACGGGTTTCTGGAGAGAAAAGGCAATGATTGATACTTTGATGTGATTACACTTTGAAGAAATGAATGAAGGTGCAGATTTCCAAGCGTCATGACGTGCGGGAGGCGGCCTCGAAATTGGATTCTTCCCGCCCAAATTTTCAGGGGGCGACACGGGCCGTTGGATGTTCATCTCACCGTTGAACGTGGGGAACAGGGTGTCACTTGCGGTCATAAATGCGCGCGTTTTGAAATTCGAAGCGCCTGACGGCATTTTCTGAGAAACGGAAGGGTCCCCACACGTGCGGTGATGTGTGAAATGTGTGGAGGGTATTCTGGTTGGATCAAAACTCCATTTTTCTCCTCGGATGGGGAAAAATAAAGTTTTGAGGGGCTATTGTGGGGAGTAAAGGGACCTAAGCAAGTATTTGGGTTTTGGGCTTCATCGACGGGTTCCATACCATTTTTTACTAAAGACCTTTAATATTGTAGGTCGGCCCACAAGGCGAAGGTCCGAGGATTCGTCCGAGGAATAATCTCTCCTCGGAAAGACCCACGATGACCCTAGGATTCGTCATGAAGATTATAGTTAGTGTTTTGGACGAACTATTGGTTAAGAGGGGGATCTAAATACCTTCTAGATGCTATGGAGTGAGAGAAATATCTCAGAAAAAGGCTGCTACCTCCACATTAAAGACCCTGCACCTACCTCCCTGGCTGCATTAATGGGGAAGTGACACCTGAACAGTAGGAGGGACCTTCTGGCCATTGTTTAAGGACTTCAGGAAGGTGGTAGAAAGGAGGAGAGAGACTCTGAGGGTAAGATTTGTGTGACACATGGATAAAGAGGGAAGGAGAAGAGGTATTTAAAGAGGAAAGAGATTAAAGAAAGAGGGAGGTGGAGGGAACTAGAGAATGACTAAGAACTGTAATCTTTGAAAGAAAAAGAGAAAATATACATAAATCGTCCTTGGCTTACGTCCGAGGAGGTTCATTTGCCCTATTCATTCATTGTTTGTAAATACTGTAACATTCTAGACTGTTCATCAAGCTTCGAACACCACTAAACTAGATTGCGAACCCACACTCTACAAATTTAATTGTTTAAGGCTCATTGGGCCTGAGCCCATGTGTGTTTTTGGGTCCAGACGCAATTGTGCACTTACATGGTTTATTTACACTTTTTGGTACTATTTATAGGTCTCACTGTACTATTTAACTAGTTTTTATCTTTTTTCTACAGTACCTTCAGTAAAAAGTTTTCAGTTTCAACTAAATAAGCTGTACACAAATAGACTTTAAATATTGATTGTATCCTTCCCTTCCCTCCCTACTATGAAAATGATCATCTCCACTCAAAATAAATCAATTTATGATTCTTCGATTAAATATTATAAATCTATGGTATACAAAATGTTACATAATCTAAAATAAGATCTTGGAAGTAAAATCTTAACCCTAAAATGGAGAAACTAAAAATAAAAGTAGAGTAAGAGACCAAAGAGGAGCTGAAGATTAAATGCAACAATTTTAATTAGTTGGTTTGGTAGGCAAAATATCAGCTTGAAATGCTCCCAATTAATCTCATACGGTAATTGTAATTAATAAAATACTCTTCATCAAAGTGAGATAAGGACCATAAATTATTTAAGAAATGGTCATGTTTATAGGTGTCCAAGATAATTATTATTTGTTAGTAAATTATATTAAGAAAGTTTTGACATCACTTTTATGAGAAATATAAAAGGCTGTCAACAAAATTAACTATTTTATTATTTTTCCATAAAATATTTGAATAAAATTTAACTACAAAATTGGTTGTAGCCTAAGATTGTAGGCTACACCCTTATTCAATATCTTTTTATTTGAGATAAATTTTAACAAATCCACCATTGGATTATATCTTTTTCTTACATCATCTATGCTTGATTTTTTTTTTAAAAAGTTCAATAACTATGTTATCAATAAATTGTTTAAATTGTAATTTTTTGTAATTTAAAATTATGCATAGGATCTAAACTTATAGATCATATAGTAAATAATATCTGATTAACACAAAATTTGACATGTGTATTAAGGGTGTAAGGAATATGCAATTCAACGGTTAAATTATCAAAATAGGTAGTAATGTTTATTTTATTGAGTAAGGTTACAGCCTTAGGCTACAACCAATTTTATAGGTAAAATTTGTTCAAAATATTTTTTAAAGGACAAAATTTAGCTACAAAATTAGTTGTAGCTTAAGGCTAAAAACTTAATAAAATAAATATTACAATATATTTTGAAAATCTAACGGTTGAATTGTATGCTCTTTACATTCTTAATACACATGTTAAATTTTGTGTTAATCGGATATTATTTACTATATGATCTACAAACTTATATTTTGTGCATAATTTTAAATTATAAAAACTCTCAATTAAAAAACTTTATTGATGACATAGCTATTGATCTTTAATTTTTTTAAAATTTTGCAAGCATGAAGGATATAAGAAGAAGATGTAATTCAATGGTGGATTTATCAAAATTCACCTCCAATAAAAAGATATTAAGTAAGTTTGTAGCCTAAGGCTACAACTAATTTTGTAGCCAAACTTTATCATTCTTTAATATAATTCATAAACCAATGCTTTTAGGAAATCCTTTAACATTTTCCTTTAGAAAATTAACACGCAACTAAAAATTAATAGCTCGTAGACGTGTAACTGAAAGTTGATACGAAATATGTGCCTACATATATATGCGCACACGTAATGACATAACCCTTTTTAAGATGCTAGGTGAGGGACCAAATAATCTCTTTTTGACTTACATGTTGATAGGAGAAGCTAGGTTATGCAATGAGCTGAAGTTTGACCACTGTTGGATCGGTCCTAGTGCTGGTAAAATAGGTTGCTTAGCTTTGTTTTGGAAAAAGTCAGTTAAGGTAGATGTGGTGTACTCTTCGCCCAACCACATTGATGCCATTGTTGGGGAGAGCTCTGAGGTTCAATGGAGATTTACGGGTGTCTACAGTTTTGCCGACAAGTCTAGGAAGCACGAGACTTGGTCTCTCCTCTGCGATCTCCATCGTCGATCCCCTCTGCCATGGATGTGTGCCGGGGATTTTAATGAAATTCTTTGGTCCCACGAGAAGCTTGACCTCAGAATTAAACAAGAGGGTATGATGAAGGAATTCCGAGATGCTCTAGATGAATCCGGGCTTATGGACCTCAGATATGTGGGGGAAAAATTCTCCAAAAGAGGCAAGTGAGCTGGCGGTTTGGTCCTTGAAAGATTAGACAGGGCAGTGGCGAATAATGGATGGTTCTCCCTCTACCCGGGCACTAAGGTACAACACCTCCGCATTCACTCCTCAAATCATAGAGCTATACTGATTAAATTGGAAGGTATTATTCCTTGACCAGACCGTCCCTTCAAATTTGAGCAAATGTGGCTGCGCGAGGATGGGTGTAGGAATACTGTAAACAACGTTTGGGGGTCAACATTGAGGAATGCTTCTATGGTGCAGATTGCAGCCAAAATCAAAATATGTGGAGAAAAGCTATTGGACTGAAGCCACCAGTCTTTTGGTAGCATTAAAAAGCAACTTGACTCAAAAGGAAAATTGCTCTCCAAGGCTGAGATTGATGCAGCCAAAGGAAAACTCGATTATGAGATGGTTAAAGTTTTAAGGGTAGAACTCAAAGATCTTCTTGACAAAGAAAACCAAATGTGGCAACAACGATTGAGAGCTCTTTTCCTCAAGTGTGGTGATTGTAACACAAGCTTTTTCCATAGTAAGGCTTCCCATAGATTTCGAAGAAACAAAATCTCGGGCTTAAGGAATTCTGCCAACTTATGGTGCACGGAGGACAACTTGATCAAAGAAATAACCTGCGATTACTACCGTTCTTTGTTCACTTCATCCCAACCCACAAAATTTCAAGTTATCATGGAGGCAATGCAGCCTTTTGTCACTGAGAATATGAACGCCTAGCTCACCAGGCCTTTTCTCAAAGAAGAAATGGAAGAAGCTATTAACCAGATGGAACCAATCACAACCCCAGGCCCCGACGGTACACCTCCCTTATTTTATCAGTCCTTTTGGTCTTTGATTGGTGAAGATATTTGCTCTGCAGTGCTTGATTGTCTAAATAATTGTAAAATTCCTAGAGAGATTAACTATTCCAATATCACCTTGATTCCTAAGATTAAATCTCCTGAGCTTATTTCTGACTTTCGGCCGATCAGTCTGTGTAATGTTGTGTATAAAATTGTCTCTAAAGTCCTAGCCAATAGACTGAAAGCTATCCTCCTAGATGTGATAGCCGAGAACCAGAGTGCCTTCCAAGCATGAAGGGTTATAACAGACAACATTCTTATGGCATTTGAAACCCTCCACTACATAAAACACCATCAAAGGGGTAAGTCAGGATTCATGGCGCTGAAGCTGGACTTGAGCAAGGCCTACGACAGGGTTGAATGGGTATACCTTGAAACTATCATGAAGAAAATGGGTTTTGGTGTCAAGTGGATCAATCTAATCATGGAGTGCATTTCGACAGTCACTTACTCAGTCCTTATTAATGGTGAACCCACTCAAACGATCCAACCCTCTAGAGGTTTGCGTCAAGGGGACTCATTGTCTCCCTACTTATTTCTCCTTTGTTCAGAGGGTCTCCACTGTCTGCTACATAGGGAGCGGAGTCTAGGTAGATTCGGGGAGTGTCCATATGCAAAAAGGGCCCTCGGTTGACACACCTTTTCTTCGCGGATGATAGTTTGATCTTTTGTAGAGCTTCCCTGGTTGAATGTCAAAAAATCCAAGACCTTTTGGACTGCTATGAGAGGGCCTCCAGTCAGCAGCTGAATCGGAACAAAACCAGCCTTTTCTTCAGCAAATCCACACCCCCTGACATCTTGGATCAGATCAAAAACTCTCTAGAAGTGCAAGAGATTAAGAAATACGAGAAATACCTTGGCCTTCCCTCTCTAGTAGGGAGAAAGAAGAAAGCAAGCTTGCTTTTTATTAAGGAAAGAGTGGCGGCAAAGCTCCAAGGTTGGAAAGAACAATTACTCTCCCAAGCTGGGCGAGAAGTACTCCTCAAAGTAGTGATTCAAGAAATCCCAACCTATGCCATGAGCTGCTTCAAGCTCCTGCTTACTCTTTGTTACGATATTAAGGCCTTGATTAGGAAGTTTTGGTGGGGCTAAAGGGGTAATCAGAGAAAGATACATTGGTCTAAGTGGAAATCATTATGCCAGCCAAAAAGTTTGGAAGGAATGGGGTTCAAAGAGCTTCAGAAATTCAACGAAGCCATGCTTTCAAAACAGGTATGGCGCCTAATAGACAATCAAACCTCTCTGTTCTATAGATTCTTTAAGGAAAAATTCTTCCTAAATGGTTCTATTTTTTATGCTAAGGAAGGTAATGACTCTTTCGCTTGGAAGAGTATATTAAAGGGGAGAGATGTGATCAGCAAAGGGGTGCAATGGAGGGTGGGAAATTGCACCTTGATCCAGATTTATCATGATAATTGGCTCCTTGATCCATACAACAAGAGAATGGTGTCACCGAGAAATTTCCTTGGCAACGATGCTCAAGAATCTGTCCTAATTGATAATGAGCATCGTTGCTGGCTTCGAGAAGCAATTGACAACATCTTCTTACCCCATGAAGCTGTTGCTATCAAGTCCATCCCCCTTAGCCTTAGAGTGTGTGAGGAAAAGCTATTTTGGCCTCACTCTCCCAATGGAAAATACCCAGTCAAATCGGCATACAGAGTTCTTATGGAGGAAGAGCTAAAAGAGACCCCATCTCCTTCGGATTTAACACCTACCAAGAGAATATGGAAGGGCATTTGGAGCTTGCGGGTTCCTAACAGAGTTAAAACCTTGTTATGCAAAGCTGGAACAGATTCTCTACCTTCAAAAGCAAATCTGATGAAGCAAAGAGTGGCTAATGATGACCTCTGCTCCGGTTGTAAACTCAAGAGTGAAACTTCCTTTCATGCCTTATGGTCATGCACTGAAATATCTCCAGTTTGGGAGGCCCATTTTGCTTGGTTAATTAAGCTCTCCAAAGATTGCAACTCATTAGTGGAAGTCATCCAGCTTTGCCAAGAGCGCAGCAACCTCTTGGAGTTGTTTGCCACAACCGTATCACTCATTTGGGCTCGCAGGAACCAACTTAGAGTAGGTGAAACCACAACTCCATTGTGGAAGATTAACTCCATGGCCATAGACAACCTGCAGGAACTATAGAGAGCAACGTCAGCACCTCCACCTACCTCGAAAGCTCCCACTACCTCCAGATGGCTTCCTTCACTAGCGGGCAAGGTGAAAGTTAACTTCAACAGCGCAATATTTAAAGAAAAGAGCTTAGCAGGTCTGGGATGCATCATTCGAAATGACAGAGGTCTTGTAAGGGCTGCCTTTACACAAATTATTCCACTGCCTACATCAGTAGAGATGGTGGAAGTGTTGGCAGCGCATAGTGCCATTGGTTTTGCGCAAGAACTAAGTTTAGATCAGATAATTTTGGAAGGGGATTCAGAAACTGCCATCAAAGCGCTCTCCAAAGGCGGATGAGAGTCCTCATGCTTCGGGCACATCATCAAGGCTATCAAACTTTTCTCTTCAGCCTTCAAAAGTTTGTCCTTTTGTCATACCCATAGGCAAGGGAATAAAGTAGCTCATAGGCTTGCAAGATTAGCTTGTATGTTTTCCCTTTTTCATGTATGGATGGAGGAAATCCCTCCTAATATCGAATTTGTGCACCTTTCGGATTTGCAGTAATGAAATTTTCCTCCCCCCTCTTCCAGGGGTGGCTTCTCAAAAAAAAAGAAAAAAAAAGAAAAGAAAGAGGAATAGGGGGAACAAAATCTCATATTCTCTTCCCCATACATTTCAGCTTTCCACCCAGCGAAGATGAAACAGTGGATTCCTTTCATTAAGAGTTCATTTAGTTGGAAGTGTGGAAAAGTAAGAGGATAAAAAATATTTTAGTTTCTCTCATTTTTGATTGGTTGGAAGTGGAAAATGAGAGGGATATAAAAAGTGAGTTTATATAAATTTACTCATACACCCTTGTTAAAATATGATGACCAATTAAAACAAAAAAATAACAAATAAACAAAAAATAAAAAACAATCACCCAATTTATTAAAAATAAATAAAAATCATGTAAAAAAAAAAGTCATTTCTAGTTAAACAAAAACAAAACAAAACAGCTATCACACCTACAACCTAAGAAAAAAAAAAGAGGCAACGTCCAGGAAAGTGAAAAGAGAGAGAGAATAAAAAAAAATAATAAAAAAAAGGAACTGGACAAATTGTCCATGTGCAAGTGCTCATGGGCATTTTTGTCCATTAAGCAGCCTCATTTTCTCCTTTTAGTTTTCTCTTCATTTTAGGGAGAAAACTTTTTAGTAGCCTGGGGAGAAAACACTTGTGCCCTACCATTTATTTTCCTTCTTTCCCACCTAACCAAACACATTCCAAAAAAGTTTTCCTTCCCATTTTCTTTCCAAAGTATTCCATCCACCCCATTTTACCTCCAAACAAACACACCCTAAGTGAAAGGAATATTTCAAATTAAAGAATAGCTAGGTGGCACAGAATCTCATAGTCTATTCTCTATATATGTGAAACCGTGAATTCCTTTCATTAAATAAAAGGGATGGAATTTTTAAAAAATTTCTCTAACCCAACTTATTGGGATGATTCAAAGGAACATCCACAATAAATCAATTATATATACTTTTAATCACATAACTATTTAATAAATATATGGCTTATTTAAATAATATAACAAGGGATATGGTCAAAATAAATATTGATAATTTAATGAACTACGGCTTTATAATAAGTTAGAAGAGACTCGTCTATTTTGGAAGGAAGGAAATTTTGTTCCAAATGAAATGAAATATTATTGTTACCTTTATATATATAAAGTTACATTTTTTTTTTTCTTTTTGATGCTACTTTCATATTAATATTTATTTACTAAGGGCTATTGTTATTAGCTATTTGGTAGTGATGGTAAACTTTGTTAACTCGTTGGTAATCCTTGTTGTGATGCATTGGTAAGCCCGTGTTGAGTCGATGGATAGGTGTTTGGGTGTTCCCACAGAGGTGTTCTTGATAGTGAATATCAAATTGTTGATGATAATATCATTAGTGATGGTGCAAAAAATCGTCAATTGGGTCATTCATCCAACTCAGAGCTTTGGAAAATTTTGTAGGACTTGGACGAACTGGTAGGACTTCCAAAATAAAAAGAGTTGATCGAAGAAACCACCGAGTTGTGCCCGGTAGGGGAGTCTCTGATACTTAAGTTAGAATCAACCCTTATATTATGTGTATAGATAGTAATTTTGTAGTAGTTTTTGACATACCTTTGTAAATTGACGAATTTTTCCTTTTATAGGTAGTTTAGGTAGCTGTTGTGCTCATAAATGTCTTCATGTATATAATTGCAGGAAATTATTTCCTTGTGCATAACAGTCTCTACCTTAATGGGAGTTTAAGGTCGATAAGTAACAGTCGTCATTAAATAGGCTTTATTGCCCTTGTAATGTATCAGATGATTGGGTTCATCATCTTTAATGATCAGCGGTTATAGAACCTGATGAAGTTTCCTTCTGTCACACCAATATTAATGCTCATTTAATGTTGTTTGGACGATGCATTTCTGGTTCATCAATTAGTAATTATTGATTATTTAGAAAGCAAAATGAATCTGTTCTACAGATCATCATCTAGTGCTAGTACAAGCACAAGAAATCAACCCATTAATCCAAATATAAATAATTTAGGATATATAAATTCAAAAGAATATAACATAATGGATATTGACAGAAAATTACTAGAATGGAATAAATGGAGTATATCAACAATTAATACTAAACAAATATGTAAAGAACAAGATAGTCAATCTCGTACCGGAAGCTGTATCGGTTTAACCAGTGAAACGATATATTTCGGTACCGGTCAATACCGATGTACCGTTTCGGATTTACAGTTATTTTTTATATTTAAAAATAAATAAATAAATAAATATATATATATGTATTTTTGTGTGTGTGTGTGTGTATATATATATTATAATAAATATAAAAGTTTATCATAAAACATTACCTCAATTCAAAACAAATTATTCATGGTTTTAGACTTTAACATTAATTAAAAGAAAAGAAAAAAAAGACAATATAAAAAATAGAAAGCTTAATTGTTTATTGCATACTAAGAAAACAAATAATACTAATAGATTATACAAATAAGTTATCATTCTGTCTTTACAAAAATTCAAAAATTTTAAAAAAAAAAAGATTTTTTTTTTGTACCGGCCGGTACGCCCGATACCAGCCGGTATTGCCCAAAATCGGCCGGTACGGCCAGTATTTAAACTGGTATGAAACGTTGGTGTTTTGATACTTGTATACGTACCAGTACGGTACATACCGCCCGGTATTGATACGATATCAACTACACTGGTAAAGAATGATTTTTTTCTAATTTATCATTCTTGACAGACTACACTATAAAGACAATTGAAAGAACATATAGTCTATTTAATGAATATGAAACAATACAATTATTTTCACATATTCATTATTACATGTTGGCTTAGTTCAAGTAGCTATAAAAAAAATATCTCAAAAAGAAAAAAGAAAAAAAAGAAGTAGCTATAAAACCTTTAACAAGAGATGAATTAAATACAAGTACTTTACTTTGTTCAAGAGATGCTAGACATTTAAGATTTAATAACCCATTATTAGGAATGATGGAACTAGTTTATATAATGGACCAATTTATTTTGATTGTTATCCTAATTTTACTTTATCCTTGACAGATCCTAATATTTTAGATGCTTTAACTTTTTCTTTTTTTTGAAGGCGAAGAATTTAATCATTCATTGATATGTAAAGAGTCATGGTATAAAACATCCACCGCAAGTAGTGGAGTATCTTCAATCCAATACATATTGTCACATCCCGAACCCAACTATAAAGATAGGCACGTGACAACTGCCGCACGCTTATAAAGTAAGCACCCTACAAGTGTGCAAAGCCTTCTTAGCAACTAAAATTTATCCTCAAAAATTAAATCAAATAAATCCAAAATACCTCAATAATTTCTTTATGAATAGATCTCCAATAATTTAATAGGAACAAAATCCAAACGTCATGTACATAATGCAAATTGGCCAATAAATATATAACTATTAGAAGGCCATTCAATCCCAAAATCACTAAGCTTCTTTTACTGCTTACAACACAACATCAAAACTCCCAAAACTTGTTATTCTTCATAATCTAAAAACTGGAGGGAAAAAAGGGGTGAGCTGACAACTCAATAAGTAACTAAAATCCTAATAAGTTCTATCAAGCAAATAGATCACATACTTTAATCTTACAAATATAGCATAGATGGTTTAGAAAGTAGTCAGTTTTCCATAAATCAAAAACTATAACTTACAATAGGTTCCAAAAATACATAAGTAGTTTTAATGACTCAAAATATTTTAAATACTCAAACATTTCCAAAATCACATATGTAGTTTTAAGGACTCAAAATTGTTCAAATATTCAAACGTAATTCATATTCTTAACAATTGTATGACTATGGTCACGCTATATTCTCGTGACTGGGCATCAGAGTACCAATGAATAACCCCCGTTAGTTGGGTATCAGAGTACCAATGAATAATCCTCACTAGTTTGGGTATTAGAGTACCAATGAATAACCCTCATTGGATGAGTACAGTGTACCAATGAATAACCCCTATTGGTTTGGATATCAAAATCAATTCATAGTTAGATTGTCCATAATCATATATATGAAATCATAGTTTCTAACAAAATATATCTTATTCAAATACATATATATATATATAATCATATATTCAATATTCAAATATATTTGTGATATTTCGATATTCTTTACTTTAAATCAATATAGCTAAAAAAACAATTAAATAAAATAAATCTTATATTCAATGCTCATATATATTTGTGAAAATTCTTTATTCTTTACTTTGAATCAGTATAGCTAAAAACAATTAAACAAAATACATCATATATTTAGTAATCAGATATATTTGTGATAATTCTTTACTTGAAATCAGTAATACAATAGAAATAAAATTGTAACAACTGTAAACAATTTTCAGTAGTTAAATTACACAAAATAAAACTAATTATGATAAGGTTACTTACTTCAATCCAAAGCCTATTCAAAATCTTTGTAGTTTTCCAAGACCAATCCAATGTAAACCTTTTATCAAACCAAATAAAGAATTTACTCCAAACAAGTTTGTCACTTAGATCCTTGGACCTCAAATCTCAACGCCATCCAACATCACGGAGATAGCAAAGCAAAGATGCTTTACACGTGAAAAGACTAAGTCCTTAAAAATCTTCAAATAATTGGTACTGGCTTCATCTTTTATTTATCAATAAGGAACCTTAATGACAAGTCAGTAATGCCCATAGTGGCCAACAACCGTCTAGTTACGTTGCCCTCAATAAGAATCATGGAATAAAAGTGATGTGCTTTTAGTGGTGAAATTTTGCTTAACTGGACATATAATGGTTAGCTTCTTAGATAGGAGGAAAGATGAGAAGAGGGGGGGGGGGGACGGCAACTCCTCTTAGAAATCTTTAGGCGTAAAAAACAAAATCCTTAGGGTGGCTAGGGTTTACATGATACAATTAGGGTATAAATATTGCTAGCTTCAATATCAGAATTACTAAGTTACCCCAAAAATAAATCTCCTTTTTATTTATTTATTTTTGGAACCGGGTGTTACACATATCATAAAGTAAATTCCTAGCATGTTTCACTAATGAGTGAGCCACCATATTTCCACATCTTTTCACTCAACTGATAGACAGAACCTGCATTCCTCTAAGGTTGCATTTGATTTCATCATAGATATGGCCAAGCAAGGATTTGTTCTTAGCAGAATCTGACAGAGCTCTAATGGCATTCAAACTATCTCTTTCAATGATCAGCCTAGATAATCCTGCTTCCTTGTAGAATTCGATAGCTTTTCGACATGCCATAACCTCGACCCTCTTCGCTGTTGTGCGCATAGGGACCCTTAGCCTATGATGCACGGACACGGACACGGACACGACACGGACACGGACACTCCGATACGGCAATTTTTGAAAAATAAGGACACGACACGGCATGGACACGGCAATTAAATAATTAATTAAAATTTATATTTAGGCATTTTTTTAAATATTTTTAGACATAAAATACATTTATGCTAAAAATTAAATTATGTAACAACTACAAATAAGCAAATTAATACCCAAAGTAATACAATAATATACATAAAGTGTTTAGAGTACAAACCAAACTACAAAAGTTTAAATAGGCTACATTCAAGTATTCAACATCAAAGATCAAAGATCAAAGATCAAAGATCAAACTACAAACATAAAAGGAAACCAAACTTTAAACTGTCAAGATTACCATAGAACAAGAAGTTCAATATCAAACTAAAAACATAAAAGGATAACTAAAAACATAAAAGGATCACAGAACAACAACATCATCATCGTCATCAATATAGTCATCATTCTCAACAAGACTTATCTCCATCTCTGGCTCATCTAGTGTGAGATAAGCAATCTCAAGCAACCCAGGTCCTCCAAATGGCTCATTCCAAGTATCTCCACTAATGTCCCACTTCTTAGAGTTTCCTTTAGTGTACTCTTCTCTCCTCCTTGAAAGAAGCCGAAGATTAGAATGAACAAATACTAAATCTTCAGCACGTTTAGGAGTAATTCTATTCCTCCTCATACAATGGATGAAGCCATATGTACTCCAATTCCTCTCAGCACATGATGATGAGCAAGGCTGTCCAAGAAGCTTTAGAGCTAAAGTTTGAAGCATTGGCAACCTGGACCCATAATTTGACCACCAAAGTATTGGATCCAAGACCCACCTATCATCCATGTTATCATCATCATAAGCTCCAATTCTTGAAAACAAACCAAACTCCATAGTGACATTCTTCCTATCATCAATATCAGGAAAGAATCTTTTGAGGCACTTGTTTCTCTCCGTAGAAAGTTCAGCATCCTTGTGTGGCGCAACACGACCTCTGCCTTCCTCAATCCATTGATTAGTATAATACCTAGTTAAAAGCAAATTAGAAATGCCTAAAGAATATTAAAAAAAAAAAAAGATTGAAGAGATAGAAAAATTACTTCGGATTCAAGGAATGGGCTAAGCAATGAAGTGGTGTGCAATTTTTAGTCCACCGTTCAATAAGTATAGCATGTACCACATCATAGAATGGCGACTCCTCATATTCTTCCTTGCCTTCTTGCTTGTATATTTCTTTCTTCACATTTTCTATCATGGAATCCCACATTTCATACACCTTATGGAGAATGGGTGCATACGTATGTCGGCCACTCGAAGCATCTCATAAATAGGTCTGTGAATCTCGGAATATATGCAACCTTGTCCCACCACAAATCATTCAAAACATAATCCCTCACAGTTTGAGCTTTTCCTACATCATCTTCTCTATATGACATCCATTCCTCACTAATGACCATACTTCGAAGATCTTTGCTTTACTTGAAACAATCTTTTAAGCATGATGATTATTGAAGCAAATCGTGTTTCGGCAACGGCAAGTAACTTGAAAGGGGAAAATGAATTAAAAATTGCTAATCTCATAGAATGATTTGTGATAAAAATACGAATGAAAGTTGCCTCATCTGAAACTTGTGCAATCCAGTTACATTCATTATATGCAACCTCATTCTGCAAAGAATTCTTAGGTGCACATATATTCTTCAAGGCCAAATTGAGGGTATGCACAACACAAGGTGACCAAAATATATGAGGATATTCAGCTTCAACAATAGATCCTGCAGCTTTCATTACAGATGCATTATCAGTAATAATTTGAACAACATTAGTATGCCCAACCTCACCAATGACCTTCAGAAACAAATCAGAAATGAAGTGCTTGTCTTTGTACTCTTTGGTACCATCAATGGATTTAATAAAAAGTGGCCCTTTCTCTGATGTAGCCATAAAATTGATAAGTGGCCTTTTTTGTGGATCTGTCCACCCATCACTTACTATGCTTAAACCCCTTTCTTTCCAAGTGTCTTTAATTAACTTCAACAACTTCTCAATATGTACCTTCTCTTTATGCAACAAAGTTGTTCTCAATTTATTGTAACCCGGAGGAATATAGCCCGCCAAATTATTATTACATGCAAATTTGATCATCTCAATCCAATAAGGGTTCTTAGCAAAGTGAAAGGGTAAACCAGCAGAATAAAATGTCCTAGCAATAAGAGAATCTAATTGCTCTCGACATTGATTGTTAAAACACATCTCCAAAGTAGGATTCCCAACCCCTTTTCTTTTCTGAAAAAAAGGATGACTTGTAGCTGTACTACTAAGAGTAGGACCCAAATGAGGACTACTAGGAGAATCAGACGGTAAAGACACTAGCTTAGGCTTCTTCAATCTACGCGTACATTCCTCATACGCATCTTCTAATTTTTGCATTTCATTTAGATACTCATCTCCAACCTTTCCACATGGTTGTATTCCACAATTAGACAATTTTAACAAATGTGCCTTCACCCTTGAATAAGACCCCTTAAAAGTTTTTTCACAATAGTTACATTTGAAAGTAACATTCCCACCACCAGCAGCAGCTTTTTCTAACTTAGTAACATATTTCCATAAAGGAGCAACTGCCTCAGTTAATTTTTCACTTTCAATATTCATTTTAGTAAATCACCTACAATATTTAAGTAATTCAACTTTAATAAATAAATTAAACTTATGGCAGTAACGTAACATAATCACAATATGGCAAATAAATATTACAGTCACAATATCACAGTAACATAACTAATATTCCACTCTCACAGTCACACACGGTCACTGTGTGACCGTGAGACTGTGAGAGTGGGTTTAAAAAAAAAAAAAAACAAAAACAAAAACGTGATAAGTGTGTGACCGTGTGACTGTGAGAGTGGGTTTTAAAAAAAAAAAAAACGTGATAAGTTAAGTTAAATAAACTACCCAATACCCATCTCATATTCTCATTCACGCCAAACAACTCAAATATCTGAAAGAGCACAACCAAAAAAAAAAAAAAAAAAAAGAGAGAAGCGTCGGACCTGGAGCTCGCCGAGAGAGAGAGAGATCGGAAGGGACAGGCGGACAGGGACGGCGTTGACGTATGGAGCTCGCCGATCGGCCCGATTTAGCTCCAGCGAGAGACAGGCAGCGGCGGAGATCAGAGGAAGGGTCGGTGACTCGGTGGTTCTTAACTGAGAAGTGAGAGGCTGAGAGCTTGTGGGTTTCGGGGCAAATGACTGAATGAAGATGTGGTTTCATCATTTTGTTTTAGGTATATCATGAGATCAACGGTGGGGGTAAGTCCAAATGCCAAAAATCTGTGATTTTCCTTTTTTTTTTTTTTTTTTTCACTGCTGGCGTGTCGGACTGTCGGAGCCGCGTCGGCGCCGTGTCGGAGCCGCGTCGGTGCCGTGTCGGCTCCGTGTCGGGAAAACGAAAAAAATAAAAAATAGGACACTTCTCGGACACCGGAGTCCGGCGAATCGCGGCGGTTCCGGTGTCCGACACGTGTCGGACACCGACACGTCGCCCAAAACGGCGTGTCGGTGCAACCCAGCCCTTAGCTGACATTCCCTCCACAACCTCACCATTTGTGTTCCTAATAATTGCTCCAAATCCTGAGCATTGTTGGTTTGAGAAAACAACGGCATCAAAGTTCAATTTATACTCTTCTAAAGGTGGATCCTGCCATACATGTTTGCCAACTGGTGTGTTCGTAGTCATGAGTTTTTCTTGGGCTTTCTAATACTCATCAAGGTATTCTGTAGCTCTCCTATTCAGCTAGCCCAGTTCCTTCAACTGTCCACCATGCAGAATTGCATTTCTTTGATTCCATATGATCCATGCTTGAACAAGGAAGAGCTCCAGCTTTTCTTTCAATACCCTGCTCATTAAACACTCAAATAAATGCATGAAATCAAGGTAATTAGTAGACCATTTTTGCAGTGAAGTGATGCTTCCAGCCCAAACATCCTACACAGCTCCACATTCCCAAATGGCATGGATGGCAGTCTTGGCTACTCTCTTGCAGCAACGGCATCTGTTATCAGCTATGATTTTTTGTTTTGCCAAGTTCACCTTTGTTGGAAGGATTTAGTTGCAAGCTCTCCAACAAAAGACCTTCAATTTGCTAGGAACCTTCAATCTCCATACTTCTTTCCATGTCTGCTACCCTTCTGCACTTCTTGAACTTTCTACCCAGTTTTCCTTTGTTACCACTTTCCTAGCAATGTGATAGCCTGACCAAACAGAATAGGCTCCATTTTTAGTGTGCAGCCAGACCATTGAATCTGCTACTCGCTTCGGCTTAATGGGATTCTACAGACAGCATTTGCATCATCTCTTTGAAAGCTCGCCATGATTATGTCTCGCCTCCATCAATGTAAATTTGGGTCTATAAGGTCTGAAGCCATCCACTACTCCCCCTTCCACAGCCACTGGGTGCAACACTTTGTTAGAGGGATAGTTTGGGATCCATTTATCCTTCTTTACCCTAATAGCTTCTCCATTACCCACTCTCCAACAACAGCCACTCCTTAGAATTGGCATGGCAGCCATGATACTCCTCCACGCAAACGAACTGTTGGGTGGATTAGTTGCATCTAGGAATTGGCATCGAGGGAAATATCGAGCTTTAAAACATTTATAAAGAAGAAACTCTTGCTCATGTATCAACCTCCAACCTTGTTTTCCTAGCATTGCAAGATTAAACAACCTCAAATCTCGAAATCTCATACCACCTTCATTTTTTGGCTAAGAGAGACTGGCCCAACTTTTCCAATGGATTTTCTTTTCATTTCCAACTTGACCCCACCAAAATTTAGCACAAAAAGCATTTAATTCATCACATAGTTTCACAAGTAGCTAAAAAACACCCATATTGTATGTTGGGATGGCTTGAGCAACAACCTTAATGAGTATATCTTTTTCGGCCTTAGATAGCAAGCTTCCTTTCCATCCTTGCAATTTCTTCCAGACTCTATCCTTCAAATTGGAAAAGGTATGATACTTCGCCCTTCCCACTAGGGTAGCTAACCCTAAATATCTTTCAAAGGCCTCCACCTCCTATTTGAAGACAGATAATTATTCCATGAAGATAGGTTCAAAGCCCTTAGCTATAGTTTACAGAATAGACTATAAGTTTAAGAAAACAACATTAGAACCTATGGCTTTGACCCTCAGCCCTAAAAGACATACTTTACTTTTGCAATCCTCCACACGGAATTCTAAAATAAAAATACCTAAAACCATAAGATGGGATGAGGATACACTTCCTGAACAGTGGAGTTTAAACACCATTGTTCTTTCATAAAAGATAGAAAATGACAGTATTAATATCTTTTGGTTCAGATAGACAAACTAATAACTTAATAAGATCTGCTAGTTCAATGAGAAGTAGAACACCCTCATATATGTTCACACCTAGAACCTCTTTTTCTTATTACAAATCAATGAATCTAAACCAAGAAGCCTCCCATCCCATAAATACCACAATTAAAGGAATCCGTCCACAAGGATGAGTACCTTTCTACATAATAGATACAGCCCAACCAACTCCAAATGTCTTCCAACCTATGTACCAACACAATCCTGATTCCCTTACCCATATAGATATCTTAGGACTAGAAGAACCCCGAATTAATGTTATTTCATGTGAGTTCATTTTTTTTTATAAAGAATTATTGAGAAACTATTACGTAAAACCTGAATATGCTGACAGAGGAAAACGATTTTTTTTAGACAAAATAATGAATTAGAAAGAGATTATTTAAGAGATAAATATTTTGAGACAGTGATAGATCTAAAAAGACATCTTAATTTCTTTGATTGTCTTGATTATTGTACTGGAAATATAAGTGTTATAGAAAAGACTATATCATGGACTAAAATAGAAAATCAAGGAAGGTGTATCAAACTTTCCCACCTTTTGAGCCAATAATTATTGGCCAAGGAGGATCACAAATTTTGGCTACTCCTATTAAAAAGACTAGTTTAAGTGATGAACATAAAAACATGGATAATATAATTCAATAGAATAATTTCACTCACATTTATTTAAAACCAATAGGTGAACAATTATAGAATTTGGAAAATAGAATCATTCCTTCTATAACTCTAAAGAAAGAAAATGAATCAAAAACCCATTTATTCATTCCACATGAAATCCCCTCACATCTTAGGGTCTGTTTGAGATCTACTTATTTTGCTAAAACTGAAAATCTTTTGCTGAAAGTATTGTAGATAAATGTAAAAGTTAGCTGAAATAGTACAGTGGAACTCATGAATAGTATCAACAAGTCTAGTGGGGCCCATGAATAGTAGCAAAAATAAGCAGAATATTGGAAAATTTAGACTCCGGTTGATAGAATTAACAAGTTTTAAACTTAAGTTGTTAATTAGATTTATTATGAATAAACCTTGTTAAAACAAACAAACATCAATATTATGCACAACGGAAAATTAAATAAGACAAGATATGATGATCTAGGAAAACCAATGAAATAAACTAGTTTCACAGTAAAAAACTTGGAGGAAAATCTTCCCGAAAAGCAATTCGCTATAGTAAAGAGAAGTTTCAGATCTAGTATAAAGCATTTGTCCCTAGACTCTACAATCCCTGTAGATGAACTCATAGTAGAAACCTTCTACCGCTTCAGAACCTCTGAACTCTTCAATATATGAAAGTCACCCTTTGATGCACGGATCCTAGTACGTGACTAACTCTTTTGCACGAATCCCAGTATATAACTTACTCACCAATTTGAGGAAGAAGAATGTTGGCTGTAAAGTTCTTCACTTCATCAACACTGAAGATCAAGAAGCACTTGGTTACAAAACCCTAAGGCGTAAAGGCGCAGTAGCTTCTTTCAGAGAGAATAAGGCATCGGTCATCTTTTGCATATGTTCTCTTTGTATTCTCATATGTGAAGACCTTTAAAATAAGTCTTATATATGTCCAGGGTTGTGAGAAAAGAAACCCTACACATACATCTCAGCATGGGCCAAAAATTAGATCTGAAATTCTGATTTCGTAATTCTCGATAGATACTATATTTGTAAACAGTTGTCGAGACCTCGATAGATAGCTATCTGTTGAGAGCTGTTGAACTTTAATGAATCAACACTTTTTCACTTGTTTCTTGGACAGATTTGCATGGCTTCAATACTAGAACTTAAAACCTTGTTTCTTGAAGTATTAAACATATCCTAGATCTACTCAATTACAAGTAAAGTGTGTTTTGTCAAAGAATTAGCCAATACATGATGACATATGTTCCTAACATGAATCACATATGCCCTAACACTGAATAACAAAATAAACTGACTTTTTAATTTTTACCAAACACACACTTAGAACTCCTCTGAAGAAACCCACTACAAATAACTTGCTTTATAGATAGAATGGTTGAAAGATAAAAGAAAGGACAAAGAACTTATTGTCTTAGAAAAAACTGAACCGAAAAAATATGATAGATCATCTGAAGAAGAAGAAGAAATAAGTTTGACAGATTTTGATAACCTAGAATCACAGTTTAAGGATAATTTACAGATTAATAAAGTAAAACATGGTGCTTCAACAAAAAACCAAAAAAATGGTAGAGATGAAGAAAACTACACAAGAAAGAACCGGTATCCTAAACCTACTCCCCCAAATTTATAGTTTGAGGAAAGACATACTATTATCAATTTTGCCTATTCTACTGATTTAGTGTTTGAATGGAATATAGATGGAATGTCAGAATATGAAGTATTAAATTTTTCACGTGAGATGACTTCACTCACTAATGTTTATAAAAATTGGAGAAAGATGGATCACCAAATAGCTCATTTAATTGTAACTGGTTTTATTGGCCAATTAAAAAGCTGGTGGGATCACTATTTAACACAACAGTGACAGATTAAATATTTTATTTGCTTTTGAAAAAGAATCTGATGGAACTGTAATAATGATAGATAATCACCCCTCACAAGATTCAGTAAATACATTAATATAACTAAACACTTTGTTGGGGACCCTAATCAATAAAAAGGAAGAATATTAGATGTTTTAATCAATTTAAGATGTCCACAACTATCAAATTTAGATAGTATAAAGATGTCTTTATTTCTAAAGTCTTAAGTAGAGATGATTGTCAACAGACTTATTGGAAAGAAAAATTTATTTGCTGGTTTAGCTTATTTCTTTGCCCAAAAAGTTGGACTTGATATAGCTAAAAATGACGAAACTATAGACTATCCTAATTTAACTTACGAAGACATCATATCTTCAATTAATAAAACAGGTTTATGTTTATGTAATGATTTAAGACTTAAAAATCAAATAGAAAAAGAAAAGAAATATGCTAAGAAAGAACTAGCAACCTTTTGTGAGCAATATGGATTTGATCCATTAATTGCTCCATCTAGAAGAAGAAAGAAAGAGAAAACATATATTGACAAATACAAAAAATACAAAAATAAAAGTAGAAAATATTATAAAATAAGATATAAGAAAGAACCTAGAAAACCTTACAGAAAGTGGAAATCAGATAGACATAATAATATGCAACAAATTACTTGCTACAAATATGGTAAATAGGACATATAAGTAAAAATGGTAGAGTTAAGACATAGATTAATAAACTTGATTTGACAGATGATATAACAATTAAATTAAAGAAAATATGTTCAAACTCAACTGACAGTGTACAAGAAGAGACAGATAATTAGATCTATCAAATAGACAATAGTGAAAATTCATCAGAAATAGATAGTTCTTCAGAAGACGAAGAAGTAAAAATTGTGCAATTGTGATAACCTTGATAATTGCTATTGTAAAAGGAAAATTGATGCGGAATGCAAAAGCATAAAAAAGAAGAACACGTCTACTTCTAGAAAACAAGAAACAAAACACATTTTGAAAATTACCTCGAATCCACAAGGAAAAAGGGTTTGGAATCCATCAGAAAATAGAAAGACAAAAGTCTGAATTTTATTGATTGAATAATTTTTTTTAAAAAAATTACAGACTTAGAGGCCTATTTAAGGACTCTGTAAAACTTGATAGACAAGAAAATATATTCTAATTCATACCGTGCTCGGTTAACTTTATATCGAGCCTCTTGTTAAGGACATCTACACTACTGACTACTCTAAACAAAATAGGTGTATATTGATCGGGGCCTTCTTTAAAATGCCTCAAAAAGTTGGTAAGTAAGTCACTCATGGGGATTCTAACTCCCACCTCTACAATGGCAACTAAGGGAATCACTACCCTATCTTCTCCCCTCGAGAGTATTACCTTGGATTTAGGGCAATACCTCACCTCAACATCGTCAAGGATGTTATACGCCTTCTTAAAATTGGCTAACCTTTCAAGGGTGTCAACCATGAGTTTAAACTTTCCCATTGTCTACAGATTACTACGATATAGACTAAAGAGAGAGAGAGAGAGAGAGAGAGAGAGAGAGAGAGAGAGAGAGAGAGAGAGAGAGAGAGAGAGAGAGAGAGAGAGAAGGTAAAGGTAATATAAAGAAGAAAAAAGGGGAAAGAAAATGAAGGACTTACAAACAAAGAAAAATAGAAGAACACCAGAAATCGCTTGAAGAGTATCGGAGGGATTCATAGCGAAAAGAGAGTTTTTTCGAAGAAGAAGATAATAGAAAAGAACCCAAAATTTGGTTTGGGTTCCTCCTTATATAGAGAGGAAAAGGGAGTGGGAAAGGGTAGAAGTGACTCTTCATTTCCCGCCCATTTTCCATTTTCCAAAAGCTCAATCTGACCGTCCATTTTGTAACGCATGCCTCTAATTGTGAGGCAGGGAGCTCAGGCATGTTCGGGGCATTAATTGCCTGATGCCACCACTTCCTATAAATGACAGTTAATGATTATCCCATTTATCTCGAACCACGATCTCCACCTCAACATAAGTAACATGAAGATCATGGGAGGCTATTGTGGGGAGTGGATCGAAAAGTCTTCACCCAGGCCTGAGGCCTAAATACTTGTTGGACCTCGTGGAGTGGAATGGGCCAGACCCACACGTTTAAGGTAAGACCCAATAACTTACAAGATCCTGTGAAGTGGAATAAGGTTAGCCCGAGCATCCAAGAGGCAAAAGGTATCCTCATAGACTGTTCTCGCGAAGTTGGAAATAAAATACATAGAGCAAAGTCTAATCCAAGAAAATGTACACAGATAATCAACAACATACCTACAGTAGGCACCTAGGACCACAAGAAATCTTCCAAAACACATAAGAATGACAGAGATATTTACCTTTGCATTAATGAGGGGACTTCCACCTAACCTTTGCCGCATTGAATGCATATGAGACAACCTGAACAATACAAACACCCCCAAAAGTCATATTCCAGGATAAACAAGGGGGAGGAAACCAATAAAGAAGATGAAAATATCCCTGAAAATTCTGTTAGAGATAAGACAGTTGGAGGGATAAAGGTAGGAAATGTGCCTATATAAAGGGGGGGATAGGCAAATAGAGGGGGATTTGGGAAAAAAGAGAACAGAGAGAGAAAGATAGAGAAAACGACCAATCTGTGATAGTGTAACATCATGGGAAATAGAATTTTTCCTATTGTAATAGGCTAGTTTCATCTGAAATACAAGCGGTGTTCTTTAAATCCATTGTTTAAGTTTCCCATTGTGGAGTGTTTTTTCCTACTTTCCTTTTAGATAAATAGATTGTGACTGTCAATTGAACACCATCCCAAGGACATCACCTGTATTCTTAGTTTAGATAGTTTTTGACCCCCACAATATATATATATATAATTAAAGTTACATTTTTTTCTTTTTAATCCTACTTTCTTATTAATATTCATTTATTTTTGATGGATTTTTATATACTATATTATACTACGTACTTTCAGTACTTATGCTATGTTTGGAAGTTTGGAGGGAGAGGAGAGTAGGAAGGAGGAGAATAGTGGAGAGGAGAGTAGAGAGAAATGGTTATCATCCACCTTATTTGAATGTTTTTAAAATTAAGGAAAAGGAAAATGATAAAGCTAATCATAGTTTGTAATTTTGTTAATATGGTATGGGTAAATTTGGTAATTCATTTGGTCGAGCATTTCTATACTCTACTCTCCCTTCAAATCTTTCCAATTTGAAAAAATTAAAAATAAGAGATTAGAAATAATTATAACCCCTTCAAACCCCTCCAAATCTCTCCCACCCCTCCTTTAAAAAAATATCCAAACAAAATAATTTAACTTACCACTTTTCCTCTACTTTACTACTCTCCGTCTAAATAAGCTATTAGTTTTTTTTTCGAGAAACAAATAAGCTATTAGTTTTTGGTGAAACAATTGTGCAGAAGTAGGTAGGATGATGTGGGTGCATTCCTCTTTGAAACAAATAAGCATTTTTATGCTCTGCTCTCCCCCCAAATCTCTCTAATTTGAAAAAATTAAAAATAAGAAATTAGAAATAATTATAACCCTTTCAAATCCCTCCCACCCCTTCTTTAAAAAATATCCAAACAAAATAATTTAACTTGCCACTTTTCCTCTACTTTACTACTCCCCATCTAAATAAGCTATTAGTTTTTTTTTTGGAGAAACAAATAAGCTTTTAGTTTTTGGTGAAACAATTGTGCAGAAGTAGGTAGGATGATGTGGGTGCATTCCTCTTTGACTCTGAACCGATTTAATTGCATGCATTTATATAATAAGTTAATTAATAGGTTGTATGTAGCTGTGGGCTTCGCGTGCCATTTTATGCACTTGTATAATTAATCGTTCTTGTTGTTTCCAAAAAATTGGGAGCTCGCAGCCTTGCACCATAAACTTATTGACACGTGTGACTTGTATTATTTCATTGCAGTTATTACTACCTCTACCATTATATCTCATTTCATGTTGAATAGATTCAATAATGCATGCATCCTCTGCCTGAGTCTGAGGCCTGAACCACTGAAGGAGCAGCGTACGTGCTCTCTTTATATCACATTCTTATCTTTATATATATATCTATTCAACATGAAATGAGATAATGGTAGAGGTAGCAGTTAATATATATATATATATATATATATATATATATATATATATATATATTATTTTTGGGTGGAGATTTTTGTTTTTTTGAATTTTGAACTTTTCTTGGACGTAATTATATGTGGGGAAAGTTGATATTGCAGATGCTTGAAGACAAGTAACAGAAGCGCTACATATTCTAAGATTCGAGACTTGAGGTATTCCACCTAAGCTTGTATGATTGTATATGGTCAGGCTGCAGGTTGTTGGTTGGTTTTGTGTGTATTGGCTATGTGCCTATAGAGAAAATTTGATCCAATTTTCACGATGTTATTAAAATAGTTTAAACAGAAATTTATTATTATACTAGTGAGGAATATGAAACTCCTTTAAAAATGAAATTCATTGAGGTCTTTTTTACCCATTTTTAGGGCGGAGCTAAAAATTTTTGTTTGGAATGGGCCAAATTTTGTTACTAATATATTAGTCTTAAGTCAAGATAAACCATCACACACATGTGTAAAGGCATATACATAAATATAAACGTTCACATATGTATATTTGCAAGATATTTTTTTAGGAAAACTTATCATCTTTTAAACTCCAATACTATACAAAAACAGTCTAATTTGATATTAAATATGTACAAAAAATGAATTAAAGAAAACAAAAACTACCTTGTCTCTATAACTATTAGACTAATTAACAAATTCTATTGGACTTTAAGAGCATTATTGGACTAGCTCAAACATTGGGGCGGCCAACTTCTTTTTTTGTAGCTAAATATTTAAAGTTTCTAATACTTATACATAATATAAAATAAATATTTAAAAAGGGGGGGGGGCATTGCTATATCCGCTGCCCCTGCCCATTTTTATGCATGAATTTATCTCCTTTTTTTTTTTTTGAGAATTTTATACTTATATTTGTATGTTAAATTATAATTATGATTATGAAAGTCATTAAGAAATATTTTAAAACATGGAGGACATAAGATTCATATTGCCTCTAGTAGAAACAAAATGTCAAAAGCTAATAAATATTGATGATGTACAGAAAATCAGTGAGTCAATTATCAAAAGAAGAGCTTTGGAAGATTTGAAAGAAGGAATACTCTATTAGAGGGTACTGATGTGATGCCGACCTAATTTTCTCCAATACTTAAGTTAGCGACTGGCAAAAACCCAAGGAAATATAAAACACAAGATTTCCAAGGCTTTTTCACTCATACATCAAGCAAATAGGGAATGATCTAGTGTTTATATAGGGGTTTGAATTCATCATCTTCCTCGAATTCCCTCCATTTTCTATAACTACAACCTGATGGAAGATGTGGGATTAATATGACGTTATTCTTGAAGTTTGTTCCCTTAATTAGAGATAATGGGTTGGTGGAGTGAGGGTCATGCATCGAAATCCTCTCGTTCCTCAAAAGAGAGCCTCTTTTGTTGCTAGTCGTCTGAATTGTTCGGCAACTGGCTTTGGATGATGCATGGGGAAGATTTTCTTTGGACGATCAATACCTATCACACACGCGCACACACAATTTTTGCCTTATGATTGTGTTTTATATGTTCTTATAATACGCATGTCGAGTTTCATATCAATCGAGTCTTAAACTATTTGATTCATAAATTTATGTTTTACATATATTTTTAAAGTTCAAAAAATATATAATTTAAAATTTGCATAGATGAGATAGTTATTGATCTTCAATTATCTTGATATTTTGTAAGCATGTATGGCACCAGGAGATTGTGTAACAATGAATTTGTAATAATAATAATAATAATAATAATAATAATAATAATAATAATAATAATAATAATAATAATAATAATAATCAATGAAAAATTATTAAGTGATGTAATATTGACAAATTTATACATGAAATAACTTGAGCCCAACTTGTATAAGTGTATGTGTGTGCACCTGTGAGTGTGTGTTTGGACTTTGGAGTGGGGATTGGGATCCCAGGAGAGAGAGTTAAAGCTTAACATTGTAAGTCTTCCCATTTGAGTTAACTAATCATGTGCCCAAGACACATATCACTCTAATGGGCTATCACCTAATTTGATTTGGAGGGATTCCTCCAAACTAGTATGCAACCAAGCCTTGACCTTTTGTGTGAGTCTGATGGAGGTATTGCAATCCTAAACTCCCACTCCCTTCCATTAAATCCCATTTATAGCATATTGTGAAAATATGATGCTATTTTTAGCAAGTTGCATTGTACATATGGTAACAAGAATATAATGATAATTGTCATAGTTAACTCCAAGGGCTTGGCTCCATAGTTGCTAACACCTTATGATATTTATGAGATTCTAGGTTCAACATCTCTAAGAAACATTTTAGTTTCATTCTTAAAATGTTAGAGCATTAGCAACAACTGTGCCATGCCAAATGCCAATTTAGCACACCAAAGACCTACTCTATTGTTTTACTACACTATTTTACAATATACCTTACATCACATCTTTTTATTTTAAGACATTACATAATAAAATAATATAAACAACCCTATAAAAAATATTTTTCCATGTCTGATGTCACTCTCTAAAACCCAAAAACTCTCTCTCTCCTTTGTACCTAGATCCTCATTGCCATCGTGACCCAACCCAAAACACCAAAATCAACCAAAACAACCATCATGCGTGTTTGATGTCACTCTTAAATGCTAGGACAAAATTTAGTTACAAAATTGATTGTAGCCTAAAACGATATCTTTCTTTTCCAAAAAAAAAAAACTTAACATTACTACATATTTTGAAAATCTAACCATTGAAATTGATACTCTTTACGCTCTTAATACATATGTCAAATTTTGTACCAATTAAATATTATTTACTATATTAATTTTAAACTACACAAACTTGCAATTTAAATAATTTATTGATGACATAACTATTGATCTTATATTTTCTAAAAATTTTGCAATCTTGGAGGATATAAGAAGAAAATGTAATCTAATGGTGGATTTGTCAAAATTCACCTCTAATAAAAATATATTGAGTAGTCTTAGTTTACAACCAATTTTGTAGCTAAACTTTTTCCAACCCAAAAACTCTCTCCCATCTCTATACCTAGAACCTCATTGCCACTGTGACCCTACCCAAAACACCAAAATCAGCCAAAACAACCATCGTATGTGTCTGATGTCACTATCAAAACCCAAACTCTCTCTCTCTCTCTCTCTCTCTCTCTCTCTCTCTCTCTCTCTCTCCCCAGAACCTTATTGCTACTGTGACCTAACCCAAAACACAAAAACAAGAGAAAAGTGAGGGATGAGTATTTAAAGAGAGAGACTGGGAGGAGACGGTGTCGATCTGAGAAAAGAGGAGAAGATGAAGAGGGAGAGGAGAATAGAGAAGAAAGAAGAGAGAGAGGGCTTGGTTTCTATATGAAGAGAGAGAGAGAGACTGAATTAAAAACAATGACAAAGAAAAGGGAGAGAAAGGCTAAGAGAAAGAGAAAGAGGAGAAAGAAGGGCTAAGAGAAAAAGAGGTAGACGGGTGAAACTTAAAAGAGATAACAGGTGAGAGAGATATGTCAGAGGAGAGAGAGATAGAATAAAATGGTAATATTTTTTTTATAGCTTTTGTGTCTGTATGGTTCCAAATTTGTAACGTTACTGTTCATCCAAACCAAGTCTTTTAGCATTTAGAATATCTGATGTGAGAGATTTTTTTTCTAGTGCTTTTTAGGGGTGGCAATTTATGTTCACGTGTTGGGTTTGTGTCGTGTCGACTAATGAGTATTCAACTATACGAGTCAACATTAACTTGACATGTTTATTAAACGGGCCAAAATTCTCCAACCTTAACACAATCTATTTATTAAACGAGTCAATCGTGTTGACCCATTTATCATATTTTATCAAAGTGAAAAAAATACAAATTTTAGTATTAACCAAATTTTTCTAAATTATAAAAAAACCAAAAAAATAATTTTTTTAAATATAAAATGCAGAATTAACCAGTAAATGCATCACAAATAATCATTTAAAAGTAAAACATATATCAATATCACAAATAATCAATCATAATATGTTAAGGAAATTAAACCACAAAAACTAATAAGTTTATATACCTAGGATTTGAAGGGTATATTGGTAAAATATTATATAATTAAATGAGTCAGACGGGTTAAACAAGCTCCATGGTTGGACACTAACTCGACACGTTTATTAAACGAGTTATTCGTGTTATCTCGAATATAACATGAACATGTTAAGTCTCAACCCATTATTTGCTAATTTCATGTCAAGTCGTGTCGTGTTTGCAGGTGGTGTGAAATTTTGCTACCCCTAAGAGCATTCTCATCAAAGGTGTTAAAAATACTAAATGCCATTTTTTAAGCATTTTTAACAACTCAAATCATAAAAACATACATACATCAAAGATGCTAAATGCTAAATATTTTAGCATTAAGCTACAGTGAGCTGTTATTGTTAATAGCTCACTGTAGCTAGATTGTAAAAATAAAAAAAATAAAATAAAAAATAAAAAATTTATTCTCACAACTCCTCTTTTTTCTCACTTCTCTCTTCTCTCTTCTCTCTCCTAATGGTTGTGGTTCGACGATGGTTGTGGTCCGGTGACGGTGGTCTGATGGTCATAGGTCCGATGTGGTCTGATGGTTCGTTGTGGTCTGATGGTCATGGTGCTGTTCCTGGGTCATGGTGTGGTGTTACTAGGTCGTGGGTCATGTTCCTAGGTCACTAACGGTTCGATTGCTGGTGGGTCTAGCTAGTGGTAGTGGATTGTGTTTTAGGTCACTAACAGTCCGATTGATTTTGATTTTTCTTTTTTGCTGTTGTTTGTGGTTGCGGTGGATCTAGCTGGAGGCTGTTGGCTGGTGGCTGGTGGCAGTGATGGTGGGTGGATGTGGGTTTGGTGGGTGGATGTGGATTTTTTTTTTCTATGTTGTTGTTTGTGGTTGCGGTGAATCTGGCTGATGGTGACAATAGTGGGTGGATGTGGTGATTGTGGTATGGGTGGGTGGATGTGGTGGCCGATGGTGCTGAGAATAGTTGGGTTGAGAAAGAGAGAGACACAGGAGAGAGAGGAAGAATAAAAAATAATAAACAAAGAATATTTAAATAAAATGTTAAAAAAAATAGAAGTTTTGATGTAAGGTATATTGTAAATTGATATATTATATGATATAAAGTTAGTTTTTTAGATGCTAAATGCTATAATTTTTAAGATCTTTAATGGAAATGCTTTATTACTCTACTAGCCTCATCACACGCGCTCCGCGCGTGCAATGAGATTTATTTTTTTGGATTAGTATTATAATTTTTCACTTATTTTAATTTGAAATTTACATTTATTTTTTCACAAAAATTGCAGATTTAGAACTACTAATATAGCCAAAAAATAAGACTAGCTCTAAAAATGAACACAAAATAACATTGAAATATGTTTAGTTTTTTTTTTTTTGATGTGATATGCGGCACTTTTTTTCTTTTAATTTTTTTAATAGGAAACTGTGGGTGGAATTTTTTAAAAGAAGGTGGGGTAGTTTTATTTTTATATTTTTTATGGAACTTAGGATAGGTGATTTTTTTAATAGAAAACCGTAGGGTGGTTTTTTTTTTTTAAAGGTGGTATGCTTTTTTTTGGGAGAAAGTGGGGATTGTGGAGAGTTTTTTTTTTCACTTTTTTTTTTGTTAGTAGTCCTATTTAGTGGGAGTTAAAGTTGCATTTTTACAAGATTTCCCTTTAATTTTGTCTCTACTTAAACATAAGGCTATAGAGGTATTTTTGAACTAAAAAAATGAGAAATCCAAACAGGGGAAGCCCCTTAAATAGTAACTAGTCTCATCACAAGTGCTTCGCATGTGCGATGAGGTTTTTTTTTTTAAGTGGTTTTATTTTGTAGAAAAAAAAACTGTATTTATTTTATTATATATATATATATATATGTATACTTTTTATTTTGAAAATCTAATTTATAAGTGAATAAATCAATTTAAAAATTAATAAGAGAGTGGTCCTATTTTTTAGGCAATGTTTTAATGAGAGTTAGAGTTGCATTTTTACCGAATTGTCCTTTAATTTGTCTCTACTTAAACATATGGGTGTAAGAGCATTTTTGAACTAAAAAATTAGGAATCTAAACAGAAGAAACCCTTTAAATAATAGTATAGACTAGCCTTATCACACGCGCAAAGCTCGTGCGATGGGGTTTTTTTAGTGGTTCTATTTTGTAAAAAAAAAAAAACTGTTTTTTTATAAAATTTATATATATAATTTTTATTTTAAAAATCTAATTTATAAATGGATAAAATAATTTGAAAATTAATAAGAAAATTGTCTTATTTTTTAGGCAATATTTTAGTGGGAGTTAGAGTTGTATTTTTATCAAATTGTCCTGTAATTTTATCTCTATTTAAACATAGAATAGAAATATAAGACATTTTTAAATTAAAAAATAAAAAATCTAAATAGAAGAAGCTTTTTAAATAATAATATAGGCCGAGATTATATCTTGGGTGGTATGAATTAAGTGTTCGTACTTACGCTTCTCAACCCAAAAAAAAACAAAAAAAAAAGTGTTCGTACTTATTATTATTATTTTTTTGAAAGTCAAACTCAGCTGTAATATTAATTAAAAAATAAAAAGTAGTTACAGTACATGGAATTACATAACTGTAACATGCATTGATTGCCCCAAGAAAAGTACAGAGATAGTTTTTTTTTATTCTTTTTTATTTTTTATGGGAATACAGAGATAGTTAGTTAGTAATGGTGACGTAACCAAAAAGAAAAACAACATCAACAACATATGATATGGTTTTGAGTTGGGCGCCATTTAGACGCTAGCTAATATTATTAATTTAGGAACAAAACAAAGGCAGCCACTAATAATATAATAATTAAAAAAAAAGAAGAAGTGAAATCCTATAAGAGAAGGGACTACTACAGACTACAGAGAGATAATAGAAAGAGAAAAACCCAAAACCGTAGGAGAGAAGTGAGTGTGAGAAGTAGTAGAAGCACTAATTTATCAATTAAATTGGATTGGAAGCTTCCAATTTCACTCTCTTTTTACATTGACCTATTAGTAGTATAATAATAATAATAGTTGGGCGATTGTATTGTATTATTGTGTGTGCCAGAATCAGAATCAGAGTCAGAAACAGAGAGTGCTGTGCTGCCTCTGAGTTGAGTTTGAGAATCAGATTCTTCAAATTTCTAGGGCAAATTTTTTGATTTGATTGACTCTCCCTGGTTTCAATTTTCATGGTAAGCCTTCACTTTCCGTTTCGATCTCAATATTAATTCTGCTCTTTGGTTCCTCAGAAACAGTTTTATTTATGTTGCTCAAATCAAAATTGAGCCTGTGTTGTTGAATATTTTCATTTCCAGTTGCTTGTTTTTTCAGGTCTGTCTGTGTGAAGAATTGGCAATTCCATGATGATATAAATGTATTTGTTTGGAGGAGGGTCTTTTGAACTACATTAATTATTATTATTATTTGTTTGAGATTGAGATTGAGATTGAGATTGAGATATTATTATGAAGTTGCGTATAGACTATAGAGTTTCAGAAGAGCAACGAGGTGCACGGGTGATTCCTACCTTTACAATGGTTTCAATATAAAAAATAAGTTAAAGTTTGACAAATAAAAACAAAAAAACTCAACACCGTCATCACTCATGCCTTCCATGTGATTCTTTTTTTCTTTTTTTTTTGGTTTCTGAAGCAGAAATAAGTAGTAACTACTAGATGATAAAAAAAGGAAAAAAGAAAAGAAAAGAGACAAGGTGGGTGTGAATCAATGGTTATTTTTTTTTCCTTTTATGGGAAAGATAGTGAAGAGTCAGTTTCATTATTTTGAATAAATACTGCTAGTAAGAAAAAGAAAAAAGCAGCTGCAATATCATTTTCTATCAAACACATGGATTGTTCTAGTAGGAGTAATTTCAATGCTGCTCGTGAGTAACCTACTACTACTTTTGCTTTGTTGGTTGCCATTTTTATTAATTACTCAATCTTTAAGGCTTGCTTCTTCTTCTTTGTTTTCAAAATCTTCCACCTTCCTTGTGAGTGTTATCTACCTTCTTTAGACTTTGACTGAAATACCCCTTAATTTATCATTTGAGACTTGAGAGAGAGGTTGCATGTGCCCCCATTTGTAAATTTTTATTTTTATTTTTATTTTTTATGTATATATGTAAGGAAACTTAATGCCTTTGAAGCTGATTGGCTTTACTTTATTTGTGTTGGCAGAGATTGTAAAAAGTCTTTGAATATGGGATGCCTAGTGTCAACACCAAAGGATACTGGTGGAAATAGGAGGAGGCCAGGGAATATTGGGGATGTTTCTGTGTATGTTCCTGGTTTTCGGATTCCTAAACCTGTTGATCTCTCCCACTCATTGGGTGATTACTTGTCCAAGAATTTAGTGGAGCGCCTATCTGCTCTGAGAACTCGTATCGTTGTAATGGCTGGTCAAGAAGCTCCTACAATTACAAGAACTAGGAGAAAAACCCAACATGGTTTGTTAGAGAAAAAACTTGATATTGCTTTACTAATTGTGAGACCTCAGTTATTGAAACATTGGATAATTTTGTTGTTTGTAGGAGGTTCAACCTTAGCTGATCTTCTGCAGGCTCTGGAAGATTACTTGCCTGTTCTTTTAGGACTAGTTAAAGATGGTAAAGCGTGTATTAGTGCCACTGTGATTTGAATGTTTTAACTGTTTTGGATAATTCATAATAGTGGCGCTTATCTGTTATTTGCAGGAAGCCATCTACAACACAAGGTACAATTTGTATGGGTAAATCAGGAGGATGACACAGAGGTGGGAGTATAGGACTAATCTACCAATTTTCAAATTTCTGTTCTGCCTTTCATTTCTAGTTGTCATTACATCCCTCCTCTGTTTAGTGCAATTGATGTTTTTATATGGATCGATACTTTTGCAGGAAACAGGCATGTCTAATGCTTGGTATGAGGTGTTGTCAGTTTTGCACTTGATGGCAATGCTATCATTATCACAGGCCAACTTATTACTTCTCCCAAGAACATCTGCTGATGGTTACCAGCCAAAGGTATCAGAAGGTAGTTTTACTGCAAAACTTTATGCTTGAGTTATTGTGACCTCTAATTTTGTTATTTATTTGTAAAATTTACATTGGCTATCATGTATAAACTTATAATAGAGAAACATCTGGTTCCAAATTTATAATAGAATTATTTTGGGACATTTTTTTTTTATATATATAAAGTTTTCTCTTTGTTCAACATTTCCGAAGAGTAATATCAGAATTTTGAACGTATTTTTATTCCTGATAGTCTTCAATGGTTTAGGGAAATTTTTATAAAATTTGGTGATGTGTGGAAGCATTCCCACCAAACCCAACACCCCCCCCCCCCCCCCCAAGTTTTTGTGTCAGCTTATGTAGGGGTTTGTTCTCTGTTTGTCAAGGATATACAATCTTTCCTGTTACAAACCATTTGTTTCATCTGGTAAGAAAATACTATACCAATTAAATTTCTCCTTATGTGATGGTTGGTCTTTCAAGCTTGGAGGCTGCTTATTCATTTTTTACTTGTGTTCAATCCTACTAATGAAATGTCAGTTTGGTTCTTTGGTGGCAGAGAGTAGACGTGCTTCTGTTGACATTTTTTTGAAGGCAGCAGGACACCTAGATTGTGCTGTCCGACATGTTCTCCCACAGTTGTCTGCTGAACTCAGGTTTATATGGGTGAAAGACTTTCGCTAATTACAACTGCCTTTGAGTTTTACTTGGATCAGCTTCATGTTTTTCTAGGGTTGTTCTTACTTGTTTGACTGCTTTTTGGTTGTAGGAGAAATCTTCCAGTTGACCTAGCAGAAGGCGTTCTTCGAGCACTTTGCCTACAAGCATTAGGACAGGTGCAAACACTTTCTTTGGATGAATAATTGGGGTGTTTATATCTCAAGATTTCATACTTATAATTTGATATTTTCGGATAAAGTTGAGAAAGATAGAGATGCGAAGCATCTGTTTGCATAATATTTAAACGATCACCGTAAATGAGGTTTATGCTATCCAGTTAGTAATATTTTTTCCCCCTCAAAAGTTGGAGTGATTCATTTGGATTTTGCTAGTGGGGATGATGTGGGATAATTTGGGAATTGTCCGTTTGGTTGCGGTGGGTTAAGGTTTAGGAGGATTTGTGGAAATAGGATTTAGAGTTGTTGAAGAAAGGGTTTTGGGGTTGTGTTAGGAATTAAAAGGTGGATTGATGAATTATTTGATTGTTATTTGTTATTGTTAGAATTATGGTTAAGTGATTAAATTTACCATTTCCTAATAGCTTAAACTTTTGGGACAATTGGTAACTTAACATGATATCAGAGCAGGAGATTCTAAGTTTGATCCTTGTCTTTATTCTACCTTCCATTTAAAATGTTAAATTCCCACTTGTTGGGCCCCCACTTACTAAGGGAAAGTTTAGGCTCACAAGTGAGGGGGAGTGTTAGAATTATGGTTAAGTGATTAAACTTACCATTTCCTAACAGCTTAAGTTTTTGGAACAATTGGTAACTTAACAGTTAGAATAAAGTGCGGAGATTTAGGGTTTTGATAGGAAAAAAGGGCTTGATTTGGGGTTATTTTCTTAACCAAGAAAGGAAATAAAACAATTTCTTAACCAATTACGTTAAAGAAAATAAATATAGTCCCTAAATAAGATCTATTAACTCAATCAGGCTCAACTGGCAGCAGATTTTAATTGTCCATCCACAAAGTCATTGTGTGGGCAGTCTTTGGTGCTGACATCCGTAAATGGGTGTCATTGGGGGTGCCTGTATCTTGTGTCCACACCAAGGCACTTTCCTTTTAAAAGATTATAACTATTGTTGGTCCTACCTATGTATGTAGGGTTTTGGGAGGGGTGGCTTTTCTATGGTTCTATTTTTAAGTATTTTTGTTGAATGAAGTGTCTGCTCTTAAGACTTGATCAAGGCGGGCTTGGAATTTCTTTTTTTGTTCTCCCAACCTACCTCTGTTTTTATTTTTAATTTTCTTTGCACCAATGATATTTCCAATGTATTACGTAGGGTGTTGACATTCAACTTGGAATGGCAATTGATAGTACCAAAGCTACTCTTGCAGTAAAGCGAAGACTTGCATGTGAGATGGTGAAGTACTGGCAGCAGGTATGAACATAATGACTTTTTACTATTGATTGTCTGCTTAAATTTTCCATGTTGCTGTTGCTTCTTCTTGTTCTTTGGATTGTATATATGATTGTTTAATATCCATAGAGTAAATAGGCTTTAGTAATCACTAAATCTATATTTTGTCAGCACTTTAATTTTGATCCATGGCAGGATGCCATCAGAGCATCTTTTCTGCAACATATGTTACAAGGTTTCTTCTCTTTATTTTATTATTTGGGTAGATATTCTAATCTCTTATACTTTAACACCCACTTTATTTATGTAGTTTACAGTTCTGATAGTAAATGCATTTATAGCATCTTCGTTAAGAAATCACTTGTGAACAATAATTAATAATAGGGACAACACACTGGGAATAAGGACTTCCATTATTAGTGTCACAGATGCATATGGAATATGTTTTTTTCTTTTTCAAATTTTTTATAACTGCATGCATAAAGCTTGTACGTTTTTTTGGTTGAAAACGTCAGTCACTTCATGCTCTTATGATCTTCAAGTGTATGCATGTGGCTTTAAATTTCACAATCTAAGCTAGAGCTCAATTTCAAGATCAAACTCCTTATTTAATCAAGCGGTAATTGAGTAGATTTCTGGTTTCTAGAGCTGAAACATGAACTTTTGATCTCGAGTTGAGCATGGATAGTTGTAGGTTGTAGCCCTACAGTCCATGCCAGAAGGCTGAATTAATTTGCTCAACAATTTGTACTATTCGCCATTGCCATATTCCGTGAAGTCCAGATTTTATCCATTTTGGTTGTTTCACTGGTCCAGGTAACACTTACTACTGGTCACTTACAACCAGCCAGAAGCGCAGAATACTAAAGAATACTGGCTTGTGAGTAGGTTCCTCTTTTTCTGAAAGGATGACTGGAGAGGGTTTGTGTGTGTCTGTGTCTGTGTTAGGTTTGCTTTATCAAAACTTTGCAAACCTATTAGTGATTGTGGTTTATCAGTTTAACCTTGGAATAGAGGGGTAAAAGAAGGGGTCTTTCTGTAATATAGAAAAAAAAAGTTTGTGAATGCTAATAAGACAATGATTAACCTTGTCCTTTAGAAAATTATCCCATGTGAGCAATGAAACTAAAAATTAATTAATTTTCTACTGATACCCTCAGCTTAATAGAATGCCAAAGCACCAAGTGGAAGGGGAACTTTGGATAAAAAGGCTATTAGGTCAGACAAAAACCTTCCCCCAGCCCTATCCCAGCACAAAGCGTTCTTTTTCTGTTCTTAGGTTCATTCTTGCCCAATTTACTCGTTTAAAATCAAAATGACATTGTATCTGGATCCCTTTCAGGTAAGATTTTGGAAGTGTTTATAAATCTGATGTATTCAGCTGACATTAGCTTTGGCTAGTAGGCTTACAGTTTTCAGAAATGAAGTTACTCCTATTAATGTATTATTGTAACTAATAGAATATATACTTCCTTTTCAGACCTAGTTGCTCAGTTCTATTGTAGCTAAGCGGAATGATCTTTGGCCTTTTTATCCTTCTTTATTTACCAATGGCTATCTACTCTCAGAATTTAATTCATATGCCTTTTGGAGCCCACTGTATTACTACTCGAAATATGCTTTCTTGGATGATCATTTTGTCTTTCTATTCATTAATTTCCTCTTGCTAATTATTCCATAAACAATGGAACTTTTGGTTAAGCTGTGACTTTTGAGGATCGATATTTTAGAGGAATTTTTCTGCTCTCTTTTTAGACAAGATTTTCATGTATCCACATGGGGTTAGGTTCTGTTTCTAAAACTTATTTTCAGTAAAATTTGATGCAGGAAAGCCTAGGATTCACTACCTAGAACAGCCCTGTAAACCTTAGGCTTCCCTACTTGAACTCAAACTAAATAAATAAAAAAACTTGAAATAGGATACAATCCAATGAAAATCTGGCAAAAAAAATTCCGAAAATTGTGCTCCTGCATCATATTCCTCATTCATATAGTCCTAATTTAGATACTCCTTGATTCCCCTGATATTAAGTGATTGCTGTCGTCTTTACTTCATGATATATGATGGGGATGAGAAATTTATGATTTCGTACTTCTTGTCTTTGGAAACCTGCTATTGGCACATTTCACATATTTGGTTGGTTCCATAGTGATAACATATGTTTTACCAAAATAAATCTTTTTTTTAGTGTTCACTTTGTTCCTCAAGAATTATGTATATCATTCAATCAGTAATTAAATTATCTTTTGTTAAATGTAGGTGCAATTGGTTTTTCTGGACATATATATTGCTTTTTGTTGATGCTGTTCTCTTTGCAGGCTCAAGATAACTTGATGAACCTTCCATTAACAAATGGTTGGGGGGAAAAACATCGACTCTTTGTGAAGTGGAAATACATTGAAGCAAAGGTAGTTTATTTTTTCTTTTGTGTCTATTTTAACTCTTCCTTCTTGTCATTCACAGATCTCGCTAATTGTCTTTATTTCTTAATCTGCTTTCCAACTTTGGTGTTGTCACATGTATGACTTGATTGCCTATAAACATGTTATGATTGCTTTCTCACTATATTAGATTGCACAAAAACTTTCACAGGGAAATTAGACTCACACTTTTAACTTATGGCATATGAAGGGAAATTTACTTTACTGTTGAGGCATGGTCAGTAGAAATATACACTTACCTTTCAAATATATTAGAGGCTATTCAGCTCATTGGACAATCTCCTCACTTGATTCTAAAGAGCTTTGTGAAGTAAAAGAGAGGCCACTGAATTTTACCATCCAAATTATAAGTTGATGCAAGAGGATTTAGACTCAAATTGATGGTAACCACAAAATAAGGAAGAAAGAAAAAAAGAAGCTTTCCATAAGGAAAGTCTATATTACTGTACATTCTCTATATATGTTATATTGAGGGCTCTCCTAATATCATGAATTAAACTAATTTTTAAATCAAATTTAGTTTGTGTTTTACACAGATTGGATGCTTTATAGACGTATATACGTATCACAATATACCTTTTCGATGGAGTCCTCTAAGAGCATTAATTAGACCAAGTTTTAAAATAAAATTCGTGTTGGGCAATATCATATATTGATATATTGGATGCTTTAAAGATTCTATCTACGTCTCACAATATTCCTATATCACTATATTTCTTTTCAATGAATTGTATTGAAGGCCTCTAATACCATGACTAAGGTAGTTATCACCAAGTGCTAATCTCTTGAACTTGAGGATGCTTGAGTGTGAGTAGAAAAATGAAATAGAAACTTGAAATGCATACATGTTTCTGCTAGTAGGTTCAAGGTCGAGAAATCCAGTTGCACTTTATTACATTGTGCCATTGATATGGGCAATTTCAGTTCACTTTATGCATTATGCTATTGATGCGAGAAATCCTATTGCTCCTCATTACATTTTGCTCTTGACATGTGGTAAAGACATAATTGGAGATTTATTTTTGAAAGACATGTTTGTGATATAGCAAACTCCTGTACAATGTATAACATTTTACTTAGGGGAAGAGATCTTGTGTCCAACGATTCAAATACTTTTGCTCTAGTGATATCTTAAGATCTTTTTTTAATGGATTTGGTAAATATGTCAATAGTTACTAAAATTTCCAGCTTGGTCTCTTTTATTTCCTATATTTAGCTGATGAATTGTCGTTTTTGTGTAATTTCTCTCATGTCACTAGGTATTCATATAGGTTTTAGGCCAGGTGTCCCTAGGAACTGACAGGTCTTTATTGTATTGTCAATAGATGACTGTCAATTTGATTCTTGGGCCCCACCTATTGAGCCCGTCTGGACCCACATGTGAGGTGAAGTTTGAGAGTAATGGTTAAGTGATTAAATTCATTCTTTCCTAACAACTTATGTTTTTGGGATAAGTGGTAGTTTATCAGAAGTAATTGTAATTGAAGTCAATTATTTCAGTTGAGGAATGGATTCTCTTTCAGAAAGCTCCAATATATGTGGAGCTGCTATGGGGTAATGAAGGGATTGACCAATTGAGTGAAAATGATTAAAAAAAACTAGCATTGGCTATCAGTCAGGACTACTAATGGCTATGAATTAAAAAAATTAATCTATGCAGGATTAGGGATCATTTTTCTCCCCGTCTGAAAGTGTAGAATAATTAATCTGGGGTAAAGATCTTCAAGGCATAAAATTGAGAATGCTCACTGAATGAGCAATTTAATAAGTGGTGCCTGTTGGCATTCCAGACTTCCTCTCCTTTCATGGTCTATCCAATAGAGAGTGCAGTACTTCTTGGTCATGAGTATCTGAATAGGACAAACCATCCCGTGGTTTGCACAACTTCAATCTCCTACTTTCATCTGTGTAAGCTTATTCAGCTCTAGTCTTTATTTCATGATCAGTACAGATTTCTTTCAGAATTTTTCTCCAAGTCTGAAAGTGAAAATGGTATGCAGTTTGGAAGCTAAATATCTAGGCTTCAGATAATATTTAGTCGTTGAGGTGTGGTTGTTTGCTATATAAATATGCATGTATGTATGTTGCATGTTACCTGATTATATTTGGCTTATACAATCTGACATCTGGGTATGGACAATCCGCATAAATTTGACCACCAATATTGACAGAATGACATATTCCCTATATGATTTCTTAATTGAGTATTGAAGCTGTTCAACAACTAAGTGTTACAAGCTTATTTTTGTTGTTCCTTAAAATTTTACCAGGCTGCAGCATATTATTATCATGGTCTGATCCTGGATGAGGGGAACACAGAGAAATCCCATGGGATGGCTGTGGCTGCTTTGCAAGCAGCCGATGAGTATTTCAAAGAAAGTAAGAAGGCATGTGAGGCATTTAATACAGCTCTTCCTTTGTCAAGGTAATCAGCAGTAAGTCAATGATCTGTTTGTTATCACTAAAATAGAAGGGAAAAAAAAAGATGAAAAAGAGATGATGTTTTCCTGAAAATACATTTGTGAGTGGTAGTAGATAAATTGTTTACCACCTTTTTAATCATTGTAGGAGTTTTTCTTCTCATATGCCGTAGCTAACTTTTTGAATAACTATAATTATCATCTTGAGTTTAAAAGGAGGATAAATAATAATTCATGAAAGGAGGATAAATAATAATTCATGAAAGCTGACACACACTCTAATTGATCATGTAAGGTCCCAAGTAGTCTTGATATCTTCTCTAAACTTGCTTCTTCTTAGGCTTCTCCTAGTTGCATTGGTGGTGTTTCAGTCCCAATATACAAAAATTATACTAAAATGGTAATTTTTTATTTACAGTTCACTTAATGCCAGTTCAAGGTATTTGTTGATTATCTTTATTTATCTTATATTGTAATATGTAGGCTCTTTTCTCAATGTTGAAGTTGCTGAGTAATTGAATAAATTAAGAACAAATTCAAAGAAATTTCATAGATTTTGAAATTTGAGAGGAGAGAGACATAAACTTACTCAAAATCCTGTCATAAGTTGCTTTCATATGATGTATATTAGTAGCACTCTTGGACACAAGTCCAAGGGGCTATATATTTTCCTTAGAGCTGTAGCTGTCAGTTGTTCTATGGTGACATATCATTTTGGTCTGCAATCTGCATAATGCAAATGTAGAGTCTGCCATCAAACTTATAGAAAACTTATGATATGCATACAACAACAAGCCAGTTTTTGGAGTCGGCTATGGATCATCAACAGATTATTCAGGATCATCTGCATGTATTCTTTTCTTCTTTCTGAAATCATAGTCTTATTACTCAGTCAACATGTTCTTTTGAACTACTTCTACTAATGTTATGATATGGGTATTAGTGTCTAAAAACTGGACAGACATCTATATATATATATATATAAAATAAAAAATAAACCTTGACAGATCTAGTCACTTGGATTACAATCACGTCATCTGCCCAGAACTTTGGGTTGGTTAAACTATGGTTCATGCAGCAAGTTTTAAAGTAGATATATGTGTCAATTATGTATGGAAGTTTTTGACTTTGTGGACGGGGTGATGCACTACTGTTGTTAATGGACCTAATGGTGTTAGTCTATTGAAATATGTATAGAGAGATTGGGAAATTTTTTTATGTTTCATTAAGTTTGAGGTGGGTAATGGTCTCCGAGTTAAATTTTGGTACGATAAATGTTGCGATGATCTCAAAGGAAGGCTTTCCCAGAACTGTTTCACCTCAAATGTAATAAGAAAGCTTTTGTTGTGGATCATATGCAGTTTCCTAAGGGAGAGGTGATTTCCCCGGGAAAAGCATTTGAAGCCTAAGGTCCCAAGAATAGTTGCCTATTTCTCTGTGTACGCTCTAGGTTGTTCAATCTTAATGGATTCTAATAGTGTGTTCAAAATTCTCCTATACCTTAGATTAATTATTAACATACATACGTATTGAAAGTCTTTTAGATTAATATATCATTTGACATGTCTACTGTAGTGGAAAGTCATGTACTCTGGTCATTCGACTTTCATCAAATAATATAAATTTTACATAAAGCCTTAGATTGTGGCAGATCATTCCAATCACCAACCCTTTGTGCCTTTTGTTTCATACTGAGCTAATTGGTGAGGATCTTGTTTGTCATAATTCCAGCAATTAATTATTATAAGACAATTTGTTTTTAGCTTTTTAAAAAAAAAAAAAATATTATTATATTTTGTTTTAGTTTTTATAAATGAAGGAAATATGTGGACTGTGTGGCCTCACTTGCATTCCTTGTAGAAATCCACCGCTTTGGGGGACCATGAAGTATCTCTCCGAGAAAATTCCAAAAGATACTTCAAGCAAGGTTCGGATAAATCGTGATCTGTACTCTCATGAAAGGTACGTTTTTGCTCAAGTGGAAAAGTATGATGCTTTTCCTTATATTTGATGGACTGGCGTGGGTAAAGAAGGAAAAGGGGTGGGGGGAGATATATATATATATATATATACACTTCTTGATTGATGAAGGTTCACAATGATCATGTAATCTTGACTGCAGAATCATGGAGACAGCGCCAACATTGCCCGACTTTGCTTTGGCCCTGAAACCTGATGAATATCTACTTCCTACGGTGCACCCTTCTTGGAATGAGGAGAACATAAATAGAGGGCATGTTGGCTCCAACCAGCTGAAGGTTGATAGAAGATAGGCCCTCAAGATATTTTTGCAGATTACAGAGGCAAAGGGGCCAATCTTAAACATGGAAAGGCCTTCTAAACCAGGTGGACTGCTATTCTTCAATTGTTGTGCTCCAAGGTCCTGTTTAGCTGTTGATTTCTTTTTCTTTTGTTTTTTATTGAGTTTTTTCTGGTCCCTTGGCTCCCACGAAGTCCATGACCTATCCTGTGATAGAGCTTTGTACAAGTTACTGTTGTGCGTAAATTGTTCCCGCCAGAGAAAAGAAAAAACGATTTATTTGCCAATCCCAAATAATCTGATTATGCCTTTTTGTTTAATAAAGCGAAGCCAGTACGGTTCATTTGTTTGATAGAAAAGCTTTGTACAATCTGACCACTGCATAATAAAGGGAATATGTTTTGTCAGTTTCCTTGTAAAACGTTTTCTTTTTTTTTTTTTTTTGGAAAACACTATCATTCTTTTTTAAGGGTTTGTTTCCTTGTAAAATTTTGGTCAACCCTGCAAACTTTTTCTGTTAATTGGAAAATGTACACACAAAAGTTGTCACAAGCACAAGCTCTCAAACGGAGAAAGGTGGTTGTTGACTAGGGCTAAGGTGGAAGCCAAGAAGAATGGCGGTCATTGGCTGGGGTGAGGGCCAAGCCCAATTTTAAAGCATTGGCTCAATTTATTGGCTTCCACGAAGTCATTTTTGATATTTGATAGTTATACAATGAGAGAGAGAGAGAGAGAGAGAGAGAGAGAGAGAGAGAGAGAGAGAGAGAGAGAGAGAGAGAGAGAGAGGGGGGGGGGGGGGGGACGGTACGAATTGTGAGTGTTTCTTTTGGAAATACCAAAAAAGTGCTAGTTAAGTTACAAGGGTCTTGCCCTCATTAAAACTTAAGGTATGTTTGGTAGATTGTAATAAACATTGTAATATAATAATTATTTTTATAGTTTAGTTATTCATTAATTTAGTTATATTTTTATTACAGAGAATAGTCATTTCTTATAAATAACGATTCTTTAAAATGAGGAATATTTTATCTCTAAAAGATATATAATAGATATTCTTTAGTATGTGTATTAATTTCTAAAATTAATATATTTTTAAATAAACAAACTTTTCAATTTTATATGCACATAATAATTATGAAAATAAAAAATTATTAAAAAAATAACTAATCTCCCTTTCAAATTAAAAAAAAAAAATTATACGAGTAAGATATTTCCTAAAATATATTTTAAGTTTAATTGAAAATGCTTTCATTCTATTGTCTTCAAAATTCTATTTTTGTGTTGTTACCAAACAAATGAACAATAATAAGTATTACATTAAAGTATCTTATATTCCTTATAATGCATATTCCTATTCCTATATAATTACCGTTACAGTCTACCAAACATGTTTTTAGTTGTAAGATATGCAAGCAAAATGATAGATTGCATTAAGGACATGCTTTGATGTGAACCTTAATTGACACGCTTTTAGACCCAACAAATAATATTGGAATACTTGCCCAAGAAAGCTAAAATTCAGATTTTGATAAAAACTCCGACCCAACGTTTATAAATTAAACGCGAACCAAAGGTATAAGTAATCGACCTCGACCTAATGATTATAACTGAATCACAAACCGAAGGTATAAATTTTGAACGCCACAAGGAAGAATCCCTGATAAGTTCACAATTCTTGAAGAACCAAAATAAGAAGCAAAACCTCATGTGTTTCTGATTTTTATTCAATGATCCTCTCTTACAATGAGTGCATGCTATTTATAAGACATGACTGAAAATAGGAAAATATAAAAAAAAAAACGTACTAAATAATAAAAGCCTAAATTAAAGTTGATTTGGTCTAAAATTAGTAGCTCAAAAATAGGAAAAATATCTATTAATTGATATGGAGCTAGAAAGTCAATCAGCTTTTAATCCACACCATAAATCATGCTCAATTGAGCTAAATCAGCCCTCGATAGCTTGGATTAAATTTATTACGCTTTCATCTTTCTTTGGGCTAAGCTTGGAATATCCTGAGTTAGAATCAGACCAAATCTGTTGAATTAGTCCATTAAGTGCTTCTTTGATCTTCTTGGATCTTGCTCTTGTAATAGGCCCAACTAGAACATGCAATGGATCCTTTAATACTTGTTGATTCTCCTCATTCCCCCTCTCTTCAAAAGGATTTGTTCTCGAATCGTCACTTACATTAAAAGGAGAAAGATCAGAAACATCAAATGTAGCACTAATATTATACTCACCTGGAAGATCCAACTTGTATGCATTATCATTGATTCTCTCAAGGACTTGAAATGGACCATCCCCTATAGGATGTAGCTTAAACCGCCTACGGGCTAGAAATCTTTCTTTCTCATATGCACCCAAACCCAATCACCTGGTTCAAATAGGACTTGTTGACGGCTCTTATTGGCTTTGGTCGCATATTACTCATTTCTCTTTTCTATATGTTGCCATACACTTTCATGGAGTTTCTTCACCACCCCAGCCTTCTTTTAACCATCCAAACTAGTCATATCATTAACTGGTAAAGGCAGCAAATTCAAAGGAGTTAGTGGATTAAAACCATAAACAATTTCAATGGTGAAAAATTAGTAGTAGAATGAACACTTCGATTATATGCAAACTCAATGAATGACAAACAATCCTTCCAATTTTTCAAGTTCTTCTGAATTATAGTACCCAAAAAAGTAGATAAAGTTCTATTCACTATCTTAGTTTATCCATCTGTTTAGGGGTGACAAGTAGTCGAAAACAATAGTTTAGTTCCAAACTTTCCCTACAAGACTTTCCAAAAATAGGTAAGGAACTTAACATTATGATCAGACACAATATTCCTATGAATACCATGGTGCTGTACTATCTATCTAAAGAACAAATCAGCGATGTGGGTTGTATTATTAGTTTTATGACAAGATATGAAATGTGTCATCTTTAAAAACCTATCAACAACCACAAAAATCGAATCCCTACCTTTCCTTGACCTAGGCAAGCCTAAAACAAAATCCATAGAAATATCGACCCAAGGTGCACAAGGTACGAGCAGAGGAGTGTATAATCCATGTGGTAAAACTCTAAATTTGGCCTACCTATAGGTAATGCATCTAGCACAAACTCTCTCCACATCACGTTTCATCTTTGGCCAAAAAAATGTTCATGTAACACGTCTAAAGTCTTCCTTACACCAAAATGACTCATTAAACCACCTCCATGTGCTTCACGCACAAGCAACTCACACATAGAATTATTAGGCACACAAAGTCTATTCTCTCTAAACAAGTACCCATCTAGTCTATAGAATTTACCAAATGTTGCATTCTCACACGCTCCATACACACTAGCAAAGTCATCATCATTAGCATACAATTCCTTAACATATTCAAATCTCAATAACTTTGCATTTAAAGTAGAGATAAGGGCATACCTTCTTGATAATGCATCAGCTACAATATTTTCCTTATCTTATTTTTATTTGATTACATAAGGGAATGTCTCAATAAATTCCACCCACTTGGCATGCCTTCTATTCAACTTACCTTGTCCTTTCAAGTGCTTCAAGGACTCATGGTTGGTATGTATGACAAATTCTTTCGGCCAAAGGTAATGTTGCCAAGTCTCCAATGCTCTCACCAATGCATAAAGCTCATTGTCACATGTTGGGTAGTTCAAAGCTGTCCATTTGGCTTTTCACGAAAATAGGCTATTGGTCGTTTCTCCTGCATCAAAACAGCTCCAATACCTATTCCTAAGGCATCACACTGAATCTCAAAAGTTTTAGAAATATCAGGTAATGCTAATAAAGGAACACCACATAACCTTTCTTTGATTTCAATAAATGCATGATTTTGCTCACTACCCCATTTAAAACCCACAAATTTTTTAACAATTTCAGTGAGTGATGCGGCTAGTGTACTGGAATCTTTGACAAATCGGTGATAAAAACTAGCCAAACTATGAAAACTTCTTACCTCAGTGATTGACTTAGGTGTGGGCCATTCCTTGACAACCTTCACCTTTTCCTCATCTACCTCAATTCCTTTCGCGTTAACAACATAACAAAGAAACACAAATTTGTCCATGCAAAAGGAACATTTCTTTAAATTGGCATATAGTTTTTCTTTTCTCAAAACAGCAAGCACATAATGCAAATGATTGATATTCTCATCTAAGTTCTTACTATACACCAAAATATCATCAAAACAGACCACGACAAATCTGCCTATAAATGCATGCAATGCATGATTCATTAACCTTATGAAAGTACTTGGTGCATTAGTTAGACCAAAAGACATTACCAACCACTCATATAATCCATATTTAGTTTTGAAGGAAATTTTCCATTCATCACTCTCTTTCATCCTAATTTGATGATACCCATTTTTCAAATCAATTTTTGTGAAAACACAAGATCCATGCAATTCATCCAACATGTCATCTAGCCTAGAAATGTGATGTCTATATTTTACCGTAATGTTGTTGATAGCCCTACAATCAACACCCATTCTCCAAGTTCCATCATTTTTAGGCATAAAAAGCATCGGCACCGCGCACAGACTCATCCTCTCTCTCATGTGTCCTTTCGTCAAAAACTCCTTAACTTGCCTTTGAAGTTCCTTTATCTCCACAGGATCACTCCTATAGGCTGGTCAATTAGGAAATACTTCCTTATATTCCTACAACAAAAAGACAACAACACTAGGCAAAGATTCGTCAAGTTCGTTAGTATCAAGAGTACAAATATAGGCTGGTTTGTATAAAAAAACACTCTTGACATCACTCGCCTTAGCATAAAAACTCGTTTTATTTATTTATTTATTTTTAGTTCACTCTCTTTTTTCCTTTCACTCTTTTTCTCATCATCTTTTTTTGAACTCTTAGTCTCACAATTTTTTTGAACTCATTCTCTCTTTTCAATTTTATTTGATTTTCATACACTTGTCTTGGAGTCAACGGTACAAGAGTAATGGTTTTATTGTCTTTTACAAAAGAATGTCTATTCTTGAACCTATCATGATTGACCTTCCTGTCAAACTGCCATGGTTTGCCCAATAATATATGACCCGCATGCATTGGAATAACATGACAAAGTATTTCATTCTTGTACCTCCCAATTGAAAAAGAAACCAATACTTGCTTATTTACCTTAACCTCTTCACAATCATTCAACCACTGCAGCTTATATGGTCTAGGGTGTTTTGAGGTAGGTAAATTCAATTTTTCAACTAAAGTAGTGCTAGCCACATTAGTACAACTCCCCCTATCAATGATCATACTACATACCTTATTGTTGATGTGGCATCTAGTATGAAAAATGTTCTCCTTTTGTTGTTTCATGTCATCCTCTTTGACTTGGGCACTTAAAGTATGCTTAACCACAAGTGACTTACCCTCCACATCATCATCACAAGCATCCTTAAGTAATGGAATCAGGTCATCATCACCCTCACTTTCAGTTTCCACCTCTCCATCAATACATGCGATCATGGTCCTCTTATTTGGGCATTGTGAAGCTATATGACCTACTCCTAAACAAAGAAAACACTTTATATCACGATTATGAGTTTGGGATTCATTTTGTACCTTTGTTGACATTGAGAACTTCATCTCTCCTTTTTGGTGGTTCGATTTTGGACTTAAAAATAGCCCATTTGTCTTTCCTTTCATTCAACCTCCATGAAGCAGAGGAGCCTAGATTTTGAAATGACTGAGTTCCTTTCCTTTTAAGCTATCATTCGACCTTTATTGCCATGTGCACCATATCCTCCAACTCCACGTAGTGTTGCAACTCCACCACGTTGGCAATGTCCCGATTCAGCCTATTCAAAAACCTCGCCATGGTAGTTCTCTATCCTCTTCTACATTAGCCCGAATCATGGCAATCTCCATCTCCTTGCGGTAGTCATCCACACTTCTATAGCTTTGAGTAAGACTGTAATTTTTGATACAAGTCCTTATAGTAGTGACTAGAGACAAACTACCTCCTCATGCTGGCCTTCATTTTCTCCCAAAACTCAATAGGCCTCTCATGGTTTCTCCTTCTGTTCATTACAAGTTGATCCCACCATATAATAACATAGTCAATAAACTCAATGACAACAAGTTTGACCTTTTTCTCCTCAAAGTAGTTGTGGCACTCAAAGATCAACTCCACCTTCTTCTCCCATTCCAAGTACACTATAGGATTTTTTTTCCCTTGGAACGATGGTATCTTCATTTTGATGTTTCCTAGGTTTCTGCCAATCCCATCTTACCATCTTGGATCTCTTCGGAAACCTCTACCACGCCTTTCTCCTGTTGGGACAAACTTGCCCACATTGTTCAATGAAGCTTGATCTTCTTCATCTTCGAACTCATCCTCCTGGTCGCCATCAGAATCATCTCCGTGGGCACGCCTTTCCTGCCTTCTAGCATTAGGGACTCTTTAGGGACGCTCCTCATGCAAAGTAGCATAACAGCGTCTTACCTATCCATCAGATCCTGAATCTCATTAAACACCATGTTCATGCATTCAAATGGTTGTTTCGTAGCCTGCAACATGATGGATGACTCCTCCCTTCCTTCTTTGTTTGATGTTGTGCCCTTAGAAGACATACTTATGAAACTATAGAGAAATATTAGAAATAATTCCTCACAACACTCCCTCACGTGTTTGCACTCAAATTATGTCACTCACACTCGTGTTTCACTCTTAAATTGGCTTTTTTTTCGATATTAATCTCACACTCTCTTGCCTTTTTCCACTCGTAGCTTCCCTTTTTCAGTTTTGCATTAAACTAATAAACTTGATCAAGAAATTCAACTTGTAGTATTTAAACTAATACTGACGGCAAGAAAATATTACAGAAACAATAAATCAAAGGAATAGGACAAAAGAAAACAATATTTTGGTCTGAGAGAACTAAAACTACAAACAATATTTTTTTCCTGTTTTCTATTTCTTTTCTAAAGTCTCTTCTTTTTTTTCACGTTTTTTTTCTTACGTTTTTTTTTTTGAGCTTGATGCGCAATTTTAACTTTGTGCAGTCACAAAATAAGAACAAGGAATAAAGAACACAAAAGGAACAAGATAGGATGATAACAGGAAACAAAAGATAAAGGGATAATAAAACTAATTTTAGAACCTATGCTCTAATACCAAATGATGCGAACTTCAATCGACATGCTTTGAGACTCAACAAATAATATTGGAATACTTGCCCAAGAAAGCTAAAATTTAGATTTTGATAGAAACCCTGACCCAACTTTTATAAATTAAACGCGAACCAAATATATAAGTCACCGACCTTGACCCAATGATTATAACTGAATCATGAACCAAAGGAATAAATTTTGAACGCCACAAGGAAGAATCTCTAATAAGTTCATAGTTCTTGAAGAACCAAAAGAAGAAGCAAAACCTCACATGTTTCTAATTTTTATTCAATGTTCATCTCTTACAATGAGTGCATGCTATTTATAAGACATGTCTGAAAATAGAAAAATATAAAACACGTACTAAATAATAAAAGCCTAAATTAAAGTTGATTTGGTTTGAAATTAGCAGCTCAAAAATAGGAAAATAGCTAAAAAAACGTTCTAAATAATAGAAGGCTAAAGTTAAGGTAGATTTGGTTTGAAATTATCAGCTTTAGAATAGGAAAAATATCTATTGACTGATATGGAACTAAAAATTCAATCAGTCATTAATCCACACCATAAAATTAAGCCAGATTAGCCCTCAATAGCTTGGATTAAATTTATTACACATTCATCTTCCTTTGGGCCAAGCTTGGAATATCTTGTGTTAAAATCAGACCAAATCTCTTTGTTAGGGACATATTTTATGTAATTGGCTAATCTTTTGACAAAATACATTTTACTTGTAATTGGGTAGATGTAGGATGGGTTTAGTACTTCAAAAAATAAGAGTTCAAGTTAAGTGTTAAAGCCATGAAGATCTAGCCAAGAAACAAGTGAAGAAAAAGCTGTTCACTAAAGCTCGACAGAAGTCTCGAAAGAACCCTTTCTATCGAGATTTAATGTTGAAGCTCGACAGAAGCTTGACAGAGGCTGTTTCTGTTGAGACTTACGAAATCAGAATTTTCAGATCTGATTTTCGGCTCATGTTTGTATATTTGTATAGGGTTTCTTTTCTCACAACCCTAGACAGATATAAGCTTATTTTAAAGGCCGTCGCATAAGAGAATGCATGCAGAAAGTGTCCTTGTTCATTATAGAAGCTACTGCGTCTTTACGCCAAAGGTTTTGTGACCAAGGAGCTTCTTGATTTTCGTTGTTGATGAACTGAAGAACTCTGTAGCCAACAATCTTTTTCAAGTTGGTGAGTTAGTCACGTACTAGGATTCGTGAATCATTGGTTAATTACGTACTGAGATTCGTGCATTGAACGGAAAGATTGCCGTTACAATACAAGTCCAATTGGGTATTGGGGTAAGAGTTCAGCTGTAAGTTGGTATTTCGGGAGAGACCAAAGAGTTTGGTTAGATTTTTTATACTTGTAACCGCTTGTGGTTGATAATAGTGAATTCTTGAGAGTGGTGACCTTAAAATCACACAGTGAGGTTTTGCCTTAGTGATTTTCCCCATTCGTAAACAAATCACCTGTGTCAAATTTAGTATCAGTTGCATTTAGATAATTTGGTGATTTGTTTGTGCTGCCACAATGCCACGCTATTGCATGTAATTTGATTTAATTAATTAACTTAGGTAATTAATTAATTTGAAAAGGGTCAATTCATTTTAACCCAACACTCTTAAATCAACCCATTAAGTGTTTTTTTAATATTTTTTGATCTTGCTCTTGTAATAAGCTCAACTGAAACTTGCAATGAATCTTTTAATGCTGGTTGATTCTCATCATGCTTATTACATTATAATAGTTTTTGTAATGGAATAGTTAGAAATAATTATTCAATTGTTTAGTCGTATTTCTTTAACAAGAAAAATGAAAATTAACCACTCCTTATTAGAGGGACCATAACTTCTCTTAACGTACGCAATAACTATAAAACATAAAATTTCCCAAAAGCTCCCAGCAAAACGGCGACTTTCGTCTTCCTCCCCATGTACGCTTCAAGTTTTTGTTCTTTCATGAAATATTGTAACAGATCAGGTTTTATTTATTTATTATTTCTCCTTTTGTTCTTCTACCACCAGCGCGCTGATGAAGATGGTTCTGTATTCGAAGACAACAGTATGTTGTAAAAGTACCCTCACTGGCATGCTACTAAGCATATTTTTCTGTTTTTTACAATTTCAGTTGGATACTTTTAAAATGAAAAACCGTACCTTTATTTTTTATTTAATTTTATTAGAAAAATTAAAGGGAGAAACAGTATCTGAAGCTACTATTTTATATCCGTACAGCTGTGAAAAGAGTATCACTAACTGTGTTTTTTCAAGTATTCTAGCCGTTTGTTACAGTTGTTTAAACAATAATTTTCAGTGTTTAAACAATATTACACATATTTTCACAAATTTTTTCATTCACAAGAATTTTTAAAAAATACAAACAATATTACTAAAAATCTCTTACCAAACAGGCCCTCAATTTAGAGTGGTTTATTTTGATAATATTTTAAAATTATATATACAAGCATGGAAGGTGATGAGATACTGCTAAGCACAATGCAGGCTCAAGGGTATAAGTCATTGATGCGGTCGTCTAAAGCCCCAAGAAAAAACAAAACCCCTAAATTTTAACTTAATTACGCTGAAATATTAACCAATAAATAAAATAATATTTTTTATCAAATGAAAAAAGAGAGAAAGAAACGTTTCGTTCATAACATTTTTCACAACACTTTTACAACAAATCCTAAATAACAGGTTGTTACAGGCTATTATTGATAGCAAAAAAATAATTTTAGTAGTGGGTTCAAATAAAAAATAAGAAGCAACTTAACACCTAAAATTTGTTGTGAAAAATAATGTGAACGTAGCACTTCTAAAAAAAAAAAAGAGCAATACACAAAAATTCACATTTTTCACAGTAGTTAAGTTAACAAACTTTTACTAGTTAATATAGGTCCACCACTAACATCATTCTTTTACTTACCACTATCAATCTACCATACCAACAAATGTAAAAAGTTTTGTAAAATTTTTTGTATTTATAAACTTTCTAAAAAAAAAAAAAATTATTTGTGGTTCATGTTAATTAGTAATAATTTTGTATATAAAACAAGATAATCAATTTTTGTTTTAGGCTCCCAAATGCACCAAGCCGACCTAAACAACAGAACAAGGGCTACAATTGTAAACTCATAGTCAATCTTTGCTTCAAGTAGACTTCGCCGACATTATGTAAAGGCAATAATCGGTCAAGTAACTGTTTATAAATCTCTCCCTCTCTCTCTCTCTCTCTCTCTCTCTCTTATAGCTAGTTGTGCAATCTTAGATGATGATCTCAAAAACATACCTTAAAGGTCTGTTTGAGATCCACTTATTTTGCTGAAACTGAAAACTTTTTGTTGAAAGTACTATAGATAAAAGTAAAAGTTAGCTGAAATAGTACAGTGCGACTCATAAATAGTACCAAAAATAAGTTGAATAGTAAAATAAGCTGACAAAACTAAGCGGTGCCAAACACACACTAAATATGCTAATTTTGTGAAATGGCTCTCAGCTCGTCATCACTGTAAAACACTCATTGTAGATCTAAGTAAAGATGAAGCAGTAGAGTACATCTCAACTCATGTAAAAGTAAAACTTCGAGTTGTAGGTTTGGGTATGCATCTTGTTACCTTTTTTTTTTTGGATAGGATTGTTACCTTTTTATTAGTTTGTATCTTATCATTCCTTTATCAAATTATTTATTTTTGTTCTTTACAAAGTTGGTTGCTTGTAACATACGTTGGCGTGAGAATCAATATATATATATATATATATATATATAAAAGCAAAGACCACGTGTGGGAAAATATGAGGTTTTTTCAAATGACGCATTTCTTTGATAACTTAGCCATCCAGTTTCTCAGGACCGGCTCAACAACTTTGGGGGCCTTAGGCGAAAATTTTAAGTGGGGTCTTTTATATATTAATCAAATAATATATATCGAATTTTTATCTAAAATCTATTTTTCTTACTTTTTGAGATGCAAAATTACTAATTAAGTTTTTGTATTTAAGTTCCTCTAACATTTCTTTTTCAATTGATAATATAGCTAATCCACTTAATCTTTCTTGTGACATAGTAGACCTTAAATAAGATTTTATTAATTTTAATTTTGAAAAACTTCTTTCTGCAGATGTAACTGTAACAGGTATTGTTAATAATATTCTATAAGCAATATATGCATTTGGAAAAAAAATCTAGCCTTTTTAAATAATTAAGCACATTAATTGGAGTATTTTCATCTATTTGCATAACTTCTTTTAAAACTATTAGTTTTGAAAGTAAACCTAAGCCATCAATATCATAATAAACATCATGTTTGAGAAAACTTTCAAGATTAAGACAATATTTTTTTAAACTACTATCATCTAGTGCTTTTAGTTTTTCAAAATTAAATAAAAAACCAAAAGTATCTTCATATATTTGAAATTGTTCAAACCTACTTTTAATTGATGAAATAGCTTGATATACTATACACACACACACACACACACACACACACACACACACACACACACACACACACACACATATATATATAATTAATTAATTAATTCTAAAAGATTCTTCAGCAGATGGTGTTATCTCATCATTGACATTTTCATCAAATTGTTTCTTTCTACGAATCATACGTTTTTCACAAAATATAGGCTCTATTTCCATTTTGGTTGCTATCTCTTTAGATAAAATCATAGTATATGTAAATCCATCTTATCTATATATTTTTTAAAAAGTTATGAGACCCTTTAATTGATCTATGGCAACATCAATATGCATGTCTTTTGATTGTAAATTTTTACTTTGATTGTAAATTTTTACTAACAGAGTTTACAGCAAATAATATATCATACCAAATAGTCATGCCTAACAAGAATTCAAAACTTTCAAGCTCATATGTTGCCAAACAATCAGCTTCACCTTTTGTTTTAGGATCTTCACTCATTTATGCAAATTGTAACAAAGCATCTCTTATTTCTAAAGCTTGAAATTTTATTGCTTTTACACTTTCAATTCGACTTTCCCAACATGTTTGTGACAATGGTTTAAGAGTTAAACTTGACACATTGTCTTTTTTTTTTGAGAATGAACTTGACACGTTATCTTGTAAAATTTTCCATTGCTTTGAGGAAGAAGAAAACAATGTATATAAACGTTGTACTACTCCAAAAAAAAAAAAAGCTTTAGGACAAGAATTGGCCATAGCGCATAGCACAAGGTTAAGATTATGACAACCACATGGTGTGTAAAATGCTTTAGGTTTTATATCAATAATTCTTTTTTGTACCCCTTGTTTTTTTCCTTTCATATTAGACCCATTGTCATATCCTTGTCCACGTACATCATTAATATAAAGTTCAAGACTTTTTATTACACTTATAATTTCATTAACAAGACCTTTTCTAGAAGTATCCTCTACTTTTAAAAATTCTCCAAAATGCTTATTTATTTTTATTGGACTAGTTGAAATATCCACATATCGTAGTACTAGAGTCATTTGTTCCTGATTACTTACATCGGGAGTACAATCAAATATAATTGAAAAATTTTCTTCTTTAATCTTTTTAATAATTTTACCTTTAATTTCATTTGCTAACAATTGTATCAATTGATTTTGTATATTATGTCCAAGATAATGATTATGAATTGCACCATGTTGAATATGTCGAACATGTTCTTGCATTACTGAATCAAATTCTACAATCAATTCAATTAGACTAAAAAAATTTCCATATTTTCTTGATAGATCTTTTTATTTTTTTCCTTGAAAGGCCAAATTATTTTTTCCAAGATTTTTTACTACAACAATAATTCTTAACAACACTTTTTTCTAATGATCTATCTCTTTGTTAACTTGTTCTTGGAAATTTTTATCAATTGTTTTATTTTTCAATAATCTCATTTCTAAATCAATCCAAGCATTCATGTTAGTAACATGCTCTTTGCTTGCTTTGTGATTTTTAATCTTATTGCTAATATTTCTCCAATCGTTAGTTCCTTCATTACTAAGTTGATTTGTACCACTACTATGTGTTGTTGAATTAACAACTTGCAACAAAAACAAAATGCTTTATCCAAATCTTTTGAATACACTAGCCATTTTCTATCAGATTTCTCCCCATTTGATAACTTTTTAAAATAAAATGTAGTAGAAAAATGTCTACGATCTTTATCTATAGGAAAATTTAGATCATTGTCTCTAATTGGACCATTTTCTACTAATAAATCTCTTAATTTTGTATCAATATTTTCGCATTGACTTGGATCATAGATATTATTAGTAAGTAGGTTAATCATTTTTTTTCATTTTCTTCTAAATTATTTTATTTTTCATTATCAATTATTGTTACATTAGATGTTTGAACATTATTAGGACTATTTTCATTATTCTCTTTTTGTTGTATAGTTTCATTATCTTCCAACTCTTTTTGATAAGTTTCTTGTTCATTTGTAATATTTTCACCCAAACTTTCTAATGTGTGTGTGTGTGTGTGTGTGTTTTTTTTTTTTTTAATACTAGTAACAAATTTATCCATAGATCCCTTTTGAGATTCAATTTGTTTTTAAATTTTTCTCTTTTTTTGAAGTTTTTCATATCCGGATAAATATTTTCTAGAAGACATTATTAATGAGAAAATATTTATAGATAAATAAAACACAATTTATAATTAAAATGGTAATTTAACTAAAAATAAAATTTAAAGTATAGAATAATAGAACCTGGTTATTGTAATTTTTCTAAAGCCGTGACCACTTTAAAGTCTAAACTTGCACAAATAAAAATTAATTTATTACATGGTTCAATAAATTAGTGTCACTATAATACAAATGAGTTGATATGATACACATCAAAATTTTAATTGGTATGATAAATTCTAATAATTGATAAGTAAGAGTATGCATTAAAAGAATGTGAAAAATTATTAATTAGTGTGTGGCGGGCTAGCTGTGCTGAGATGTGGCTTGTGGGCAAACTATACAGTGCTGTGTGCACTGTGAAGTCTTGTCTGCACAGCCCAGAACTTGTTTGAATTGTGCGTTGTCATTGTACAGTGCTGTGGGTGTTGGGGTTTATGCCCTAAAATCCAATTTATTGGCATGTCATAAATAATTAGATTGTTTAATTATATGAGACTTTCTATAAATGAACTAATGAGACATTATCTTTTTCCATGAGATGCATAGTATGTGATTTATGTGAAAAGTCACAGAAGATATAAATCATAAATTCTTTGTAAACTCAGAAGTTTAGTTCGTAGTCGGTGATGAAATTGAGCGTTTCATCTGCGAAGACTATAACATATCAACTAAGATGGTTTGTCTTGATCATGGAAATTGAGATTTCTAGTTGACATGTTAATATGTTTTAAGAGTTAAGACATATTGAACTGGACCACTGTGAGATTTATTATTCTCCTAACGATTGTCAAATGAGTAATAAATCTCACGACTTCTATTTACATCAACTCTAAATCTTGAGAGAATAATGAACCTGATCATGAGATGTAGGTTGCTTTGATATATCAAGAGTGAGATCTATTAGTTACGGTCAAAACCTCAGTATGTTGGGCAGCCACATTTAGTGTTAATGGAACATATATTCTCAAGATAAAATTCATAGTCTCTTAACGGAGATACAAAATATTCCCTTGAGATGAGTTTAATGGGTTTGGTTATTCAGAGAGTTGGGCCCAACCACTTTAGTAAGGAGTTACCAAATTATATATTTATGGAATTGGATTCCATAAATATATAATGAATAACTTAAAGGATTAAACTGGGTACTCAAGGATAAGATGTAGTAATTTACAAAGTAGCAGTCTACATTCATGACTTTGTATTACTATGAATATTTTATGAAGGGGTTGCATGTACAATAAAGTCTTGGGATATAATTTATAGATAAGGCTTAGAGTGCAACTATATTTATATAGTGGTATTAAATATAGTTAATGGTAATTTTGGACTTGTCAAGAGTTGATAGAAAAGTCTAAGGCCCATTGGAGCTAGCCTCTTATTGATTCCTTTTGGTCCCACTCCAAGCCACACACAAGAGCCCAATTGGAATGGCCCAAAAGGCTAGCCCAAGTAGATAATCAGTTATATATATAAGGAGAGAAACATATAGAATTTCATTAAGTTTTTTATTAAGGGTTTTCATGAGAAACTTTCATAAGTGTTTTCATACAAGGAATGAAATGGTTTGTATATAAGTGTTGGACACTCTTCTACTCTCTCCTTGGAAACTGATTGAGAGACTGCACATCTTGGGCATTAAGTGGAATTGGAGTGAAGATTGAAAGTCTTCCTAAGTGCTTCTGATCTTCGGTTTTGAATTTCACCGCACCAAGTTATGCTTTCTTGTTCTCTAATTTTGAAACTTACATAGTACATGTTATCAATTGCGAATGAAGTAGATCCATTAATTTTTCCGCTGCGCATGTTTTGTATGAGATACAAGCAAGTATTTTCCATGTTATTTTTCCAACAGTGGGCTGTGTGTGCAGTGTGCAACTATGCTTATGCAGAAAACGTGCTGTCCAGCCTGTCCTATGTGCAAAAAACGTGCTGTCCTATGACTCCTATCAATTAATCATGCAGTGAAATAGACTAATATATATATATATAATTTAAATTGAATAAATAGCAGATTCATCTTAATTTTCGGAAAGATAGAAAGGAGGAGAAGATTACTTCTGGTATGCCCATGGCCCACGCTGCCCCTTTACAATTTTGAATTTACTGTGAATTGAAGGGAATCAACAAAGAAAGATTTCAAGCTAGATTGAGTTTACAGGAAAAAGATCAAGAATTTAGATGAAGAAAAGAAAGGTAAGAATATAGATAGAGAGATGACAGATTTTTCTTTTGTTTTTGAAATTTATAATTTCTATTTTAGCATATTTCAAGACAATTACGTTGTACTATTAATGAATTTGTCTAGTATTAATTTTGATTTTAGCATATTTCAAGAATGAATTAATAAATTTTTCTCCTAAAATTTAATTTTGTTAGCTGAAGTTTGACTATTTTTGGCTTTTTTTCTTTTTAATCTTTCGCATTTTAGGATACAATGAGGCTTTTTTAATGCATTTTATTAACCAATAAAAGTACTTAAATTTTTTTTAATTAAAATATATAGATAAATACATTATATATATAATTTTTTTTTACATGTGGGGTTTTCTTTTATTTGGGGGCCTTAGGTGATTGCATCAATTGCATCAATTGTTGAGCCGACCCTGCAGTTTCCCCACCATTTAACACTGCTATCTCTCTCTTTCTCTCAACTCTTCCATTTCCCTATTAATTCAATAGGATATTTAGAATTCTAAAACGTGTTTTTTTTTAGTTCTCTAAACTCTTCCACTTCCCTAGTTATAAAATGCTCTCAGCAATCTAATAGAAAAGACATCAAAGATCAATCATCTCAATGAGGATGTAAAGTGAAGAGGGTAAAAAATATGACAGATACTTCTGAATGAACATGATGGTATTGGGCCGGTAGGCTGATAGAGGACGGGTCCCAGGTGCACGGACACACAGTGAATGGATCTGAGGGCCACGTGGTATTCATCTGATTTGACAAATCTCCAAGGACTCTTAAATGGAAACAACTTACGTCTCATGATTAACTCTAAAAGTCCCAATATGAACAGAATTCTAATCAAGAAAGATTCCACAATATATGCCATTAATGATGATCTTCCCTACAAGGAAAAGAACTCTAGGAAATATGCAAAATCCAAGAGGTTCTCTCCCAGAAGGAAAGAACCTCTTGGCCAAGGCACGGATGTCAACTCTACACTACTATAAATACCCTAAAACCCTCACAAATCAAAGTATGTATAATTCATCCCAGCTCGGGCACTCTAGAATTGTGTGAAGTTCTAACTTGACCTTCGGAGAGTATTCGGCCGGCACCACACCGGTGCTCTTTGTTAGGTCATCTCTTTTTGTGTTGTACATGTAGGATTAAACATGGTTTGTATCTCATACAAAACATACACAACGAAAAATTAAATGGGTCTACTTTATTCGCAATTCATAACATGTATTATGTAAATTTCAAGAATATAAGAACAAGTGAGCGTACATTGGTGTGGTGAATTTCAAAACAAAGATCAGAAGTTCTTGGGAACACTTTCAATCTTTACTCCAATTCCACTAATGCCCAAGAAGTGTGGTCTCTCAATCAGTTTCTAAGGGAGAATGATAAAGTATCTCACACTCACATACATATTATTTCATAATAGTGTCTTTTTTTAATACATAAAAATCCTGTATGTTTCTCCCTTAATATCTAACTGATTATTTAATTGTGCCGGCCTTTTGGGTCTTTCCAATTGGGCTTAAGTGTATGGCTTGGAGTGGGACCAAAAAGGACCAATAAGACACTAGCTATAATGGGCCTTGGGCTTTTCTATCAACTCTTGACAAGTCCATGGGCTGTAAAAGTCCATCTTTGCTTTGTCTTTGAATCCAATTTGAATTAATATGACCCAAACGCAAGTGCCAAAGATATGCATCATTTGTAGAAGGAAACTTTCTCTTTAATGATTTTACATGAGAGTCATTATCTAATTCAGAGTTTTGTAATTCATGCTTATTAAGAATTAAAATATAAAGACCATCCACAATATTACCAAAACAGATAAACATTTTATCCTTCTTGATTACAATATTGTCCTTTAGGATAAAACAATATCCATGTTTACCTAAATAAGTTGTAAAAATTAAATTTCTACGAACATTATGTACAAATAAACAATCTTCCAATATTAAAACCCTAGACTTAAAGCATAAATTAACAACACCAATAGCTACAACCGGAATCCTACTCCCATCAGCCAAAGTAAGAAACAATTCCCCTTTCATTTAGCTTTCTGGTCTTCTGAAACCCTTGCAAAGAATTGCAGATATGATTAATACAACCTGAATTCACACACTAGGAATCCGTGGGATTCTATACCAAACATGCTTCAAGAAGAAAGGAACTTTTCATACCCTTATTCTTGGCAGCTTTGAACTTTGGACAATTCCTCTTCCAATGTCCTTTCTCACCATAATGAAAACACTTTCCTTTGGTCTTCTTTCCTTTGTCAGCAAGCCCTAAGGCAATTTGCTTACCTTCTTGCTTAGTGAAGTCCTTCTTCTTCTTCTTCTTCTTCTTCTTCTTCTTACTCTTACCTTTTGACTTAGGTTGAGAAGTAGAAGCTTCACCCACATTGGCTTCAACACTAGAAGCACCAAGGATGCCTTCCGCCACCACTAACTCATTTATTAATTCAGAAAAAGAATAAATTTTTTTGTTCATGTTATAATTAAGTTTGAATTCTTTGAATGATTCCGGTAGTGACCAGAGTATCATATCCACTTAGGATTCTCCATCAATGTCGGCACCTAAACCTTCTAATGTATTCAGATTAGAGATCATTGTAAGACAATGCTCTCTCACTGAACTACCTTCAGCCATTTTGGTATTATACATTTGCCTTATAGTTTCTTGCCTTGATGAACGGCCTTGCTCACCAAGCATTTCCTTCAAACTTAGCATGATGTCCAAATCTAGTTCTACATCCTGCATTTGATGCTGTAGAACATTTGAGATAGATGCTAGGATGTAGCACTTGGCCATTTCATTAGATTTCTGCCAATGATCATATCGCTGTTTTTCCTCAGGAGAAGCATCTAATGAAGGAAATCAAGGACATGGTTGAGTAAGCACATATTTATGCTTTTCAGCTGTAAGAACAATGTCCAAATTTCTTTTCCAGTCAACACAGTTGGATCCAGTCAGTTTGTTTTGATTAAGTATAGAAACAAGTGGGCTAAAAGATGCCATGTTCAAATCTGAAATTAATAAACATGAATATAATAAGTAAATTGGTCATTATCAATTTAGCATATAAGTATATAATATGGAACCTTAATAAAACCATAAAATAATGTACACAACGACAACCCAATCCCAAGTTTAAAATTCCTTAGAAGCAAGTAAATTATAAACACTATGATTGATTGAGAACTATTCCCATTATTAGTGCTATCATGATAACTCTTATTAAACACTAATAATATGCCGTTTTTCCTTTAGCCTCTAAGTAATAATGACATAGCTCCGAAAGGAGGTTAATATTAAACTTAGTCTAGTGTACACCATTGACAGAATTCTATGTGAGTCATTAAGTAACTCCACGGTAGCGTGATCGTTCTTAATGTAAAAACACATATTATCCATCATTAAAAAGTTTAATCTATAGTACTATGAATTAAACACCTTCCGAAGGAAGCAAGGCATATACACCAAGGTGAGGTGTTTAATCACATTACTATAAACCGATAATGGAGGTCATGAGATCCAACCCTTGTTTCTCTCTCCCACTAGATGTTTTAAAATAAAGGTTTTTATTTGGAAATCATGTGTAATTTAGTCACACATAGCCTTGCACTTTTAAAAGTTGAAAATACTTAGAAAAATTCTAAATTTCCTTCTTTCGATTGATCGAATGTGCCCCTCGATCGATCAAAAAAAATTAAAAAATTCGAACCTGATTGTCTACCTTGCTCGATCGGCACTCGATCGCTTCTCGATCGGTCAAAAAATTAAATTCGATCGATTAACTAGCAATCGGGTATCAATGAAATCAACCAGAATGGCCACCAATTCACTCGATCGATTGAAAGCAATTTTCGATCGATCAAAACTCATGAACTTCGAATTTCCAGAATTTTTTCTGAAGCATTTTCAATGGTTTTTCATGAATAAACAACCATCATATGAACATAATAGATAGAGATTGATATCTAAACTAATTTCCATTGATGTTAAAGCCTTAAAGTTCAAATTAACATACTTAATATCAAACTTAAACAACATCATAACATCAATTTCAATTTTCATCAAAACATAATTTCAATCACCATGTAGAAAATCAATTAAATGACTTTCTAACATCATGAAACTATCATTCTTGATTCCAAAACTTACAAAAAATGTTATGCAAATTGGAAATTGAAGACCGCTCTGATACCAATTGTAGGATTAAACATGGTTTGTATCTCATACAAAACATACACAGTGGAAAATTAAACGGATCTACTTCATTTGCAATTCTTAACATGTACTATGTAAATTTCAGAATATAAGAACAAGAGAGCGTACCTTGGTGTGGTGAATTCCAAAACAAAGATCAGAAGTTCTCGGGAACACTTTCAATCTTCACTCCAATTTTACTAACGCCCAAGAAGTGTGGTCTCTCAATTAGTTTCTAAGGGAGAATGATAAAGTGTCTCACACTTACATACATACTATTTCATAATAATGTCTTTTTTTCATACATAAAAATTTTGTATGTTTCTCCCTTAATATCTAACGGATTATCTAATTGGGCCAGCTTTTTAAGCCCTTCCAATTGGGCTTAAGTGTGTGGCTTGGAGTAGGACCAAAAGGGACCAATAAAACACTAGCTACAATGGGCCTTGGGCTTTTTTGTCAACTCTTGACAAGTCCAAACTTACCATTAACTATATTTAATACCACTATATAAATATAGTTGCACTCTAAGCCTTATTTATAAATCATAACCCAAGACTTTATAATACATGCAACCCTTTCATAAAATATTCGTAGTAATACAAAGTCATGAATGTAGACTGCCAGTTTGTGAATTACTACATCTTAATTCCTTGAGTATCCAGTTTAATCTTTTATGTTATTTATCATATATTTATGAAATCCAATTCCATAAATATATACTTTAATAACTCCTTATTAAAGTAGTTAGGCCTAACACTCTGAATAACCAAACCCATGAAACTTATCTCAAGGGAATATTTTATGTCTCTGTTAAGAGACTATGAATTCCATCTTGAGAATATATGTTCCATCAACATTAAATGTGGCTGCTCAACATACTGAGGTTTTGACCGTTACTCTAAATCTCACTCCAGATATATCAAAGCAACTTACATTTCATGATCAGGTCTATTATCCTCTCAGAATTAAGAGTTCATGTAAATAGAAGTCGTGAGATTTATTATTCATTTGACAGTTGTTAGGAGAATAATAAATCTCATAGCGGTCCAATTCAATATGTCTTAATTCTTAAAACATATCAACACATCAACTAGAAGTCTCCACTTCCATGATCAAGACAAATCATCTTAGTCGATATGTTATAGTCTTCACAGATGAAATGCCCAATTCCATCGCTAACTACGAACTAAATTTTGAGTTTACAAAGAACTTGTGATTTATATCTTCTGTGACTTTTCACATAAATCACATACTATGCATCTCATGGACTAAAAGATAATGTCCCATATTCATGTTACCATTATTTTAGATAATAATAAAACAACTTTATCAATCACAATATTAAGTCATACATCATGTCATACATAATATCATACATAATATCATACAATAGGATTTAAGGGCACTAATCCTAACAGTACAGGTATTGCTTCGAGCTCGTGAGGACTGTGTGACTAACTGGTGGTTTTTCGTCATCATCATTTTGCGCCGTCTGTGGGAAAGAAAGATCGTTAAAATAAGCCATATGTACTGCTTCCCGGACAATAGTTGCATGGTATTTACTCATTTGATGGCAGCAACTAACAACAATCAGGGCGACGAACTGCACACCACGGCCTTGGAGAGATAAGTTCAAACTTTCACGGCAACAGTAGAGTGCCTCACTAAGTAGAATCATGATCTAGAGGAGCATTTGCGGAAAAGAACGCAAGCCTTGGTACATAGGAGGAAGAACAAGAAGGAACAAGTGTCGAAAGAAGGAACTAGGAGGGGCTTGAAGGTAGGAATGCTTCAAGCAGACCGAAATGGTGGGACACAAGTTGGCCATCTGTCACTGAAGCCGTCCCACCTCACATAGTCGTTGAGATGTAGATGATGAAGGAGCGGATGGACTTTATGATGAACGCCCTCAAAGGACGAGTATCTAGAGATCTCGATGACCTAGTCCAGCGAACCGATTCACCTTTCACAGCATCCATCAATTCGTTCCCCCTTCCCTTGAAGTTTTGCATGTTGTAGGTAGAGAGTTATGACGGGTCTAAGGACCCCTTAGACCACTTAGAGTCTTTCAAGACACTAATGCATCTTCAAGGGGTGCCGGACGAGATTATGTACAGGGCTTTCCCCACTACACTGAAGGGACCTGCAAGGATTTGGTTCAGCAGACTGATGCCTAACTCCATTGGTACTTTCAAGGAGTTAAGCACCCAATTCGCTTCACACTTCATCGGGGGTCACAGATATAAGAAGTCTACCGCGTGCTTGATGAACATTAGGCAGCGGGAAAACGAGATGCTAAGATCGTACATAGCTCGTTTTAACAAGGAGGCTCTCTTAATCGACGAAGCAGATGACAAAATACTCGTGGCAACGTTCACCAATGGGTTACGGAAGGGTAAGTTCCTATTTTCTCTATACAAGAATGACCCAAAAACCATGTCAGAGGTGCTTTACAGGGTGACCAAATACATGAACGCAGAAGATGCACTACTGGCTAGAGAAGAGAAGCCCAGAAAAAAGGAAAGACCGGAAGATGTGCGACTGGACAGAGGATGGAAGATGGCTACGATTGGAGAATGACAGGAGGATAGACGCTCCAAGCCACCTATGGGGAAATTCACAAGCTTCACCCCGCTGACTGCCCCGATCAATCAAGTGCTGATGCGAATTAAGGATGAAGAAGCCCTAACTTTTCCCGACAAGCTGAAAGGAGATCCAAACAAGAGGTCAAGGGACAACTATTGCCATTTCCATCGTGATCACGGCCATGATACGATTGACTGCTATGTCTTGAAGCAATAGATTGAAGCTCTTATCAGATAAGGAAAGCTGCAAAGGTTCGTCAGCAAAGAGAAGACAGATCCACTACAAGACCAAGTTCCCCGATGGGAGAAAGAGCGCCCCAAACCACCAATAGGAGACGTTAGAATGATTGTAGGGGGTACTACAACTACGGGGTCGTCCAAAAAGGCCCGTAAAACATATCTAAGGATGGTTCAGAGCGTCCAACTGACGGGTTATGTACCGAAGATGACGCGAATTGATAACCCTATTGTCGAGGTTTCGAATGAGGATGCATGACGTCTTCACCACCCGCATGATGACGCACTTGTGTTTAGTATATGAGGGGGAGACTACAATATGCATTAGGTTTTGGTTGACAACGGAAGCTTAGCTGACATCCTTTACCGTATTCTAGTAGATGGGGATTGGTAGAGAGCGATTAGTTCTGACGAATGCCCTACTAGTTGGCTTTGGAGGGACAAGGGTCTACCCCTTGATATGGTCACATTGTCTATGATGGTGGTTGATTACCCCCGGCAAATCACTAAAGATGTGGCGTTCCTCGTGTCGATTGCTCATCTGCTTACAATGCCATCCTCGGATGACCCACCCTCAATTCGTGGAAGCCTATGACCTCGACCTACCATTTAATGATCAAGTTCCCTATCGAGTATGGAATAGGAGAGTTACACGGAAATCAAGTGGCTGCGTGTGAATGCTACATAGCAATGATGGAGATGGATGACCACCTCCAAGCTATGAATATAGAAGAACAGTGGACAACAGCAGAACTAGTGGAAGAATTGGAAGAAGTACCCCTTAATGATTCTAAGCCCGAGCGAACCACGAGAATAGGTACTTCAGCCAGCCAGCCAGTATGGCAAGCACTCGTAACATTCTTAAGGAAAAACTAGGACGTATTTGCTTTGAGTCATGAGGACATGCCAGAAATCGATCTGTCGATCATAGTCCACAGGTTGAATGTATCACGCTCATTTTTTCCTGTCCAAAAGAAAAGAATACAGGAGCCACGTATCAAAGATTGATGAACAGGATGTTCGCACACCAGATTGGAAGGAATGTGCAAGTTTACGTAGACGACATGCTGGTGAAAAGCATACAAAAGTCTAACCACTTAAGTGACCTCCAGGATACCTTCGACACCCTTCGGTCTTACAACATGAAATTAAATCTGAATAAATGCGTGTTTGGGATAACGGCAGGAAAGTTTTTGGGATTCATGGTATCCCAAAGGGGTATCGAGGTCAACTCAAAAAAAGTAAAGGCGATAATGGAATTGGCTCCGCCAAATACGGTAAATGAAGTACAAAGCCTGAATAGCAACATAGCAGTCCTAAACAAGTTCGTATCAAGGGCGATGGATAATTGCCTCCCTTTCTTCCACACGCTGAGAAGGTCATTTGAATGGACGGACAAATGCCAGCAGGCGTTTGAAAATTTGAAGGCGTATCTCTCTTCTTTGCCGTTACTCAGCCAATCCAAATCGGGGGAAGTGTTGTCTCTATACCTGGTTGTCTCCCCAGCGGCCGTCAGCGTAGCTCTTGTCAAAGAAGAAGATAAGGTGCAAAGGCCCGTATATTTTATAAGCCAAGCGCTTAGAGGAGCAGAAGAAAGGTACCCTCAGATGGAAAAGCTAGCCTTCGCATTAGTGACCACGGCACGAAAACTCAAGCCATACTTCCAAGCACATACCATAATTGTCCTGACAGATAAGCCCTTGCGAAGAGCTATGAGTAACCTCGAAGCTGTAGGACGAATGGCATTATGGGCGGTCGAGCTAAGTGAGTTCAACATACAATACTGACCACGCACTGCTGTGAAGGGACAGATAGTAGTTGACTTCATCGCTAAGTTCACTCTCATGGAAGACCAAGGGGCAGAAGAAGTTCCCATGTGGAGCATCCATACAGATGGATCCTCCAATAAGCACGCAGGTGGGGCTGGCATGGTACTCCATACCCTAGAAGGAGATAAGATCGAGTGCATGATCCGTCTAGACTTTTCCACAACCAATAACGAAGCAGAAAATGAAGCCTTGATAGCGGGACTGGACCTTGCAATAGCAGCAGGAGCTAAGAGTGTGGTTATATACTCCAATTCCCAAATCGTAACCAAATAGGTTAATGGCAGTTATGAGTGCAGGAATGAACGAATGAAGAGGTATCTTGAGGAAATGAAGGGTCGAATTAGTAACCTCCAAATGAAATTGGTTCAAATCCCAAGGGAGGAGAACCAATGTGCCGACCGGCTTGCTAAAGTAGCTTCAGTAGAACCTATGTTAGTCCCCGGCTAGGTATTATCCTTTGTTCAACTTTCATCACTAATAGACAATACTGGCATGCAGGAGATAAGTGATGAACACTGTTGGATGACCCTGATAGCCGCCTACTTGAGGAACGGTGAGCTACCAGACGACAAGGAGGCCGCAAGGAAGTTGAAGGTTAAAGCAGCCTGTTTCATTATGATTAAAGACGTCATATACAAGATGGGTTTCTCTCGATCCTACTTGAGGTGCCTTGCCCCTGAAGAAGCAGACTACATTATAAGGGAGGTTCATGAAGGAATATGTGGAAATCACTTTAGATCACGGTCTTTGGTGCATAAACTAATCTTGGAAGGATATTACTAGCCAACCATACAAAAGGATGCCGACACATATGTTAGAGCCTGCAACAAGTGCCAGAGGTTTGGCAATCTCATAAGGCAACCAATAGAAGAGCTCACCCCTATGACGGCCCCATGGCTGTTCGTACAATGGGGGTTAGGTATCATGGGTCCCTTCCCAACAACGGTAAGACAACTGAAGTTCCTAGTGGTCGACATTGACTACTTCACCAAGGTGGAAGTAGAAGCCTTGGCTACTATCACGGAAAGGAATATACGAAGTTTCGTATGAAGGAACATCATTTATAGGTATGGTATACCTAGGATGCTTGTCTCAGACAACGGGAAGCAGTTCGACAACGATGCATTCAGAGACTTCTGTTCATAACTAGGAATCAGGAACCACTACTCGTCACCCGCCCACCTGCAAGCTAATGGACAGGTTGAAGTCATAAACTGATCTTTGCTTAAAATCATCAAGCCTCGGCTCGAGGGGGCAAAAGGCATATGGCTGGATGAATTACCGAGTGTTTTATAGGCATACAGGACAATGACAAGGACACCAACAAGAGAGACACCGTTTCGGTTAGTATACGGTAGCGAAGCAATCATCCCAGCAGAAGTGGGGCATACAAGCTACTAGGTAGGGAACCACGACGAGAGCAAGAATGATGAAGCCATTTGCTTGCAGCTTGAATTGGTGGACGAAGTTAGGGCAACAGCCGAGCAAAGATAAGCGAGGTACCAGAACCTCATGGCGAAGCATTACAACTCCAAAGTCAGGCACAGAGATTTCCAGGTTGGAGATCTTGTCTTAAGGAAGGTAATCGGCGCTACAAAAGACGACTCCCAAGGAAAGTTAGGACCAAATTGGGAAGGACCGTATAGGATCACGTCATGGCATAGGAAGGGAACATACTACCTGGAGACACTAGAAAGGCAAAAGTTGCATCACCCATGGAACACAGAGCACCTGAAGAAGTACTACCAATAGGCGGTGACAAAGACGATGATAATATCACACTCCTTAATCCCAGTTTATTGCTTTTTTAGTTAATTTTTTTATTTTAGTTGAAGTTTTCACTTATAGTCCTTTTAAGCCCAATGAGCAAGTTTTTGTTTTATGGAACAATTTTAATTGCGTGTTTACCACAATAAGAGGAGTCATTCAAAAATATCATGTTATCTACACTTATTCGCCTTCGCTGAATTCAAAAGGGCAAGATCATCCAAAAAGATGACGGTAATGAAATCCCAAAGTGGATGGCTTTAACAATGTGTTGAGCTAATACTACAAGTCCACGAAAACGCATGTCCAAAAAATGGACAGAGACAACGATGGGATAAGCCCACATAGTGGACGGTTTCATCCAATGAGACGACAATTAGGTAACGGGTCCGTAAGATGGGCTTAACCACTGCGTAAAATAAAACCAAGTCCATAACTGGACAGGTTAGAATAGTTATATTGGAACTACAATTGCACAAGTGGAAGACCATATGACGGATTCACCAAAAGTATGAATCGCAATTCCACAAGTGGACGGGTTTATAGAACCACATGACGGATTCACCAAAAGGACGAATCGCAATTCCACAAGTGGAAGACCATGTGACGGATTCACCAAAAGGATGAATCACAAATTTCATAAGACAGATTCTAGCAACACAATAAAAACACAAGTCTATAGGACGGTTCGACAAAGACAACATACCCTAAATTAAGGGATACACCTTAGATTAAAACAGATCTATCCAAACATAAGTGTAGACTTTTTGAACATCACTAAGGGCCCACAAAGGGAAATGTCTATTTACAAAAAACAACGGTCAAATTAAAATTTAGACTGTTCTTCAAATCCTTATAGTTTCGCTAAAAAAAAAAACTAAACTACTGTTGGGGAGTACTTCCAATCTTCTCTTCATCAGGTTGATGGGCGCCACCTTTGACGGGCTTGACTTAGCTTTCAATAGGAGCTGGGTCTTCATCTATAGGAGGATCGTTAATGGCAAACAAATCTTCCGTACTCTCAGAATGGACGGATTGGACTAGAGTTTGCGCTTGAACGTCCATAGTGACGTGGGACACGTCCAGGTCTGGGTATGAAGTCTTAACCTAACGGAGGGCATTGTCAAAACCTTCAACGAATGAGCTACCAAGTTTTGCTAGAAGGGCGTCGGAGTCACGATACTCACGTATCGCCTCCTCCTTAGCTTGACGGAGCTGATCCTTGGTGTCTGATATTTCTTTTTCCTTATCTTTTAGGATTTGCATCAATTGCTCCGTTTGCTTTTCAAGCTCCCCCCTGATTTGCTCTGAACAGGAAAACTTTTTCTCCATACCCATCTTCCAAGCCCTCAGTCCATTTAACTCATCCTCCTTGAGTTAACCTTTTTCCTAAGACGGTCCAGGGCCATTTCATGGTTCAAGCAATGGCCCATCAGTCCTTTCATCATCAGCATCGCCTGGAAGTAACGAAGTTAAAAATGAGGTAAAAAAAAAAGACAGATATATCTGTTACCTGAGCAATAGTAAAAAGACCGTCTCTCCCATCGCCTTGGTGGCATGGTCGCCAAGATCCTCATAGTCGTCAGTTGTAATGATGGACGAGAGCTTCTCCAATGCATACTCTAAATCCTCACAAAGGATGACGAGCAGCTTCTCATTGATGGTGACAAGATCCGTCACGAAGCCTTTGCCTTTTCCTGGCCCGAGGGGAGTGACCGTTCTCTTAGCTTCAGCTTCAAGCCCTACGACGGGCTTAGAGGTGATTTTAGGTCTCTTTGGACGACGGTTGGATTTCTTCGGCTGTTTCCTTCTAGAAGACGGAACAACTGAACTCGTCCCTTTGGAGGGTTGGCCACCTTCCTGTTTCTTTTTGGAAGCTTGCTGTTTGATGAAGGCCCTTCTTTTGGCATCGTCCATTTCTACAAAAGGTGGACGAACATACAGCCTTGCATAAGAAATTAAAGATCAAAAAGAAATAAAATTAAAAGAATTAGGCGATGGACTTATGCTTGCAAAATCAAGCGTCATAGCGACGGGCAACTACAGAGGGTTTAGGACTGTCACAATACCAAAAGAGTGTGTCTAAGGTGACCAACTTAGCCCACGTCCTCTCTTCTAGCTTGGTCTTATTAAAGATTTTCTCCAGGAAGCTCCACTGCTCAAGTGAGACTTGTGGACGGTCCCGAGCTACCAAAGAAGACGGTTGGAATAACATGTTAATAGTAAAACAAAAACATGAATATATATACAAGTTGAGGGGTGCATACCATATGGGGACATTATGTCCCATGTTGTGTCGACGGGCATATACTCGTTATCACCTTGACGACACATCCACTCGTCCCTTTCCATGAAAAAATACTGACTCTTCCAGTTCCTATTAGAATCGGGGGTATCACGCACAAGCCTCAACAACGGGCTCTTGGGCACAAAGCTATACATACCCTTTGATTGTGTAATCTCAATAGGTCGGTAGCAATGAAAGAATTCCTCCATTGTCAACCTTCGCGCCCCGTTAGACATGGCCCCGTACAAGACCTCCACGCCAAGAAAGACTCTCCAGGCGTTAAGGGAGATTTGTGTGACGACCAGACCTAGATATTGGAGGAGGCGACGGTGGAGTGAACTTAAGGGAAATCTGAGCCCTGCTTTTAGCATCTACTCATAAACCCCGACACATTCAACGCCCTTATAGTAACATTTCTCTGACTTATGGGGTAGACGGAGAGAAATGTTGTCAGGTATTTGATACTTGGCCCTAAGTGTTTGAAGTGAGATTCTTTGACCGAGGACCTAAAATCATTAACCGTCCACAAGGGTAGCATTATGTAATCCCTAAATCCGTTGGGGCCAATGACGGATTGGATTGGGGGATCAACACCGTCTAGGCCATCACTGGAGTCATCCTCTGGCCTATCTATCTCCACATCTAAGGAAGGAGAGGTAGCAGATGGATTCCTCTCTTCAATTGAAGTGTTAGGGTCATTTTAACCTGACGGGAATCCTTCATCGCCTCCCGTCCCGTCGTGGGCAAACGAATGGTTACTTGACGCACTAGACATCTGTTACCTACATGTGACGACAAACCCTAAGACACTGACGGATCTAAGATAGACGACGGTAATGCAAAAATTTAAAAGGAAAAAGTTCAATGAAAGAGGAAGAGTACATACCGGTCGAGATTAAGCAGGACAGGGGGATAGATGACGGATGAACTAGCTGAACGGTATTATTGTCTAACATGGGTGACAGTGACGCTCTGATCTCAAGATTTCTAGGAAAAGCAAAGAATGAGGGGTAGAAAGGCAGGTTTATATAGAGGAAAAAACATGGAATACAAAGGGGCACTTCGTTTTGAGTGATGAGCTACTGAGTGAACGCCACATGTCCAACATTATTAATGACCTCTAGCCAGCTTGTCACGATAGGTCTGGTTCCCAAGGAATAGATAGATCGTCACTCCATGGGTCCGTCCACTTTGAGTTCACAAACCCAAGGAGTGAGGGGGCTACTAAAGACGGTAAAAAAATTAACGGATACTTTTGAACGAACATGACGGTATTGGGCCAGTAAGCTGATAGAGGATGGGTCCCAAGTACATGAACACATAGTGGACGGATCTGAGGGCCACATGGTATTCATCTGGTTTGACAAATCTCCAAGGACTCTTAAATGGAAACAACTTGCATCTCACGATTAACTCTAAAAGTCTCAATATGAACAGAATTCTAATCAAGAAAGATTCCACAATATATGCCATTAATGATGATCGTCCCTACAAGGAAAAGAACTCTAGGAAATACGCAAAATCCAAGAGGTTTTCTCCCAGAAGGAAAGAACCTTTTGGCCAAGGCATGGATGTCAACCCTACACTACTATAAATACCCAAAACCCCTCACAAATCAAGGTATGCATAATTCATCCCAGCTCTGGCACTCTAGAGTTGTGTAAATTTTTAACTTGACCTTTGGAGGGTATTCTGCCGGCACCACATCAATGCTCTCTGTTAAGTCATCTCTTTTTGTTTTGTGCAGGTATTGCGTTAAGCTCGTGAGGACCGTGTGACTAACTGGTGGCTTTTCATAATCATCATAAAGCTTGCTGCATCAGATTTACGAGCATGGAAGTTTAAGCACCTCAGGTGTGAAGTTAACTAGGCTACACACCGATTGACGAACAAGGTTGCATTGTTTCTAGATAGTCCTTCCATTTGGTATTAGGATGCACTTGATTGTATTGCTGATATCACAGAAGCTAAGTCTAATTCCCATCTATATATCTCTCTTTTCTTCAATGCAATGAATATTTGTCTTCTTCTCAAATTAAAAAAACAAAAGTAAAAAAAGAGACTAAATCATAGTAACAATATGCCCTCTTACCATCACTTCTCTCTTCTTTTTTAAGTTTCTCCTTTTTATGTTTTTTTTCCTTTCTAAATTTTTTAGTTTGTCAACGTCATTGCTAGCTTTGCGTGATTAAACACAAGTATGCTATAGTGGTAATTCTAAAACATTTTTTTTAGTACTCACGGTTTTATAACTTAAAATTTTGTTTGTGTTTTTGTAGGCAAGATAGTGCTTTAAACGTGAATGGTGAGTAAGGCTTTACAATTTTATTCTTTTTTCTGTTTTCAGAAAAGGTATTGCATTCTTGGATAAGTAAGAGAAAACACAAAAATAAACTAAATTTATTTATTATATAAAATTTATCTATATAAACGAACAAGCAGTTGGTCATAAAAGGAAAAAAGAAAAAGAAAAGATGGTTAGGGTTTTATTGCGTTGTTATTAATTTAAAAGAAAAGTTAACGGATGCTCTAAGTGTATTGATTTAGGAAATATTTTTAGAAATATTTTATAAGAAAAGAAAAAAGTAACTGCTTTCCATAAAATTTGTATTAAAATTTCCTAAAATAGTCAATTAACCCGTTGTCCAGCACTTAATCAAAGGTAGAGTTTACAATTTAGATGTGTTGAGTGTTTTGTTGGAATTACAATCAAAGAATAGTCAGATTTATATAAGGAAGTGGCTTATGAAATCCCATGACAAAGGGAATAGTGAGGAATTCAAACATATCCAAATTCAATTATTCTCTCTCTACTCCACCAAAATTGCCAATGTTTCATCACAATTGAATTTTCCTTTAGAAGTCAAGTTTTTCTTTTCTTTTTTCACTTTTAAGTTCTTCAGCAACTATTCTATATCAATGTCGATGGTTTGTGGCTAATATGCTTTTTGTGGTTTGGTTAGGATTTGGTTCGCCAATAATGAGAAAGAGTGTTTGAGATTTTTAATCTCTACAAACTTTGTAGATTTTTACACTTTTACTAGCAAACTTTGTAGGTTTGGCTTTTAATGATAATAGGATTTGGTTTGTCTATTATTTTCACTTTTACTAGCAAATTTCGTACATAAACTGTGACTATCATAACTAAGAATAATAGTATTGATGAATCCAATGAGTTATTAGATAATTTCTTACAAAGTTTTTAAAAATGCACCGCACATCGCACAAGATATTTGCTAGTTTCTATTAATTGCATGATCAAGTCTTGCTGCTTCAGCTATAACGTAAAATGTGAAAGAGTTGTAACAAATGAAGCAAATAGTTTTGAACAACTTGAGCTCAACATAGAGGAAAACTTGTTCATGCTTGTTAATTTAGTGCAAAAACCAAGCTTAAATCTAAACTGATAAATATACACTTAAATAAATATAAACTGATATTGGATTTTTAAATTTGTAAACAAGTTCATAAGATAATAAACAGTTCATTTTGTAAAAAACTTGTTAGTAAAAATTACATAAAATTTTTCTACTATTCAAGTTCAGTGAATCAAAATTTTATAATTTCATAAACAAAAATAATTATATTTAATTAAATCAAATAATATAATTTAAACTATAATTTAGTTATTCATTATTAGCATAAATTTGCAAATAGATAAAAAATTTAGTTGTGCTGTTTACTACATATAATAAAAGAATAAGTTAATTAAGTAATTTGTGAATAGTTTTGACTTATTTGACATGAACCAAACTTGAACAAATTTTTTGGTTTGTTGATGAGCTTGAAGTTGGCTCGGGTTTGACAAAAAATTAAATGAATAATCCTACACTTTCAAGGATTGGATACAAACTTGATTGTAGCTTGAGGCTACAACTTCTTTTTTAAAAATTAATAAGGCTACATATTTTGAAAATCTAATTATTGGATTGCATGTTTTTTATGTTCTTAACACACATCAAATTTTGTGTCAATTAGATGTTATTTACTTTATAATCATTACACTTATTTTTTATATATAATTTTAGATTACAAAACTTGCAATTTAAACATTATATTTATTTATTTTGAGAATAAAGTCCGCAAATCTTTATTGAAAAAATTAGCCATTATTGGCAAAAAGAATAGAATGTAGGAACATCCTCTAACCATATTGCCAAACCTCTACCATGTCTAGCATGTTTAGATAAGTTATGAGTTATAGAATTTCCTAATTTAAGAGTATGAGAAAATGAGATATTGTTAAAGGAATTTGTAGAGACGAAAAATTCCCGACCTATCACAAGTTGACATATCATACTACCAACTCCACAAAGTACGGACTGTAAAGTTGTGATTTACAACTATTTTGTGTTGTCTTTAATTCCGTGTCAAATTTGATCTTAATTGATAGGCCAAAAACGTATTGACCCCTTGTAATGGATTAACTGATTAATTAGCCAAGTTTATTAATTAATCAAATTAACATGCAAAGCGTGATAGCATAAACAAATCACCAATTAAACTAAGTATGCAGCGGAAATTAAATGACACGGTGATTTGTTTACGAATGAGGAAAACCTACACGGCAAAAACCCCACCAGGTGAATTTAAGGTCACCACTCCCGAAATTCCACTATTATCACAACAAGAGGTTACAAGTAAAGGAATCCCAAGTACCTTACCAACCTACAGTTGAACCCTTACCCCAATACCCAATTGGACTTGTTCTGTAGTGATAATTTCTCCTTTCGATGCACAGCTCCCAAGTACGTGACTAACCAATTTGATGCGCAGATCCCAGTACGCGGTTTACTCCTTTGCACAAATCCCAGTACGTGACTAACTCCACAGCAACCCTTTGATTGTTGTAGTTGATTTGCAACAGCTTCACATAGAAACACCAATAAGATCTTCAATGTTGGTGCAAGAGACTTTGCTTAGTTACAAAACCTAAAGGCGTACAAGAAACGTAGCAAGAACTCTTTCTTCTGTAGGAGGAGGCTAGGGTTTTAAAAAGAAAACCTTATGAAGCTCTCTAGGGTTAGGTTTTTCTTTTTCCACCTCCTTTAAATTGGAGCTTAATGGGCTCTCCTATTCCAAATAGGTTTACACAAACCTTGGGTTTTCCTAGTCCAATAAGAATTATACAAACCCATAAACAAATAGCTTTTTAGAGTAAAAACGTTGCTGGCTATATTCTGAAATTTGTAAGCTCGATCGATCGGGACATCTGTCGAGCTTTAATGAATCTCAACATATCGAGCTTCTGTCGAGGAGGTATCAAGACTTGCAGTTTGCACTTTTCTTGAGCAGTTCTTGAGTAATCTTCATGTCTTCAATATAACCACTTGTAATGATCATCTTGAACCTACTTAGATTTACCTAAATACAAGTAAAGTGCGATTTTTCAAAAGATATGCTAATTACATAAAAATATGTCCCCAACAATCTCCCCCTTTGGCAATCCGTGACAAAACCACAAGAGTACATTGAATGTCCTAGAATACATTCTACTCAAGATTACGGAATAAATAAGCCTAGTCTAAAAGATCTGAACTTTGGAAGTTGCTGCAAAAAGAAGGTTCGGAATCTTGACTTGGCTTTAACTTGTCTTTCCTGAAAGGTACTAAACAAAATACATCAAGGTACCATGTGGAAAACAATGACAAGTTAAATAAACAAGAAACATGTGTATAAAAAGTGAAAGGAAACAACACATGTGAGATAAAGAGAGAAACACATACATCATCACATATACCACTTGATAAGCATCATGTATGTAAAAAAAAAGTTACAAAACCAAAAGATACACAGCACAAAAATATATCAATATCAATATGTATCAAACTAACTCTCCCCCTAAGTTAGTTACAACAAAAAATTTCTTTCCTTTAACATGAAGTTCTCCCCCTAAGTCTATTACTCCCCCTGAGGAATGACATTCAATACTCAAATTTCTCCCCCTTTTTTACCACGATTGTCAAAGGGCATAAAAAGCTAAAAGATATGACCGGAGAGAGATAGAAAACAGATAAAGAGGGAACGAGGAGAACAAGGAACCATAGACCTGCAAGAAAAAGAAAAATAAGATTCTATGGACATAAAGGAAAAAAAAATGCAAAACAAATAAAAATGAAATGCATGCAAGGGAATCTCTATCGATCGAGAGGTGTCGAGAAGCTATCGAGCCAACCTCGATGGATTGAGAAAGTGTCGAGGATCTATCGAGCAGACAGGAGATATCTCGATCAATCCACCTAGCTATCGAGAGGTGTCGAGATTGCGATAAGATGCAACAGAAGAGCTCGGCAGATTAGCCAAGTATCGAGGAGGTGTCGAGCCAGCTTTTCAAAACAGTTTTTCGAGAAGGGAAAAACACAAACATGAATGCAATCATGCATGCAACTCAACCAGAGATCCAAATACCTATAAGACTCTCAAAATCATCTTTCAACAACAATGAGATAAGCATTTAGCTCCTAAAAAGAAAACACACTCACACACTAAACACGTCTAACCGATTTTATATTTTAAAAACAAGTCAAAACAGTTTAGTGAGTATACATCAACACATGTAAACCTTGTGATGGCCAAATCACATTGTACCTGCACATGTATCAATAGTAGCAATGAATATTGCATGTTGTGTATGTAAAACATCGCAAGATTGCATAAGTGTTTCTTATGTTACGATGATTTGAGATATGAGAAAATCACTTTAACTCACACACAATCATAACTGTTTGATGGGGACTATCACCTTTGAGGTACATCCTATAACTCCCACATCTCTTAGAAAACACGATTGCAATCATATTTAAAGCATTTTTGATCTTTTTTTTTTTTTTTTTTTTTGCTTTTATTTTCTTTGCATATTTTTCTTTTTATTAAGCATATCATGCATGGGTATATGAAAGAGAGAAAAGAAATACCAGTTATGTTAAGCTTTTGACATTGCACTTTTGCTATGCCGAAGCATACAGATGTCATATTATGATTGGCGAGTAACAGTGGTGAGATGATTATTTATGCCTTTCTCTTAGGATTTTCCAGTCCTACCTATCAAAAATAGTGATACGAGTGTTAAGTTCAAGAGATCACTTAACCTTACTCATCACAAACAAAGAGCCACAAAGCTCACTTGCTTAGTTGTGCATAAGAATGCTCATCTATGCTACAAGAGATACAAAGTTTAGTAAACTCTGTTTCAAAGGCTATTTTAAGGTTCACAAGAACCGATGTACACAAACACACACTGTTTTTGTATTTTTTCTGAATTTTTCCTTTTTATTTTTATTTTGAAAACAAAATAAAGCAATACTCAAACAAAAACATGTAAAATAAAGCAAAGCAATGCATAAAAGAAAGATGCATATGCATGAAAGCAAGAAAGGAAAAAAATGCAGATGCATGAAAGCATGATTCCAAAAGCAGATAACAAATCAATCAAAGAGAGTCCTACTGTAGATAGAAAGAATTAAAGCAGAGGACAAATAGAAAAGACAATTAAGTCTTAGGATCCTTCCTCACCCACACAGCACGAGTCTTTGACCGTGAAGATGAAAATGCACGTGTCCTAGTATGACTACTAAAGGACATAGAGGAATTAGAATTCCCCTGAAATTGAGTTAAAAAGCTCAAAGCTTTTAATAACTCACCAAGAATAGGTACAGAGCCTTTAGATAAAGGATGAGACCTATTGGACACTCGTTTATGAGGAAACAGCTTGAAACAATTAGGCCGAGTGTGACCGAAAGCACCACAATGGTGACAAACATGAGTAATTTTAGAGCTGCTCGGCTTCCTAGAAGGAGGTCTAACCTTAGAGGTTGACAGAGACCTCAACTTCGGACAATTTGGCCTAATATGACCAACAATATGACAATGATGACAAGTGGGGACAAATTTAGAATTTTTATTCAACCTAGGAGGAGTTTTAGACATAGGTTTAGAAACTTCAGCGTTAACATCAGATTGTTTACCTTTGTTTATCCTAGCAATATTAGTCTTCAACTCTTCATTATTCCTTTTAAATGGTGGAAAATAAAAATCTTTTTCTTTTAAGTTAGGCTCAACAACAAGTTTGACACTAGTTAATTTTTCAACTTCAGTTTTAAATTCAACTAGTTGCTCTTCTAAACTCTTAATTTTGTCCACCTGAGACGAAATTTGATTTTTGAAATTCTTATTCAAATTATTGGCTTCATCCAATTTTGCAATCAAATCATCTTTTTCAAGCTTGACCTTTTTAAATTTTGCTTTTAATTTTGTAGAACATTTAAGAGATTTCATACAAAAATGATAAAGCTTGCAATAGGCAACTTGAATATCATCATCATCATTCAACATAGAATCATGCAAATCAAAAAAATCAAGAGTTTCCATGACAACAAGGCTCAATGGATCACACGACAAAGATTAAACCCTAATCAAAGTGTGCCTGCTCTGATACCACTTGATAGGCCAAAAACATATTGACCCCTTGTGATGGATTAACTGATTAATTAGCCAAGTTTATTAATTAATCAAATTAACATGCAAAGCATGGTAGCACAAACAAATCACCAATTAAACTATGTATGCAGCGAAAATTGAATGACACAGTGATTTGTTTACGAATGGGGAAAACTTACACGGCAAAAATCCCACCGGGTGAATTTAAGGTCACCACTCCCGAAATTCCACTATTATCACAACAAGCGGTTACAAGTAAAGGAATCCAAAGTACCTTACCAACCTACAGTTGAACCCTTACCCCAATACCCAATTGGACTTGTTCTGTAGTGATAATTTCTCCTTTCGATGCACAGCTCCCAAGTACGTGACTAACCAATTTGATGCGCAGATCCTAGTACGCGGCTTACTCCTTTGCACGAATCCCAGTACGTGACTAACTCCACAGCAACCCTTTGATTATTGTAGTTGATTTGCAACAGCTTCACATAGAAACACCAATAAGATCTTCAATGTTGGTGCAAGAGACTTTGCTTAGTTACAAAACCCAAAGGCGTACAAGAAACGCAACAAGAACTCTTTCTTCTGTAGAAGGAGGCTAGGGTTTCAAAAAGAAAAACTTATGAAGCTCTCTAGGGTTAGGTTTTTTTTTTCCACCTCCTTTAAATAAGAACTTAATGGGCTTTCCTATTCCAAATAGGTTTACACAAACCTTGGGTTTTCCTAGTCCAATAAGAATTATACAAACCCATAAACAAATAGCCTTTTAGAGTAAAAACATTGCTGGCTATATTCTGAGATCCGAAAGCTCGATCGATCAGGACATCTGTCGAGCTTTAATGAATCTCAAAAGATCAAACTTCTGTCGAGGAGGTATCGAGACTTGTAGTTTGAACTTTTCTTGAGCAGTTCTTGAGTTATCTTCATGTCTTCAATTTAACCACTTGTAATGATCATCTTGAACCTACTTAGATTTACCTAAATACAAGTAAAGTGCGTTTTGTCAAAGGATATGTCAATTACATAAAAATATGTCCCCAACAGTAATTTTGCTCAATCTTTGTATCCTGTATTTATTGTGGGTTTTTATTGTAAGGGTTGTGTGATAGAGGGAGAGAGAGTGTGAAGACTTAAGCATTTGAAGACAGAAGAGTTTTTGCGGGTAGCTCGCGACTAAGCATCCCGAGAAGTGATGCATGTGCCCTACACATGACTGAAATGTGAAGAGTCATGACAGATGGTGATAGCTAGTTTTTGCGAGTGTCTCACGAGTAAGGTCTTCCCGCGAGATACTTGCAAAATAGTCTATTTTGTTATTTTGTCCTATCTGCTCCACTACATCCTCATACACACTATATATACCATCATTATCCACATATTGAGTAGAGAGCTTTTCAGAAGAGAAAACCCTAGCCTTAAACCCTTGAGAGTGTGAGATTGTCATACCCACAATTCTTTACACCATCTATTGTGGTTTTCCTCTACTCCTACCTCTTCATTTCCAAATCCTTGAAAGGTTGATAGCCCAAACACTTACCACACCCATACTGAGTGTCCAGTGAGTTTTTGGTGTTGTTGGGAAGTATTGGAAGAAGCCAAGTTTTGGCAGATGCAATCGGGCTCATTGCGGGATCCGGAAAGCTAGTCAAGACATGGTTTCAAGAAGCCTTGTTGGACTAGGAGCTTGGAGGGCTTATGTGCACTGGGTAGACTAGGCTTGGAGGGTCTTTTGCTATTCGTGTGTCCCAACTTATTGTCTAGTGGATCGATTTACCGCTTGGATGGCGGCGGAGAGGTTTTTCGCCAAGTTCTTCGGTTTCCTCTTCGATAACACATTGGAGTGTTATCTTGTGTTTACATCTCTCTTCCTTACTCTTTTAGATTTCATTTTATTGCTGTGCTTTAATGAATATGGGTTAGAATAGTTGTTGTGTTTGTTCGCTCACATTTACTCTATTTTGCACTTAGTTTAAGTTAGAGTAAAATCAACTGAGCCGTAATCTTTTAATTTAAGGTCTAAACAGCTCTTGTATATTTTTAACAAAATCCAAGCTTTCATGGACAATTAAAAAGCACCACGTACTACTACTAGGTTTTTCTATCACTGTTCAGAAGCCAACATAAATTTGCCAAGTGCCTTTGAAATAGAGACACAAAAAAGCATCCAAAAACCAATCACACTTTTGTGTGTGTAAGCAATCACATAAGCATCCTGGTGCATGTAAGCAATGACACAGACAGTCCAATTTGGTGCTGACATGTGTCACCTTGAAAATCAAAACATTTTGGCCAATCAAAAGATGCCATGTGTCTTGGAGAAAAAAGTCTTAGAGCTCTTCCAATCAGACAGTGACGCATGTTACCCATCAAACTTCACCATGTGTCGCTCACCCACCCCCAAACTCCTATAAATAGAAGCCTTCCTAAGGCATTTGGACATACCAGGAGACCGAGACATCTTGGAAGGGACCAGGTGTGCCTTTATGATGCCTTTAAATCCTATTTTATGATGCTATGCATGACATTATGTACTACATTATGCTATGATTAATAAATTTTTTTAATATTATCTAAAATAATGGTAACATGAATATTTGGACAATATCATATAGTCCATGAGATGCTTAGTATGTGATTTATGTGATTTAGTCACAGAAAATATAAATCACAAGTTCTTTGTAAACTCAGAATTTTAGTTCATAGTCGATGATGAAATTGGGCACTTCATCCATGAAGACTATAACAGATCAACTAAGATGATTTTTCTTGATCATGGAAGTGGAGACTTCTAGTTGATATGTTGATATGTTTTAAGAGTTAAGACATATTGAACTGGACTGCTGTAAGATTTATTATTCTACTAACGACTGTCAAATGAATAATAAATCTCAGGACTTCTATTTACATGAAGTCTCAATCCTAAGAGAATATTGAACCTGATCATGAAGTGTAGGTTGCTTTGATATATTAGGAGTGAGATCTAAAATCACGATCAAAACCACAGTATCTTGGGCAGCCGTATTTAATGTTGATAGAACATATATTCTCAAAATGGATTTCATAATCTCTTAAAGGAGATATAAAATATTCCCTTGAGATAAGCTTAATGGGTTTGGTTATTCAGAGTGTTGGGTCTAACCACTTTAGTAAGAAGTTACTAAAGTATATAGTTATGAAATTGGATTTCATAAATATATGATGAATAACTTAAAGGATTAAACCGGGAACTCAAGAATTAAGATGTAGTAATCTTCAAAGTGGTAGTCAAGATTTATGACTTTGTATTGCTACGAATATTTTAATGAAGGAGTTGAATGTATAACAATTTTTTGGGATATAATTTGTTAATAAGGCCTAGAGTGCAATTATATTTATAGAGTAGTATTTAATATAATTAATGGTAACTTTGGACTTGTCAAGAGTTGATAGATAAGCCAAAGGCCCATTAGAGCAAGAGTCTTATTTGTCCCTTTTGGTCCCACTCCAAGCCACATACTAAAGCCCAATTGGAATGGCCCAAAAGACTAGTCCAATTAGATAATCAGTTATATATAAGGAGAGAAACATACAGAATTTTGGAATGAATGAATGGTATTTCATGAAATGGTATGTATGTGAGTGTAAGCCACTTTCTTATTCTCCCTTGAACACATACGTGTAAACTAATTGAGAGACCACACTTCTTGGGCAGAAGTGGAATTGGAGTGAAGATTAAAAGTGTTCCCAAGTACTTCTAATCTTTGGTTTTGAATTTCACCGCATTAAGGTACGCTCACTTGTTCTTCAATTATTAAACTTCCATAATACATGTTATTAATTATGAATGAAGTAAATCCGTTAATTTTTCGATATGTATGTTTTGTATGCGATACAAATTATGTTCTTACAAAACCAAGACATGTAAAGCATAAGCAGCATCAAAGAAGATTTAGAAGTATAGAAGATCTGCTAGAATCAAGCCTTGAAGCCTCGAGGATCTTCAAGGACTTCGACCTCAAATACAAGGAATATTCAAAGTGGAACCATCCAAACTATCTGCATAGATCTTAAAGTTTGTTGGAACCAAGCTCAAGAGCCTCCAGAAACCTTAATAAACCACAAATTAGTGAAACTTTATTGATTCAAGCCTTCAAAGCATTGAATAACTTCCACCACAAACCTTCGAAGACAAAGAACGCATGAAGAACACAAAGAACACAAAGAATATGATGAACATGAAGAACGCACGAAGAAAACGAAGAACACACGAAGAACATGAAGAAGAACAAAGAATTTCTAACAAGCTCATAGTCAGAGATTCATTGTAATTCTGTTTCAAGGATCTTTGATCCATCCTTTAGCCAAATTGAAGGATATTTGGTGTTCAAGTTAAAATCACATTATTACAATTCCAATCAACAAGTCTTTGAAGGAGATCGAATCCAAGGATCACTCTTTTGTAATCATAGAGAATTGCACCACATATTCATCAATACAAATTTGCATTTGTGAAACTATTTTACTTGTTTGACTTTATTTCAAATTTGAAATTTATTTGTCCACAAATTCTGGCACACCCAGTGGGACATCTTTGCCTCTCATCGCATTCTCCTTTAAAGAGAAATCTTCATCATCTTGCTACCAACTTAAATGGCCTCTAGCAAGAGCATTCAATCTTCAACAACATTCAATCTTCAACAATAGCTACTTCAATTAGACTTGGTACGACTACCACCAATAACTGCATTGGTGAAATCAATTGTAGCCAACCTAAAGCTCATAATCAACTTCAATCTCGATCAATCAAGGAATCCAAGGTCCAGAAAATCATCTCCTTAGACCCCTTCACAAGAAACAAGGTCATCAACAAGGACATCTCCACCTTGGAACACCTCAAGTATGGAGGCAAATCCTCTTCTTCTTCCTTCACAAGAAGTTGGTCACACAATTTCTCTCCCACCAAAGGGAGCCCAAAAGATGAGATTTCACGTGCTCACTTCAATTCACTTTGTTCTTCATCGTCTTGCGAAGTTGTGTCAGTCATGATGACTAACACCTCTACCATGGAAGAAAAGATGGCTGAAATGGAACAAAAGGTCGTCCTTCTCGCAAAAGCACTTGAAGATAAGGACCTCCAAATTGCAAATTTAATGAATAAACTCGAAGTACAAGATCTAGGTGAATCAAGCCATGATCATAAGTTCCCATCCGGCTTCACATATGCGTAGGATGACAAAGGGAGAGAAATTGAAAACACTCCCTGACAAGAACAATCTACTTCGGTTGCTTTGTTGTCAGTCCAACAATTGCAAGACATGATAACAAGTACTATCCGGGCACAATATGTAGATTCTTCTACAATTTCTCTCACATATTCAAAACCCTATACAAAGCGCATCAACAAAATGAGAATGCCAAATGGGTATTAACTCCCCAAGTTCTTACAGTTTGATGGCAAAGGAAATCTTAAGCAACACATTACTCACTTTGTAGAAACTTATGAGAACGCAGGAACTCAAGGAGACCTCCTTGTAAAGCAAGTTGTTCGTTCACTCAAGGGGAATGCCTTTGATTGGTATACAGACTTAGAACTTGAGTCAATCGACATTTGGGAACAACTTGAAAAAGAGTTTCTTGACCGATTTTATAGCACGCATCGCACGGTGAGCATGATGGAGCTTACTAATACCAAGCAATGAGAAAATGGGCCAGTAGTCAATTATATCAATCGATGGCATTCTTTGAGTTTGGATTTTAAAGATAGACTTTCTGAAATATCTACTGTAGATGTGCATCCAAGGCATGCATTGGGGACTTCTTTACATCCTTCTAGGGATAAAGCCCCAAACTTTTGAAGACTTAGCAACTTGTGCGCATGACATAAAGCTGAGCATTGTTAGCCACAGAAATACCAAACATCTCATACCTGAGGAAAAGAAAGAAAGGAAGGAGGTAAGGAAGAATGACAAGAATGCAAAAGGAAATTTCAAAGACCTAGTGGCTATTAACACTGTTGTAGTCAAGGTTCTAGGAAGAGGAGAGAAGGCAAATGAAAAACGATTAGAAGGATGGCAAAGGAAAGAGGTGTGTTGTCTGAGTTTTAAGGAACATGAGAAAAAAGTATATACATTCCTTGATGAAGATGTGCCAAACATCTTAGAACAACTACTGCAAATGAAATTGATTGAATTGCTAGAATGCAAGCGACTAGAAGACATGGGGAAACTTGACAACCCTAACTACTGCAAATATCATTGCATTATTAGCCACCCAATCCAAAAATTTTTTATTTTTAAAGAACAAATCATGAAGCTCACCAAGGAAAACAAGATTGATCTAGACTTTGATGAAGTTGTCAAGTCAAACCATGTGACTATTGCTTGCGATGTACTTCCAACTTTCAAGCAGGGGCAAAGACCATTGAGGCTCACAAGTTGATTGAAAATGATGATGCAAGGATCGGCCCCATCAATGGGAAGTTCCTTAAACACTTCTATGCTTGAAAATCGAGGATCGCTCCTTGGTAAGAGTTTAAACTACCCATTGTAACGCTGGAAGGGTACATGATGTCTTCCAATTACATTTGAAGACTTGTGAATAAAGAGAAATAAACCCACTCTATGTCACCATTTGCGAGTGTGGCATAGTGGTTGGATGCCTTTGTCACCCTTGACACCAAGGTCTCAGGTTCGATTAGTGGTGATACCCATTATTGTACAATTGATGCACATGAGTCATTGTGGGGCCTAGGGCGAGGATTACCCACATGAGCACTTCCTTTTGTAAAAAAAAAAACCAAAAAAAAAAAAAATCATAAAAAGCATCTTTTGAACTACGTAATGATTTGATCCCATTCTAGGGTACATAGGCAGCTTAGTACTTTTCATTGAGTTTATACATTAAAAAAAGGGATTGCCAGTCTAGCCTGAAGAGTTTTTTTCCAAAGGTCATCAATGTGATTTTGAGATCCCTTTGATTGGCAAGGCATTGCTTAAGGCCAGTTGACTGCTCACAACAATGATCAAAGGTCGTTGTATTAGAAAATGAAGACTGAATGGAGTCCACATAGCATTGCCCTTCTCCTATGGACATCCTCCGACATCTTTGAAGTATGCTTTGCATCACCAATCTCTTGGGGGCATCTTTTTGTACCTTGCAAGTCTAAGCTACATCGTCTCTCTTCTAGGTTGTGCTACTTCACAACCTTGAAATTTGAACCACATCATCTCCCTTCTGAGTGTTGTCGTTTCACATCATGTCCCTAAAATCTGGACAACTTCACCTTCCTTTAGAATGATAATAGATCATGTATCTGAAGTTGGTGTTGCACCATCTCTCCTCTAAGGGTATATTCATGCCATGTTAAATTCTTGGTGGCATGTTTTAAGTCTTGGCAACATACTTTGGGGTCTTCAAAGTATTGGCGTCATTTTTTCCACATCTTTAAGGTTTTATTGGCATTTCCTTGCATCTTCAAGTCCTGATAGGGACTCTTTGCATCTTCAAAGTTTTATTGTCAACTCCTTGCATCTTCAAAGTCTTGTTGGCATCTCTGAAATATTGATGTCTGGCTATAGTGCTACGGTGTTTGAACTATGTTGCCTCTGAAAATTGGTGCTAATGGATCTTCATTATAAAGGCCAATATTGGTGAGACTTTAGTGCAAGTACAAGTGTTGACATGGCTTCATGGCAAAAATGAATGTTGGCATGATTTCGGTGAAAATGAAGTGTTGACATGGAATCATGGTAGAGATGAATGATGGCAAGTATTGATTCGGCATCATGGCAAAGAGGAATGTTGACGCGGCTTCAATGCGAATGAGGTGTTAATGTGGTTTCATGGCAAAGATGAATATTGGCACGGCTTCAATGCAAATGAAGTGTTGACATGGTTTCATGGAAAAGGCGAATGTCAGTGCGGGTTCAATGCAAATGAAGTGTTGACATAGCTTCATGTTGAAAAGGCTTCATTAAAACAGACAAGTGTAAATATTACTTCAGTAGAAAAAGTAATGGTGATGCTTCGATGCAAATGCAAGTGTTAGCTTAGCTTCATGACAAAGACAAGTGGTGATGTGAATTCGATGCGAAGAAAAATATGGATGCAGCTTAATTGCAAAGGAAAGTGTTAATATGGTTCCAGTACAAGGAAATATGTTGGTGTGGCTTCATAGTAAAGACTGTTGATGTGGCTATGTTGCAAAGACAAGTGTTGGAGCAGCTTAATTGCCAAGACAAAGGCCAGTACAACTTCAAAGTCAAGTACTGGTAATGACATCATTATATCATGAACACCAGTGATAACATTATTGCCTAGATGACTGTTGCTATAAGAATGTCAAGGATGGATATCGCTAAGAGATTGTTGTTGCAAGGCAAGAATGTGATAATATGGAAACAAACATCACTGTAAGAATGTTGTGTTCAATGGAATGTAAAGCCGCCCAATAAAGATAAACATTAGGCTAAGAATGTTGAACTAAAGCTTGACGTTAAAGCCTAAAGAACAAGGAAAGCATGCTGCATAACAAAAACAAGCAACAACAAAGAACTTGTCAGAAGAAAATTTCATGGCACGTCTAAAAAAAAAAAGAATCAACAAAGAGAGAGCGCTTCAATTTTAATCTCTAGCCAACAAGTACAAAAAAAAAATGATGTGAACTGCGGGCATGTGCCTAAGTGATGAAGGAAGGCAATAACATGCTTTAATATAGAAAACTTCAGAGATAATGGACAAAACAAAATGAAGAAAGCCAACAAACCAATAAATAGCTCCACCAACCGACTAGTGGAAAAAAACGATACTAACTGTGAGAGACTGCGCTTCTTGAGGGGTGCTCTGAAAAAAGAGATTTGGGTGCTTAGGGCACCTCTCTTTTGGGTAATTGTGTGGAGTTGCCACTTACTTTTCTTATACATAAAATAAGAAAAAAATAAAATACAATTCACATGTCCAAAAATACCTCAAATTCATTAATTGATTATATAATTAAATCTTGGTAGAATAACTTTACAAGGCTTTGGTCCTAGTACAATCTATGTAAGAATTACAAAGTTTTGATCCTAGTTATAATCTACCAAAACAAAAGATAAAACACTAGTCTACTATCCAAAAACCTAAGTTCGAGGGCTAGGTTATGGAATGGGAAGGTGTTAGGCACCCATTCCGCCCAGACGGAGTCTAGTCTTCTAGACTCTAAATGACCACTATATACCCTTTCAAAAGATGTTTGATATTTACAAAACAAAAAAAAAAAACCTAACTTAAATATTAATTCATTCTTTGAAAATCTAAAATTTGCAATTTTTATTTAAGAAAAAAAATTCAAATCTGTATTTAATGAAAATATAGATTAATTTTGTATAGAAAAATTTAGATCTGTATTTAATGAAAATACAAACCAGTTTTATATAGAAAAATTCAGATGTATATTTAATGAAAATACAAATAAGTTTTTTTATGCTTGAAAAATTCAGATCTGTATTCAATGAAAATACAGATCAGTTTTGTATGCTTGAAAAAGTTAGATCTATATTAAATGAAAATACAGATGAGATTTTTATAAAAAAAATTTAGAAAAAATATAAGATTTGTATGTAATGAAAATACATATCTGTTTTTGTTTAAAAAAAGTTTCAGAAAAATTTTAAGATTTGTATTTAGTGAAGATACAGATTTGTTTTTGGTTAGAAAAAGTTTCAGAAAAAGTTTCAGATCTGTATTTAGTGAAAATACAGATTTAAAAAAAAAGATTTGGTGATTAATTGCAGATTTTGAAATTAAAGAAGGATTAAAACATGAACATGTTAATCAACTATAGAAAATTCCAACTAAACATATGAATATGGCATATATAAATTGTGAACAAGATCATAATGAAATCAAACACATTAATAAAACCATGCAATGAATATACCCTTCAATGGAAGAAGACTTTAGAAATCAAATAAATTTTCACTTCTTTGAAGTCTAAAATATTTTACTTACAAAAAAGAGGTTTTAAAGTCAAGGCTTCCAAAACGTCTTTAACTTAAGGAGAGCAAAGAAGTTAGAAAAAGAAAGGCCCTAAATTCTTATCTTTTTTCTCTATTTATAGAGGTTGAGATGCTTGAAAAATAAGCTGAATAAGATTAGATACAAATTGGAATGCGTCCTTAGCTCTAAAATTTGAAAAAAATAGGTTTTATCTTAATCAGAAGGTTCCCAGGCCGGGCCATGCATTTGGGCCAATCGGCATTTGGGAAGTGCCGATCAGCACTTTCCATGTGCCGATTGGCACTCCAAGAGTGTCGACTAGCCCTCTTGGGTGCCAAGGCCCCTTTTCACTTTTGGTTCGATTTGGACTCCTTTTTTTAGGATTTTTGAGCTGGGACTTGCACCTAGACGCATTTTTTAATTCATATTCTAAAAATTAATCCCATTTTCTTGATATCTAGGTCTTGAAAGTAATAATTATCTGATAGATAAATATTCTAAAAATGGACTTAATTATCAGCAATTTCTTTGTTATCTAATTATTCATTTTATTCCCATGCAAGCAAGCTTATTTTTGAGGAAAACCAACAACCAATCACAAAATTATTTAATTAATTTTAATTGTTTAACTAATTAGAATTAATTTAAATTAATCATGTGTGATCAGTTCCACCCAAACAAAATGCATGCAAACCGTGAAAGCATGATCATGTGATATCTTTTAATCTGACGGTCTGATTTAAGAATTGGACATACTATCGCAACCATTAGAATCTCAAGATTATTTTTATGATATGGATGAATGAATTAATGCATGTAATGCAACTATGATTTTTTCAGGTATATGAATAGTCATTCTATCCATCTTCCAAGATTAAATTATGGGTGCAAAATCAAGTGTCTACAGAATGCCCCTCATTGACAGAGCTTGCAAAGTGAATGTCAATGTAAAACATAGACAATGATTTTAGCAGCCATGATTTAATCAATGTTGACTTTTCAAAGATTACATAGCCCTAGAACCTAAAACCTTGGGACATAGAACTAGTATTTTTTTGTTTTGAAAAATGTGAACTACGAATACTTGATCTACTTGTAAAATCTGAGGTGATTGAGAGGCTCCTCTATCTCAGTCTGAATTTGGGGTGACCAAGATGCTTCTCTATCTTGATCTGAATCTGAGGTGACCGAGAGGCTTTTCTATCTCAGTTTGAATCTGGGGCGATTGAGAGGCTTCTTTATCTCAATCGAGTCTAAGGTGACCGAGAGGCTTCTCTATCTCGGTTTGAATTTGGGGCAATTGAGAGGCTTTTTTATCTCAATTTGAATCTAAGGTGACTGACAGGCTTCTATATCTCAATTTGAATCTGGGGAGATTGAGAGGCTTCTTTATCTTAATTTGAGTCTGAGGTGACAAAGAGGCATCCCTATCTCGGTTTGAATCTGAGGTGATTGGGAGGCTTCTCTATGTCAATTTGAGTCTGAGATGACTAAAAGGATTTTCTATCTCGGTTTGAATCTGAGGCGATTGAGAGGCTTCTCTATTTCAATCTAAGTTTGAGGTGACCAAGAGGCTTCTTTATATCGGTTTAAATCTGGAGCAACTGAGAGGGTTCTCTATCTCAATCTGAGTCTAAGGTAACCAAGAGGTTTTTCTATCTCGGTTTGAATTTGAGGCGAATGAGAGACTTCTCTATCTCAATATGAATCTGAGCTAACCAAGAGGCTTCTCTATCTCTGTTTGAATCTAAGGTGATTGAGAGGCTTCTCTATCTCAATCTGAATCTGAGGTGACTGAGAGGCTTCTCTATCTTGGTTTAAATCTGGGGTGATTGAGAGGCTTCTCTATCTCAATCTAAGTTTGAGGTGACCGAGAGGCTTATCTATCTCGGTTTGAATTTGGGGCAACTGAGAGACTTCTCTATCTCAATCTGAGTCTGAAGTGATCGAGAGGCTTTTCTATCTCGGTTTGAATCTAAGGTGATTGAGAGGCTTCTCTATCTCAATCTGAGTTTGAGGTGATTGAAAGACTTCTCTATCTCGGTTTGAATCTGGAGCAATTGAGAGGCTTCTCTATCTTAATCTGAGTCTGAGGTGACCGAGAGGTTTCTCTATCTCGGTTTGAATTTAAGCTGATTGAAAGGCTTCTCTATCTCAATCTGAATCTGAGGTAACCAAGAGGCTTCTCTTTTTAGTTTGAATTTGAGGCGATTGAGAGGCTACTCTATCTTAATCTGAATCTGAGATAACCAAAAGGCTTCTCTATCTCGGTTTGAATCTGAGGCGATTGAGAGGCTTCTCTATCTTAATCTGAGTTTGAGGTGACTGAGAGGCTTCTCTATCTCTGTTTGAATTTGAGGCAATTGAAAGGCTTCTTTATCTCAATCTGAGTCTGAGGTGACCGAAAGGCTTCCTTATCTCGGTTTGAATCTAAGGCGATTGAGAGGCTTCTCTATCTTAATCTGAGTTTGAGATGACCGAGAGGCTTTTCTATCTCAGTTTGAATTTGAGCTTTGCCTGCAAAAGACCAAAGTCTGGGATTAGATTTTAAATGATTAGTGCTTTATTGTTCCATCATTTTGATATGTGCAATTTTTCTTCTTTTTCCTCCCCCTCCTTTTTTTTGTGACTTGAATTTCATCTTCGAAAGGAAAACCATTGATTTTTTTTTTTTAAGTCCTTCAAAAAAAATTTCATCATCGTTTTTTTTGAATTTGAAATTCTCTTTGAAAAATGATACCCTTTGTTCTTGATCATCCCTGAGAATTTTTTTTTTCTTCCTTCGAAAATTGAAATTTTCTTGAATTTGATACCATCTATCTTTGAAAAGATTTGAAAAGATTTATATTTTTTATCATCCATTCATTTTTAAAGAAACAAAAAAACAAAAAACATTTTTTTTTTGCATGAGTTGACTGAGTCAACTCAATCAAACATGAGTTGACTCAGCAACTAATGTGACTTTTAAAGAGGGGTTCGACCCCTTTTCTTTATGTTTGCCTTCATTTTTTTTTCACTTCTTCTTCTTTAGTCTCTCTTCTTCCTCCATTGTCACTATTAACAAGCTTCTTCCTTTTGCATTTTCTTCATTTCCACACCATTTCTTGCTTTAAAAATCAATTCTCTAGGCTTCCAAACTTGATTTTTTCCATCTCTCAAAATATCTTTTTAGATCTTTGAGTTCTTGACCATCTTTGCAAAAAAACCATTTTTTTGAAACCCACTTCAAATCTCCATTTTTGCATTTTCATGGCATCTCCTCAATGGGAAGAAATATCATCCATTCCTAGAATGGAATGAGGAAGAAGGGCTCCTTCAAGACCCTAAAATCCATTCTCCACACTCATCCAAAAAGGATTTCAAGGTGAGCTCATTTTTTGTTTCTTTGTTGGAAAATTTGTTGAATCCATGTTTTGTTGAGAGCTTTATGGTGGAACATTGTCATTTTGTTTTTTTTTTTTTTTTTTTTTTTGTGGGAATTTTGAACATTGTATGATTTGGTTGAAAATCATTGTGTGGTCATGTTGTTTTCTTTGTTTTGGGGCATTCTTGAATTGTTGAGTTGTTTAGGTATTATGAAATTTGGACAATGTTGATGATTCATGAAGCTTTGCATTTTATGTAGCTTGTGATATTGTTGGATGAATCTTGACTTGGTTTTTATGGGTATTGAAATCATTAAAATTTGATGTGTAGGCATGATTGAACAAACTCATTTTTTTTTAAAATGAGTGTGAAAACTTTGTTGGGGTGTGTAGGCCATATTTCATGAGTATGGAAATTTTTATGGGTATTAGTTTCATGGGTATGGAAATATTTTGGTGAGGTGATGTTGACATCCTATGACTTTTCAGCCATTACTGGCTTAAAATTGGATGGTGAAAGAATTAAAGTTAATCATTCTATCACCTTAGCGAAAATTTGAGGTCTTCTGGGTGCGATGCCTCCAAAAACGGAGTAAAAATGTACCATTAATATGGCTGTACCCCAATATTGACAATTGTATGACTGTAGCAACTAGCACTTGCATGTTCATGCTTCTCTTCTTTGGAACTCTCTTATGTCCAAACTTAGGGAGCACTGTGAGTTTACGTTATTTGTGGAGTCTAAGGGATATTTGCCAGATAAGAAATTATGACTGGGGTGGCATGGTTTATGCAACCCTTTTGTTCTTCATGACTCAACTTTCTCTGCGTAACCTTTCAAGCTTAGGAGGTGCTCCATTTGTTTGGCAGGTGAGGTTTTGAATTCTTTGTTATGTGTGTTTTGTAAAGGTTATTTGTGTTGTCATGCTGTTGATGATGTGTGTCGATTTTTCTCAGGTCTGGATGTATGAATATTTTGGGGTTGGTCCACAAGTTTTATAAGAAGTTGGTGATATGTATCCAAGGTTTCTGCGTTGGCTACTTAAGTATCATCTATCAACGCCTCCCAAGCGTTCTTTGTAGGCTTGGCGCATGGTGATTGATAACTTAATTGTTGATGATGTGAGTTTTTATTTTAGGGGTTTTGTGTTTGGTTGGGGGTTGTGTTGTTTCCCTTTTTTTTGGTGTTGTGTCGTTTGGCTTCTTTTCATTTCTTTGTGATTTTTAAATGTCTTTAAATCCTTGGCTTGGATGTGAGGAGCATACAGAGTGTGCTTGGCTCAAGAGCTGACCGGCTGTCAAGTGTTGTTTGAGTGTGGCCATGGGAGATATTGGTATCTTGGAAATCGGGTATTGGCTCAAGTTCAACATGTGTACCCTTCTGAGACAATTCCTTCTCATCCTTGTCCCTCCATCCGATTGGCAAAACCTTTTGGCTAATGAAGAAATTGCTCGTGCTTGAGTCAGCCATGTTGTTTCGGGGACATTAGGAGACTATCTTGAATTTGTCTAGACTTAATTGCAGGGTTGTTTAGCTGGCATTCTTGTAACATCGGTAGCTTTCTTTCTTTCCAAAGTCAATTTGCACCATGTCTTGCATCCTCATCTTTTATCTTCTTTGTTTTAATTTCTATGAATATATTTGCATGTTGCATTTTTAGGCTTCATCCTCTAAAGAGGAGGAGAGTCCTCCTCCTAGCTATGTTGGCAGCTCTTCTTGTTCTTTCATGGAGACATATCCTCATTTTCTTGCATGGTAATATGAAGTAATGAACCCTGATGGGTCATTCAGCTTTATAAGTCTAGACCAGCTAGAGTATACCACAAATGTCCCCTGGAATAACCCGATATATTCCTGAATCCTTTAGTCTTATGTCCTCATTTTTTTCTTATTAAGTTATTTATGAACTTGTAGATTTGTGCTTCAGGTCGGTGTTGATATTACAGAAGAAAGTATGCGGATGATCAGAGGTTTATAGCTAGTGGCACACACTCAATCTTCTCAATATGTGCTTAATGAAATGAACTAGGTAAAAGATGATGCTTCCTTAATGCTTTTGCTTGAACTCCATGGTAAAGTATTTAACACCTGTCTCTATTGATTTTATAGAACTACCAAGTGACAATGGTTGATGCCAACACAAGATCCTTGGAAGAGAGAATCAAAAATCTTGAACTTCAGAATCAGCTACAAGAATCTCGATTTTATGTAATTCAAGAAGGAGACACTGAGGGTGGCTCCTCTAGGGGTGGGTCTAGGATATCTTCCTGCAAGTGGACTCAAAGTACGAATGATGCTTAACCTATATTTTAATTTTCCTGCAAAGACAAAAGAAGTATTCCTTAGACAATTTGTATTAACTTACACTCTTAGCTCTTTATCCTTGGATTGCTTTTAGTCTTGCTAAAACTTAGATAAGACAAGTTTAGAATTCGCCTAATGAAGCTCTATAGTAAACAATTTGAACTTATATGACCACTTCTAATGTGATTTGTATTTATCTGTATAAGTCCAAATGCCCCTAGTTTGAAAACTTATGCATGATGACCTTTTTATTTTTGAAAAGGGTTTCTCCCTTTTTTTTTTGAAAGGGGATGATTGATTTTACTTATTTCAGAGAAAGGGGATAAGGCATAGCTGAATGCCCCTAGTTTAGAAAATAGATGCATGATTTTGGAAAAACATGATTTGGTTAATTTTCTTTTCTCTCTTTTTATTTTTGGAAACAAATGATGCAGGTGATTTTTTTTTTTTTTTGAAAACAGATGGAAAAGGCATGTCTAAATGCCCTAGTTTTGACAATTCGTGCACATTTTTGAGAAACTTTATTGCACAAACATTTTTTAGAGTGAGAAATAGAGCCAAAATGGACCCAGGAAGTGCCCAAAAAAAAAAAACAGGGTAATTAGGCCCTAGTTGGGCTGGGTGCCAACAAGCACACCCAATTTTGCCTCAATTCCTCGAATCTTTTTCAATGCGTTTTTTGTGTTTTTGAATTTTTTGAAAAATATTTTCTCTGTTTCGGACTCTAAATCACTTTCCCAGTCAGCTGTAAACTCTTCAAACCTATTTAAATCTGGTTACGGATTGAGGTAGCTTATTTTAGCATCAAACCTACAAACAAATCTCTTGATCAAAGTTATCAAAAAATAGCAATCACATGCAAGAGTTATCCATGGCTAACAATCAAAATTTTTCCCACTTAACTCTACATGATATCAATAGATGGGTTCATAGCTTTGATTTTGGCACCAAGACCAATTTCACAGCCTATGAGCTAGAGGGAATCAAGGCTTTGAGGAATGTCAAGATCAAGTGGGATTTCTTTGTGTCGCTTTGAAGTTTTGGGATACTAAAGACCATGTATTTTGGTTTAAAACTGCTGAACTTTGTCCCACAATCAAATAATTTTTTGCTATTTTGGGTTATGATCCTGGGAAAAAATCCGTAGCAATTTCCTGTGATCCCAAACATAGGGAGATCTTGTCTGATGCTCTAGGGCTTCCTACTTCAATTACCAATAGCATGGTTGAAGGCTAAATGGTGAATCTTCATGTAGTTGTTTCAAGACTTATTAACAAACGTACCCATGGAGTATTTGACAACATGTAGAAGAATGTTGGCTTATCTCTTTGCTTTATGGGTGAATTTTTGCTTTGCTCTAGAAGACTTGGCTTTGTGGATGCTCGAGCCATAGGTACTATGAGTCAAGTTACTCTGATCTTGGCAGAAACGTTTTTAAGATTGGATTCTGTTTTTCTTGGTGGAAAGTCACAACAATGAACTTTGTCCCACAATCGAATAATTTTTTGCTATTCTGGGTTATGATCCTGGAAAAAAATCCGTAGCAATTTCCTGTGATCCCAAACATAGGGAGATCTTGTCTGATGCTCTAGGGCTTCCTACTTCAATTACCAATAGCATGGTTGAAGGCTAAATGGTGAATCTTCATGTAGTTGTTTCAAGACTTATTAACAAACGTACCCATGGAGTATTTGACAACATGTAGAAGAATGTTGGCTTATCTCTTTGCTTTATGGGTGAATTTTTGCTTTGCTCTAGATGACCTGGCTTTATGGATGATCGAGCCATAGGTACCGTGAGTCAAGTTACTCTGATCTTGGCAGAAACTCTTTTAGGATTGGATTCTGTATTTCTTGGTGGAAAGTCACAACAATTTCTTGTGAGTCCTTTAACTTTGCAGATATGGTTGGTGAAAAGATTGGACATGATTGCTACACCTACTGTTGCTAATTATGGTCCTAGCAATTTTCTCAGTAGGATTGTCCTCAAAACTATGTGTCAAATTGAAAGCAACTAGATGATAATTTTGAACAAGAAATCCTGTGTCTCAATCTGATGGAATTGTTATTGGTGGAAGTGTTCACCTCCTTTGTTATGATCCCCGGGATCAAATCACATCTTCATAAATGGATTGAGGAGGGCAACTTTCTATAAGACTGATAGACTCTTGAGACAATTCCAATATGAGTAGGGAATGCCTGGTGGAAGAAGAAGAAAACCTTTCACTCCTGTGGACACAAATCCTACTTCTGTGAGGAACAGGCTGTTGGGCTTGGACATGGCTGATTGAGTGGACCAATCTTTTGTTAAGGTTCACTTTCACAGGATGACTATTGAATATTCTAACCGGCTGGTGAACAAAATTGCTGGATAAAGAGGCTGACATGGCTTCTATGAGAAAACAATTTCTTAAAGATAACCAAGACAAACACGAGGCTAACAATTATGAGTTCAAAAGGAGGGACAAAGACGACAAAGTATCTACCACAAATGGAACCGACGAACAACCAAAGGAGAAAATACTGAAGAAAAAATGATTTTCTTATTTTTTGGCTTTAAACATGTTTATTTTAAACGTTGATGTGAAACTCTTAGGTTTAGGAATAATTTAGGACTTTTGGGTTTAGGGTTCTATTTATGATTTGATTTGTTTAGGGTTTGGGTTTTGAATTTTGTGTAATGGCAAATTTTAATGGAGTGGTTAAATTTTGGAATTTTTTTTTCTTTGCTTGATGGGTAAATGGTGGGTTTAGGGAAGTTATGACCAGACCAATATGTGGTTGCCTATGTATCTCCTTGGAAAAAGGATCAGGTCATCACGTAGTTCATTTTATTTGCCTTAACTTTTGCCTAGGCCGCCCTTTTGGGTTTTTAACCTAGCAGGCTCCTTCACTCTTTTTTTTTTTTTTTTTGCTCTCCATTTGCGTAGATCGCCCTTTTGGGTTTTCAACCTACCTCTTTTTTCAATGCCCTAATTTTTTCCTAGACCACCTTTTCAGGTTTTCAGCCTAGCAAGCCCCCTTTTTTGTTTTTTTGTTTTTGCCAAACCTAGGAATGAATATAACATAATTTACAACCACTTCAGATGTGGTGTTTCAAACTACCACCTCAGACGTGGTATTTCTTCAATTGATCCATATTGGTTGGCTCTATGAAAGGGTTTGCATCTAAGTCCATCAACCTTATTGCTTCTCCAGAATATATCTGCTTGATAATATATGGACTTGCCCAATTTTGCTTGAATTTTCTGTTTGTTTCTTGAACCGGGGCTCGTATCTCTTTTAGCACTAAATCTCCCATCTTCAAATATCTAGTTCTTACTTTCTTGTCAAAAGCTTTTTTGTCTCCTTTGGTAACCTTGAATGTGTTACAAGGCCTTGCGTCTCTTCTCATCCATCTTGCATAATTGGTCATATCTACTCTGCAACCAATCTACTTTAGGGATTTCACACTCCAATACTGTTCTTAATGAACGAACACCCATTTCAATGGGAAGGACTGCTTCCATCCCGTACACCAATGAGTAAGGAGTGGCTCTTGTGGAGGACTAAATTGATGCCCTATACCCCCAAAATGCATAGGGTAACTGTAGATGCCAACCCTTGTAGTTCTTCGTGCTTTTCTTTAAAATTTACCCTATGTTCTTGTTTGCAACCTCAACTGCTCCATTAGTTTAAGAACGGTAGGGTGAGGATATATGGTGTTGAATATTGAACTGTCGAAGTAGCTTCTCTGTTTTCAACGGTTTTTCATGAACGAACAACCATCATATGAACATGATAGACAAAGATTGATATCTAAACTGATTTCCATTGATGTTAAAGCCTTAAATTTCAAATTAACATACTTAATAATAAACTTAAACAACATCATAACATCAATTTCAGTTTTCATCAAAACATAATTTCAATCAACCAAGTAGAAAATCAATTGCATAACTTTCTAACATCATGAAGCTATCATTCTTGATTCCAAAACTCACAAAGCATTTTATACAAATTGGAGATTGAAGACAGCTTTGATACCAATTGTTGGAATAATCATGGTTTGTATCTCATACAAAACATACGCAACGGAAATTTAACAGATCTACTTCATTTACAATTGATAACATGCATGATATAAATTTCAGAATTTAAGAATAAGAGAATGTATTTTAGTGTGGTGAATTTCAAAACAAAGATCTGAAGCACTTGGGAATACTTTTAATCTTCACTCCTATTCCACTTTACGCCCAAGAAGTGTGGTCTCTCAATCAGTTTCTAAAGGAGAATTATAAAGTGTCTCACATTTACATACACACTAATTCACAATAGTGTCTCTTACACACACATAAATTATGTATGTTTCTCCCTTAATATCTAACTGATTATCTAATTGGGCTGGCTTTTTGGGCCTTTCCAATTGGGCTTAAGTGTGTGGCTTGGAGTGAGACCAAAAAGGACCAATAAGACACTAGCTCCAATGGGCCTTGGGCTTTTCTATCAACTCTTGACAAGTTCAAAGTTACCATTAACTATATTTAATACCACTATATAAATATAGTTGCACTCTAGGCCTTATTTATAAATTATATCCCAAGACTTTATTGTACATGCAACCCCTTCATAAGATATTCGTAGTAATACAAAGTCGTGAATGTAGATTGCCACTTTGTAAATTACTACATCTTAATTCCTTGAGTACCCGGTTTAATCCTTTATGTTATAACCAAACCCATTAAACTTATCTCAAGGGAATATTTTATATCTTTGTTAAGAGATTATGAATTCCATCTTGAGAATATATGTCTCATCAACACTAAATGCGGTTGCCCAACATACTGAGGTTTTGACCGTTACATTAGATCTCACTCCTGATATATCAAAGCAACCTACACCTCATGATCAGGCCCAATATTCTCTCAGGATTAAGAGTTCATGCAAATAGAAGTCGTGAGATTTATTAATCATTAGACAGTCGTTAGGAGAATAATAAATCTCACAGCAGCCTTGTTCAATATGTCTTAGCTCTTAAAACATATCAACTAGAAGTCTCCACTTCCATGATCAAGACAAATTATCTTAGTTGATATGTTATAGTCTTCGCAGATGAAATGCCTAATTTCAGCGCCGACTACGAACTACAATTCTGAGTTTACAAAGAACTTGTGATTTATATCTTCTGTGACTAAATCACATAAATCACATACTATGCATCTCATGGACTATATGATAATGTCTCAATATTCATGTTACCATTATTTTAGATAATAATAAAACAACTTTATTAATCACAACATAATGTCATACATAACATCATACAATAGGATTTAAGGGCACACATCCTAACATTTTGAGGCCAACTTCTGAAGACATTCATGATAATGCATTACCTTTTCTTCCTTGATCTTCCATCTATTCTGGATCTAAGAAATTATCAAGGTTGAATCACCATATACTTCCAATTCTTTCACTCTAAGACCTAGGGCCGCTTGTAACCCCATAATGTAAGCTTCATATTAGTGGCATTATTAGTGGCAAGAAAGTTAAGCCTACCAGAAAATAGGATATGTGTCCTTTTTGGAGAAATTAAGAGAACTCCAATGCCACTTCCATTCTAATTAGTTGCTCCATCAAAATACATCTTCCATGATTCTCATTCTATCCCCATGTTATCCTCATTTGGGAAATCTCCTTGAATTTCTTTGACTTCTTCAAGTGAACAGTGGGCTAAGTGATCAGCAATCTTCCCTTTACAAACTTCTGAGTCACATATTTAATATCAAATTCTGACGGAAGCAGAACCCATTTAGCTGTCTTCCCATCTTGCAAAGGCTTCTCCATTAAATATTTCAAAGGGTCCATTCTTGCAATCAACAAGACCTTGAAAGCAAGCATGTTATGTCTAAGTTTTCGAGTTGCCCATACAAGTGCTACACATGTTTTCTCAAGTGGTGAATACTTCTCTTCAAAAGCCAACATCTTCTTGCTAATGTAATAAATTGCATTCTCTTTCCTAGACTCCTCTAGGTACTAAGTAAGTAAAGCCCCATTGTTGTATCTGTAGTTGTGAGATACAACAATAATAGCTTTTCAGGTACTGGTGGAACCAGTATTGGTGGCTTCATCAAATAATTCTTAATCTTCTCAAAAGCTTTTTGGCATTGTTCATTCCATAGTGGGAACTTCTTTCTTAAGCAGTCAGAAAAGTGGTTCACATGTCATAGTGAGCTGGGCTATGAATCTGCTAATGTATTGTATCCTTCCTAGAAATCCTTAAATCTCCTTCTCAGTCCTTGGAGGTTTCATCTCCACAATCGCCTTAATTTTGTCAGGATCTACTTTAATTCCCCTCTAACTTACCATAAACCCTAACAGTTTTTTGAATATTATGCCAAAAGTGCACTTCTTTGGATTCAACTGCAACTTATAGATTTGGATTATTTCAAAGAACTTCCGTAAAGCTGGTATGTGCCCTTCATGGTCTTTGGACTTCACTATCATGTCATCAACATAAACTTCTACTTCTTTGTGGATCAAATCATGCAACAGAGTTGTGGTTGTACATTGGTAAGTAGCACTAGCATTCTTAAGGCCAAATGACATGACCTTGTAGCAGTACATCCCCCACAGAGTAATGAAGGAGGTCTTATCCATATCTTCTGGAACCATCTTTATTTGACTATATCCCGAAAAACCATCCATAAATGATAGCAAGGCATATCCTGCTGTGTTATCAACCAAGATATCAATGTGAGGCAAGGGAAAATCATCTTTCAGGCTAGCCTTATTAACATCTTGGAAGTCTACTCACATTTTCACTTTCCCATCCTTCTTTGGCATTGGAACCACATTAGCTAACCATTCTGGGTAGTTGACCACCCTCAGAGTTCCTGCATTGTACTATTTCTTAACTTCTTCTTTCATCTTGAGAGACCACCCTGGTGTTTCATTCTTCTCAACTTCTGTTTGACCGGCTTCATGGTTCGATCTGTTGGAATAAAGTGTTGCACTATGTTTGTATCAATCCAAGGCATGCCTTTGTATGACCTTGCAAATACCTTTTTGAATTCTGTTAGTAATGCGACAAATGCATCTTTCTCAAAGTAGGTTGGGGAGTTGCCCATTTGTATCATCTTAGGTTCATCATCAATTCATAGGTTAACAAGTTGGGTTTCTTCTTGTATAGGTTCTACATGCCCTTGTTTTAATCCCTTATTATTAAAAGTTTCTTTACCAATTTCCAAAATAAAAACATTCAAAGCTAACGAATAATCAGAATTAGAAATCACATTGTAAGGAATAGAGTTCTTAATAGACTCAACAGACTCATCAAGAACAGACTCTTTAGGAATACGATCACAAACAGACTCAACAGGAACCAAATAATAGTAGAAACAAACTCAATAGGAATAGAGACAATGTTTTGGCAAGAGTGATTGGGTCAATAGTCTTGATCTTCTCTAGAAAGTCTTCAATGGGGTGGGTGACTCCTTCCCATGCCCAATTCTTCAACTGAGTTGTGGCTTTAACAATGGCGGTTGGCTCCTAGTGAGTTCCTTCTTCCCTTGGTATTGATACCTTTAAGGGGTCTTATCCATATAATCTGTGCTTTCACCATCAATCTCCATATCTATGGGCTTGTTAGACACATAAGCATCCAGATACTCTCTGTTGTCCATCCACTCACCAAAAAAATCTTGCTTCCCTTTGTTGCTTGTACAGATGTATTGGGGGAAGTACTCTGACTCAGTCCCTCCCATTCTTTCATCTTCATCTTCAAGATTCTCCAAAGTTAGGTTTCTAAAACTGTGGATCATCAACTTTCTGTCAAATGTGACTAGTCTAGCATCCATGTCATCTTCTTCTTCAGTGTATAGGGTTAGTAAGCCAAGTTTTGAATTATGGAATGACCCTAACTCAAGAATTTCTCTACCATGCTTGTCATATTAAGGGCCTGATCTTGAACTAACATCAGTAACGCAACTCCAATCCGAGGGCCGCCCATAGGGGTATTCATCATAATCTATACCTTCAGCTTCTGCACCCACCTCTACTTCTTCATCTTCAACTTCTACATCATCCCCTACATCTTCACTTGCTGCTTTTAGACCATTTTCTTCATCTTCAGCTTCTATACCATCCTCTATATCTACAGCCTCAACTTCGGCATCATCCTCTATATCGCCATCATAGTAGTCTACGTCATCATCAAAATTACCTTCGTAGAAAGATCCTATATCTTCATCCTCTCTATCACTAACGGGTTCTCTTCTATCATTGCCACTATATTGGCTATCATAATCTTCACTACTACTGCTGTCACTATCACTATCACTGTTGTTGTTGTCCTCACTATTTCCACTGTCACTACTGCTATTGTCACTACTACTATCACTCTTGCTATCGCTACCTTCATCATCATCACTAAGGGTTTCTCCCCCTTCCTTATCTTCATCATCTATTATTGCTTCATATGGGCTTTGCAATGCATGTTAGCAAGCCTCCCATTACTCTTCTTCTTCTATATTGCTGATGGCATCTCCTAGAAGCGTAGTCATTGTGTTAGGGTCCATGTACTCAGCCCAATTAATTGGGACCCAATTTGTGTCTTCCTTCTTTAGTTTTAGAAGCTTGTTGTCACAATCAAAGAATAGCTTAAACCCAGGCACCATTGTTTTCAACTCAGGATCATATCTCGATTTAGGGAATCCCCAATAATGTTGACTATCTCCAACTTTGACAAATTTTCTGTTCAATATAGGAGTGTAAGTCTTTAGGGGTTTGGGGGACAAGGAAGTCCCTTTGCTTTAGCCTTTGCACGAGTCATTCTTCTCACTTCCATTTCTAGAAAGTCATCATCAACAGGCTTATAACCTAGCCCAAAAGGTGATGTGGCAGTAGGAATTATTGGAACTTAAGCGGTTGCGTCTTTCACAGTCTTCTCCAAGCTCATCCCTAGAAGATAATTCATTCTCCTCATCATTGCCACCGCATTGTTATTGTTGTACAGAGCAAAGTCCATGGGAATCTTTTCTACCTTTTCTTCACTTCTTCCAAAACTAGGCTTCTCAATTTCAGATCCATCCAAGGTTAATGGCTCTTTTTCAGAATCAATACTAAAAATGGGCTTTGGTATGGTCAAAGTATCGCCATATATGGTAACTATGGCTCCTTCATGCAGAAACCGAACCTTTTGGTGTAAGGATGAAGGTACGGCCTTCGTATCATGGATCCATGGTCGCCCAAGGAGCATATTGAAGCATGAAGCTATATTCAGCACTTGAAATTCCACTTTCTTGATTATTGGCCCTATGGTGAGCTCCAGTGTCACGATTCCCAAGACCTCTCTTCTACTATTGTCATATCCTCTCACATGTTGATTAGTTGGCACGAAATCCTCAATGCTTAAGCCCAGGCAACTTGCAATCTTTAAAGGACACACATTTAAGGCATTTCTGTCATCAATTAGGACCATTGGGATCCTCTTGCCTTTGGCATCTACAGTAATGTGCAATGGATCATTGTGGTGCTTCCCTTCATCGAATCTTTGTCAGAGTAGGAAATAGTGAGTTCCCTACTTATAGATCCAATCACAGCATTTAGATCTTAAGAAGTAATGGTTGTAGGGACTTGGATTTTATTGAGAAGGTCTACTAGATTTCGGCGGTACTTGTATGAGGCCATGAGTAAACCTCAAAATGATATATTGGCTTGCGTTTTCTGCAATTGCTTGAGGACCTCATCCTCTTCAATGGTAGTTTGTTGGGTATATTTGTTCAAGGCTTCTATCGGGTTGTTTGTCTCCAGGTGTGGGGGTTTGAAGTGTCTCCGCCCCCCCTTTATGATGTGGGCAATTTTTGATGGGTCATTTAGTTCAATATCTTGGGGTTTGAAGTGTCTCCCCTTATATGCAGGTGTTGGGTTGTTTGATTGGGGTTTAAAGTGTCTCCCTCTATATATGGGTGTTGGGTAATTTGATTGGGGTTTGAAGTGTCTCCTTCCATTTGTGGACGTTGGGTAGTTTGATTAGGGTTTGAAGTGTCTACCCCATATGTGGATGTTGGGTAATTTGGGGTTTTTGTAGCATCTTCACTCCATATATCATACCCTGCAGTGGACGTCATACCCATCAACTCTTCCCATGTCATCATAAAGCACTCGGGTAAGTCATAAATTAACTCAGACGGGTCCTTTTCTCATTCCTCTCCAGTCATCAAGCAATTAATCCTCGGTCCTCTCCCATAATTATGGTTGGGCAAGGGATTATTGGTGATGCTAGGCCTTGTAGACGGTGCAATCACCTTAGTGTCTATCAAATCTTGAATTGCATGACGAAGGCTAAAACACTTTGTTAGGGACATATTCTTATGTAATTAGCATATCCTTTGAAGAAATGCACTTTACTTGTATTTGGGTAAATCTAAGTAGGTTCAAGATGATCATTACAAGTGGTTACATTGAAGACATGAAGATTACTCAGGAACTACTTAAGAAAAGTGCAATCTATAGGTCTCGATACCTCCTCGACAAAAGCTCGATCTGTCGAGATTCATTAGAGCTTGACACATGTCTCGATCTACCAAGCTTACGAGATTTAAACTATAACCAGCAATGTTTTTATTCTAAAAGGCTATTTATTTATGGGTTTGTATAATCCTTATTGGATTAGGAAAGCCTGAGGTTTGTGTATACCTATTTGGCATAGGAGAGCCCATTGAGCTCCTATTTAAAGAATGAGGTGGAAAAAGAAAAACCTAACCCTAGAGAGCTTCATAAGGTTTTTTTTTTTCAACCCTAGCCTCCTCCTACAAAAGAAAGAGTTTTTGCTGCGTTTCTTGTACGCCTTTGGGTTCTGTAACCAAACAAAGTCTCTCTCACCATCATTGAAGATCTTATTGGTATTTCTATGTGAAGTTGTTGCAAATCAACTACATCAATCAAAGGGTTGCTGCGGAGTTAGTCACGTACTGGGATTCATGTATTGAATGAAAAGATTATTGCTACAATACAAGTCCAATTGGGTATTGAGGTAAAGGTTCGACTGTAGGTTGGTATTTCGGGATAGGCCAAAGGGTTTGGTAAAATTCTTTATACTTGTAACCGCTTGTAATTTATAATAGTGGATTCTTGGAAGTGGTGACCTTAAAATCACTCAGTGGGGTTTTCCCTCGGTGGTTTTCCCCATTCATAAACAAATCACCCGTGTCAAATTTATTTTCCGCTGTATTTAGTAAAATTGGTGATTTGTTTGTGCTACCACACTATTGCATGTAATTGAACCTAATTAATTAACTTGGGAAGAGTTTGGAAGAGCAACTAGTTGAATTTAAATTTGAAGTTGAAAAATTAACTAGTGCCAAACTTGTTGTTGAGCCTAACTCAAAATAAAAAGTTTTTTTATATTCCTCCATTTAAAAGAAATAATGAAAAGTTGAAGGCTAATATTACTAGGATAGACAAAGGTAAAAATTCTGATGTTAACGCTGAAGTTTCTAAACCTATATCTAAAACTCTTCCTAGGAAGAATAAAAATTCTGAATTTGTCCCCACTTGTCATCATTTTCATATCGTTGGTCATATTAGGCAAAATTTTCCTAAATTAAGGTTTTTGACAATCTCTAAGGTTAGACCTCCTTCTAGGAAGTATAGTAGTTCGAAAGCTACTCATGTTTGTCATCATTATGGTGTTTGTAGTCACACTCGTCCTAATTGTTTCAAGTTGTTTCCTCATAAGTGAGTTTCAAATAGGTCTAATCCTTTGTCTAAATGCTTTGTACCTATTCTTGGTGAGTTATTAAAAGCTTTGATCTTTTTGACTTAATTTCAGGGGAATTCTAATTCCTCTATGTCCTTTAGTAGTCATACTAGGACACATGCCTTTTCATCTTCACGACCAAAGACTCGTGCTGTGTGGGTCATAAAGGAGCCTAAGACTTAATTCTCTTTCTGTTTGTCCTCTACTTTAATTCTTTCTATCTAAGATAAGACTCTCTTGCTTGATTTCTTATCTGTTTTTAGAATCATGCTTTCATGCATATGCATCTAGTTTTTTTATGCTTTATAGTTGTTTGTTTGTTTTTGTTTTGTTTTCAGTTTTTGTTTATTTGTTTTTCAAAAAAAAATTGAAAAATGAGAAAAATACAAAAACATTGTGCTTTTGTGTATATTGGTACTTGTGTACCTTGGATGGCCTTTGAAACAAAGTTTCTAAAATTTGTATCTCTTGTAGCTTAGATGAGCATTTTAATGCACAACTAAGCAAGTGAGCTTTGTGGCTTATGTTAGTGATGAGTAGGATTAAGTAATCTTTTATAGTTAATACTGATATCACTCTTTTTGACGGGAAGGACTAAAAAATCCTAAGAGAAATGCATTAATAACCATCTCACCACTAAAGCCCGCGAATCATGTATAACATCTGTGTGCTTCGGCATAGCAAAATTGTGATGTTTTGGCTTACATAATTGGGTATTTCTTTTCTCTCTTACATGCCGTGCATGATATGTTCAAAAAGAAAATATGCAAAAAATATAAAAGTAAAAAGAATCAAAATACTTTTAAAATGATTGCAAATGTGTTTCTAGGAGATGTGGAAGTTATAGGATGTACCTGAAAGGTGATAGTCTCCTTCAAGCAGTTATGATTATGTGTGAGTGTATTTAATTTTATCTAGTCTCAAATCTTCATAATATGAGACACTTATGCACTCTTACTATGTTTCACACACAACCTGCAAACTCTTCGCTACTTTTGATACATGTGCAGGTACAATGTGATTTGGCCATCACAAGAGATACATGTGTTAATATATGCTTACTAAACTATCTTAACTTATTTTTGAAATATAAAATTGGTTAGACTTGTTTTGTGTGTGTGTGTGTGTGCGCGCACGAGTGTGTGTTTTTGGATCTTTATGATTTGCATCTTGTTTGATATGAGATTTGAGAGCTTAATATGGTGCTTGGATGTTTGGTTGAATAGCTTGATCGTTACATTCATCTCTATGTGTTTTTCCCCCTTGAAAAACCTCTTTTCTGCATCCTCGATAGCTTCTCGACAGAATCTCGACAGATACCTCTTCTATCGAGGTTTCTGGGTTTGACCTCGACAGCTTCTCGACAGATAGGTCAATCCATCAAGCCAAAATCCTATGCTCTCTGTCTACTCGACAGATTCTCGATCCATCGAGGTTGGCTTCTTCTCAATAGATTCTCAACACCTCCTTGATCAATCGAGAGACCCTTGCATGCATTTCATTTTTTCTTTGTTTTGCATTTTTTTTCCTTTGTATCCATAACATCTTTTTTTCTTTTTTCTTTTTCTTGTAGGTCTATGGTTCCTTGTTCTCCTCGTTCCCTCTATATCAGTCTTTTTCTTGTAGGTCTATGGCCTTTGACAATCGTGTCAAAAAGGGGGAGAATTTTGAGAATTAAATATCATTCCTCAGGGGGAGTAATAGACTTTGGGGGAGAACTTCATGGTAAAGGGAAGAAATTTTTTTATGTAACTAACTTAGGGGGAGAGTTAGTCTGATACACTTTAATATTGATATATATTTTGTATTGTGTATCTTTTGGTTTTGTAACCATTTACATACATCATGTGTCGTTTCTATATTTGATGATGATGTATGTGTTTCACTCTTTATCTCACATGTGTTATTTCTTTTCTCTCTTTATACACATGTTTCTTGTTTATTTAACTTGTCATTATTTTCCACATGGTACCTTGATGTGTTTTGTTTAGTGCCTTTCAGGAAAGCCAAGTTAAAGCCAAGTCAAGATTCCGAACCTTCTTCTTGCAGCAACTTCCAAGGTTTAAATCTTTTAGACTAGGCTTATTTATTCTGTAATCTTGAGTAGAATGTATTCTAGGACATTCAATGTACTCTTGTGGTTTTGTCATGGATTGCCAAAGGAAGAGATTGCTAGGGACATTTTTTTGTGTAATTGGCATATCCTTTGACAAGCGCACTTTACCTGTATTTGGGTAAATCTAAATAGGTTCAAGATGATCATTACAAGTGGTTACATTGAAGACATAAAGATTACTTAAGAACTACTCAAGAAAAGTGCAATCTACAGGTCTCAATACCTCTTTGACAAAAGCTCGATTTGTCGAGATTCATTAAAGCTCGACACATGTCTTAATCTATCAAGCTTATGAGATTCAGACTATAGCCAGCAACCTTTTTATTCTAAAAGGCTATTTTTTTTATGGGTTTGTATAATCTTTATTAGACTAGGAAAGCCCAAGGTTTATGTATACCTATTTGGAATAGGAGAGCCCATTGAGCTCCTATTTAAACAAGGAGGTGGAAAAAGAAAAACTTATCCCTAGAGAACTTCATAAGGTTTTCTTTTGAAACTTTGGCCTCCTCCTACAAATTAAAGAGTTCTTGTTGTGTTTCTTGTACGCCTTTGGGTTCTGTAACCATGTAAAGTCTCTCACGGCATCATTGAAGATCTTATTGGTGTTTCTATGTGAAGGTGTTGCAAATCAACTACATCAATCAAAGGGTTGCTATGGTGTTAGTCATGTACTAAGATCCATGCATCATTGGTTGGTCACATACTGAGATTCATGCATTGAACGGAAAGATTGCCGCTACAATACAGGGTATTGGGATAAGGGTTCAACTGTAGGTTGGTATTTCGGGATAAGGCAAAGGGTTTGGTAAGATTTCTTATACTTATAACTGCTTGTGATTGATAATAATGGATTCTTGGGAGTGGTGACCTTAAAATCACCCGGTGGGGTTTTGCCTTGGTGGTTTTCCCCATTCGTAAACAAATCACCCGTGTCAAATTTATTTTCCACTATATTTAGTATAATTGGTAATTTGTTTTTGCTATCACGCTATTGCATGTAATTGAACCTAATTAATTGACTTGGGTAATTAATTAATTGTAAGGGGTCAATTCATTTTAACCCAACACACTTGTTTGTGTCGTGGCCTAGGCCCTGATGGTAGGCACACCTTTTACTCACATCAAATCTTGTAGGTAATGGGTTTGGGATTGGTCTTGGGTCTAAGGGTTTTAGCAACCCCTTTGCTTTTAGCTTTTCAAACACTTGACTTATTGGCATATATAACTCATGAAATTCCTTCATAGACCTTGGAGGTGGCCCTTGTGATATCGGCATTGGGGCAATAAGTTGGTAGAGATCATTTTTATATATATTAGAGACTTCTACAATTTTAGAACTAGATCCTAAATTCTTTTTAAACCTCGATGCATCCTCATTTTTTATGGTGCCATTATTTATTACATCCTCAATTTGGGTACCAGCAGCAATTAAAGCTTTAGAATTTGGAAAATACTGAGCAAACAAATACTTATGGTATATAGGTAACAAGTTTTTTACAACCATGGTTAATTTTTCTTCACTTGGCTTATTCATCATCTGTGCTACTTTGAACCTTCATTATGTAATGAAGGCGGAGAAGGACTCTTTTGGCTCTTGCTTAGTGGTCTCCAAATCTCTTCTTGTCACGTCTACTTCTATATTGTGCTTGTATTAGTTATGAAACTCCCTACAAATATCTTCCTAGTTTCTTGCTCTATTATCTTCAATATTGAGGAACCACCTGAAAGCGGCTCTAGTTAATGTGTTTTGGAACATTTGTGCCAACATTTCTTCAATGGCCACTAGCAGCTGCATGGCCTTCATGTACATCTTTAGGTGGGACTTGGGGCAGCTTGTACCGTCAAACTTGTCCAAGGTCGGCATCTTGAACTTGGGAGGCAATCTCACATCTGGGAAAAGCAAGAGAGACTGGTAATCAATGAGGTCTTCCATCTAGCAGGGCCTTTTGATCATCTCCTCCATCTTATTTATCCTCTCATTAATCTTCTTCTCATCTTCTAGGATAGGGGATTCTATTCGGTCTTATTCTCCTCTTGGCCACCATTCAAGTTCTAAAACTATTGTACGATAAGGTTCATGTCTCCCCTGAACTAAATTTCACTTGCTACCATGGTGTTTAGTAGCTCTTTAGTGTTCATTGGCTCTTCAGTGTTTGGATACTCTCCCTCTTCTGCCATGGTGATGGAGTCTTTGGAATTCTTGTGGCTTGGGCTGTCTTGTAAGTCGAACACAAGATTGAGATGTTGTAACTGTAAAGTGCCTTCTACGCTGACAGTTCTCAATACTGTGATAGGCTTGGAACTGGAACTACTAGCTTGAGTGTCATCCTTGGATTATTTTTGGAGTTCCCTTTGATCTGGACCAAATTCTCCCCTAAGAAAATGTTTGGTTAGGTCAAACAAAGCTAGGTCTCCATCTACATCAATCTATCAACCAAATAAACACACACAATATGCAATGCAATTTTAACATGGACTGGCCTTAGGATAAGTTCTAAGTCATTGCTTTGTAGAGTGGGTTCGTTGTTTTATTGTTTCCCATAGCTAGGACGTTAGACCTCTCAACCTATAATGTGATGAACATTACGTTGGTTCAAACGACATGGTCTATCCTTTGTAGTCAACAAGAAATAATTAAGTGACTTTGGGCTATGAGTTGGTGAGTTCACCACTGGGTACTCGAATCTAATGAAGACTAGTGATCCATGGCTACTACCACCATATGTTGAGATGGGTACATGAAATATTTGTTGTTTTGATGCTATACACTATGACAGTTAGAGAAAGCTTTTAACAATCAACATGGCTTAACAAACAAAATATCATACAAACATATCAAGACATAAGCAACCACACAAACGAACATAATACAAAACACAAAGCTATATAATTGGTCGCTTAAAGTCTAACACAAAGCTAAGCCCTCAACGCTCCCAGTGGAGTCACCATTGTGAAAGACCACACTTCTTAAGGGATGCTCTTAGAAAGAGATTTGGGTGCTTAGAGCACCTCTCTTTTGGGTAATTGTGTGGAGTTGCCACTTTTTTTTATACAAAAAATAAGAAAAAATAAAGTACAATTCATATGTCCAAAAATACCTCAAATTCATTAATTGATTATACAATTACATCTTGCTAGAATAACTTTACAAGGCTTTGGTCCTAATACAATCTATGTAAGAATTACAAAGCTTTAATCCTAGTTACAATCTACCAAAACAAAAGATAAAACGCTAGTCTATTATGCAAAAATCTAAGTTTAGGGGCTAGGTTATGGAATGGGAAGGTGTTAAGTACCCATTCTACCCAAACAGAGTCTGGTCTTCTAGACTCTAAATGACCATTGTATACTCTTTCAAAAGATACATGATATTACAATGACATATTATAAAAAAAAAACATAACTTAAATATTAATTCATTCTTTGAAAATCCAAAATCAGCAACTTTTATTTAAGAAAACAAATTCAAATCAATATTTAATGAAAATACAGATCAGATTTGTATTTAATGAAAATATAGACCAGTTTTGTTTAGAAAAATTCAAATCTATATTTAATGAAAATACAGATAAATTTTTTTATGCTTGAAAAATTCAGATTTGTATTTAATGAAAATACATATCAATTTTATACACTTGAAAAAATCAGACCTGTATTTAATGAAAATAAAAATCTATTTTTGTTTAGAAAAAGTTTCAAAACAATTTTCAAATCTGTATTTAGCAAAATACAGATCTAATTTTGCTTAGAAAAAGTTTCAAAAAAAATTTCAGATCTATATTTAGTGACAATATAGATCTATTTTTTTAAGAAAGTTTGGTGATTAATTGCAGATTTTGAAATTAAAGAAGGATTAAAACATGAACATGTTAATCAACTAAAGAAAAGTCCAACAAAACATATGAACATGGCATATATAAATTGTGAACAGGATCATAATGAAATCAAACACATGCAATGAACTACAAAAACATATCAAATAAAAGAAAAGAAAAATAAATAAATTCAAAAACAAAATTAAATACCTACTTGCATGAATATACCCTTCAATGGAGGAATACTTTAGAAATCAAAGAAATTTTCACTTCTTTGAGATCTAAAATATTTTACTTAAAAAAAAGAAATTCTTAAAGCCAATGCTTCCAAAACGTCTTTAACGTAAGGGGAGCAAAGAAGTAAGAAAAAGAAAGACCCTGAATTCTGATCTTTTTCCTCTATTTATAGAGGATGAGATGCTTGAAAAATAAGCTGAATAAGATTAGATATGAATTGGAACATGTCCTTATCTCTAAAAATTCGAAAAAGATAGGTTTTATCTTAATCAGATGGTTACTGGGCCGGGCCATGCATTTAGGCGAATCAGCACTCCAAGAGTGCCGACTAGCCTTCTCAGGTGCTGAGCCCCCTTTTTCAATATTTGGTTCGAATTGGACTCCTTTTTTAAGGATTTTTTAGTCGGGAATTGTACCTAAACACATTTTTAATTCATATTCTAAAAATTAATCCATTTTTCTTGATATCCAGGTCTTTAAAGTAATAATTATTTGATAGATAAATATTCTAAAAATATTTAATTATCAACAAGTTTTTTATTATCTAATTATCTATTTTATTCCCATGCAAGTAGGCTTATCTTTGACAAAAACCAACAACCAATCACAAAATTATTTAATTAATTTAAATTTATCATGTGTGATCAGTTCCACCCCAAAAAAATGCATGCAAACCGTGAAAACTTGATCATGTCATATCTTTCAATCCAACGGTCCGATTTAGGAATCGGGCATACCATCGCAACCGTTAGAATCTGAAGATCATTTTTATGATATGCAATGAATGAATTAATGCATGTAATGCAACTATGATTTTTTTTAGGTATATGAATGGTCATTTTATCCATCTTCCAAGATTAAATTATGGGTGCAAAATCTAGTGTCTACATTAACGTTTCAAAAATGTGAAAAAAATTGAAGTTCAAAGTCAAATTTTGCAAACTCACAGCACTCAAAATCAAAGAAGACTGCACCAATTTTGAAATGAAAAAGGACATTTAGCAAATAAAAGAGACAGAAAACTGTAGCTCACCACCTACCTCCTAACCCTCAAGTCTAAGCACAGGTGCTGCCTTGTTAGAGTCATCACTACAAAAAGAACTAAAAAGCCATCATACACAAATTGCCACCCATGGCCTTCTCTTTCAGATTTGTGAAAATCCAAACATCATTTCACAAAACTGACCCTATAGGGATCTTAAACGGACTTCGATCTCCAGAACCCTAAAATATCAATCTCAACAGAGCTATGATGCGCCTCCATGCGTAGCCACAAATTCATAATGACCAGTGGCTTAGCCCTTCAAATATGTTAAGATCTGCTCACAATTTTAGAAAAAAAAAAGGCCGTACCAAGAGATTCTATGGCATTTTCTCTAAAAAACCTGAAATTTTCAAGTCCAAAACATCAGTCATGCATTGCCACGCGCCTCCAAAAGTTCCGAGAAACGCTGCCTTAATGAACACACACTCCCACGCGCCACCTCATTTCTCACACGCATTGGCAGTACTCTTACGCGTTGGCACGTGCCCTTTAGGGCTATGACGTCATGGATGACATCATCCTTTACTATCTGGTTTAACCCGTTTGTTCAGCCCGACCTGAATCTAAACCGCCTGGAAAAAAAAAAAGTTTTAACCAAATTGGACCTTTGACTTTGATCAAAAAGTCAAAATTTTCAAAACAGACCTCTCCCACTCAATTTCTTGAGTACATTTTGATTTTGGGATCTATTTCTTTATGCGAAACTTGAAAATCGCATAAATGTCCGATTTCTAGAAAGTTAACTTTTGCATAGATCTTGACCAAAAGTCAAAATTTTCAAGAAGGTCCTATCTTACTTAATTTTTTACGTACATTTTGATTTTGGAGTCCATTCCTTCATTTGAGACACTAAAATTGTGCAAATGGCTTGATTCCAAGATTGTTGACTTTTGTGTTGAAGTTGACCAAAAGTCAAAATTTTCAAGCCTGACTTGTCTTGCTCAGTTTTTCGCGTATATTTTGATTTCGAAGTCCATTCCTTCATTTGAGAATCCAAAATTTCTCAAATAGTGTGATTCTGCAACTGTTGGCTTTGATGTGAACATTGATGAAGAATCAAGATGTCCGAGTAGAGCTTGTCCCACTCGGTTTTTAGTGAAGATTTTGACTTTGATATCCGTCTATTTGTTTAGGACTTGGAAACCACCCATCTGACCCACTTCTCCGAAGTACTAGCAGTGTCTAAAACTCAAGCTCTCGAAATCAAAATTTGGGATTCATCCATTTAGTCTGGATTCCCTCAGTGTTATCCTCCAGTTTTCATCAAGGCTTCCTTTTAAAAGGATAGATGAACTCTCATAGGAGTATCCAAAACTTAAAGTTACATTGGGTCACCAATTCAACCTACCATTCCCATTCGGTGCCTATCAGTCTCCCACCTACCATTCTCATTCGGTGCCTACCATTCTCATCTATCATTCCCACCTTAAATTCCCATCCATCATTCTCATCTAACATACCCATCTACCATTCTTCGTCTCTCCGCTATATATTGAAGGTTTGGGTTCATTGAAGCTCATCAAGAAAAACACACTGAATCATGAAATGAAGATTTGCTTCTTTCAAATTTTCAGATCCTCCTTCTCACAACCATTTCTCGCTATAGCTTCACCATTCTCAACACTTAGCTACTACTATTGCTTCATAATCATCTTGAACCCAATCTTCTCATTGTTTAGTAGAAACCCTTCTCACAACATCATTGCAGTTTTGAGATCTTAACAAATTTCGTTTCTTCACTTAATAACCCCATTTGACCATAAAATTTCACATAACATAGGCCATATCATAATCTCGCATAACCTCAGATCTACCTAGCTAGAAGATCTAAGTCCAGTAGACACACCTATTTCTAAGCTTAGGAGACTTCCTAACTGCTTTGAGAACTCCATAATCCTTCTCAAGTTGTTTGGTCTTCCAGCAGAAGTAGAGGTTCAGAACAAACAGCAACTTGGCTAGTTTCTAAAACCAGGATCATAAGTTAGCTCTATCTTTCATTTTCTGGGCTTTTCCAACATACTGCAAAATTATTATCTCATCTATCTTAACCAATCTGCCTACTGTGTTCACATCTTTCAACAAGTGTCATTCTATAGGGGTTGTAAAAGTGTTGTGGTATCCTACAAATTTTCTCCCATCCAATACTCAGAGCAATTTCCAAGGCCCCAGCTCGTCAGAAATAAACCTCCAGCATCGGTCGATCAAGGATGTGTTTCCACCAAAGCCTTATTCCGTGTCGCCATCAGCTCAGGACACAAAGATCATCGCTACTAGTACTTCAAAACACATTTTTTCTAGAATTACTCCAACTTAAATTTTGCTTGAAGTATTTTAGAAAGTACACTTCTGAAATTACTGCAACTTAACATTCGTCAGCATGGTCCCATCACACAGGCACATTCTACGACTTGCCACTGGACCCCTCTCAGCATGCAATCAGTCTTGTATTCCAAAATATGCTCCCTAGAAACATCTACACCAAAAATTCCCTAGCGTAGAAGGCCATCTCCATGGTGTTCTATGTTTCACACATTCACCATCTCTGCTTCATCTCTGTCTTCTTCACAACCACCATCAACAGACCCAAAATTCATATGCTTCTAAAATGACCTCAACTTAACTTAAGCGATACAATAACATATGCACACTCAACCACTTTCTCGCATGTCCTCTCCATAATCTGAAGTATATTCTTTTGAATTACTTCACCTGGACTTCTTAAAAACGAGAGGCTGGCCCTATAACTCTGCATGCTGTACCCAGCCAACATCCTTGCCTCATCACCATCTTCTACACCCTAGGATCGCCACTAATGATCCAAAATATTCTTTAGAAATTACCTTAGCTTAACCCCTGCTGATATGATTTGATCACGCATGTACATCTAGCTACTTACAAATGAATTTTTGCCTCACTAACCCATTCTAAATACCATGGGTCTACTCTTCTAAAATTACCTCATCCTGTTGAAAGCTTCACCACCTTCAACTACTTCACTTGAAGAGCCAAGTGTAAAAATCCGTTTTCGAAACTCATTCCCTCACCACACTCCAAAATTGTGTGCATGAACGAGTCTCGAGGGGGCATTTGTAGAGAGTGAAAATTCCCGACCTATCACAAGCTAACACATATTTCTAATTACAAAGTGCCACGTATTGCTACTAGGTTTTTCTATCACTATTCAGAAACCAATAGAAATTTTCCAAGTGTTTTTAAAATAGAGACACAAAAAGCATGCAAAAACCAATCACACTTCAGCTAGTGTAAGCAATGACACAAGCAGTCCAATCAGGGTGTTAACATGTGTCACCTTGAAAATCAAAGCATTTTTGGCCAATCAAAATATGCCAAGTGTCTTGGAGAAAAAAATTCTTAGAGCTTCTCCAATTAGACTATGACACATGTCACCAATTAGACTTGGCCATGTGTTGCTCACCCACCCCCAAACTCTTATAAATAGAAGTCTTCTTAAGGCATTTGGACACATCAAGAGACCAAGACATCTTGGAAGGGACCAAGACATCTAGAGCATAAGCAGCATCAAAGAAGATTTAGAAGTACAGAAGCTCTGCAGGAATCAAGCCCTAAAGCCTCCAAGAACTTCGACCTCAAATACAAGGAACATTCAAAGTGAAACCATCCAAACTATCTGGGTAGATCTTAAAGTTTGCTGGAATCAAGCTCAAAAACCTTTAGAAACCTCAATAAATGACAAAATCAATGAAGCTCTACAGATTCAGGCCTCCAAAGCTCCGAAGAACTTCCACCACAAACCTTCAAAGACGGAGAACGCATGAAGAACACGAAGAACAAAAAAATCTAACAAGCGTTAGAGATTCAATGTAAATCTGTTTCAAGGATATTCAATCCATCCTTCAGCCAAATTGAAGGATATTTGGTGTTTAAGTTAAAATCACATTATTACAATTCCAATCAATAAGTCTTTCAAGGTGATCAAATCAGAGGATCACTCTTTTGTAATCACAGATAATTGTACCACATATTCATCAATACAAATTCACACTTGTGAAACCACTATTTCAAACTCAAAATTTAGTCGTCCACAACATCTATAGAAATTTTTATCGACTCTAGTAAATGACCAAAAGAAGTTAAAGATTCGTCTTTCGTTAATTAGCAATGTTTCCAAATTATTTAGCAAACTAACACCTCGAGTCTCTTAAACTCGAGTTCATTGTAGCAACTCGAGTCCTAGAGACTCAAGTTTCATGTGCTAGTAGGTAGAAAATTATCCACTTGGAACTCAATCCTTAAAGACACTCACTGAAGCACAACATTTATCAACAAACCCAAAGAGAAACAATGAAATCAACAAACCCTAGCAAACCCAGAGATCCACAACGAACAACAAACTCATTTCAACTTCAACTTCAACAACAGAATAAATGCACAAGCAGAGTGATAGAGAGCCACAATGTACTTGATCAATGTCGTGATTATGACTCGAATGCTGATTGGAACCAATGGTGTGGTGGCTCATCTACGCCAGGATCTTTTGCTTCCTTGTCCTCTTCACGGGAGGGTTTTTTTTTTTTTTTTGGTTTAGGTTTTCGATTTGATCAATTTTTGTTTTGGGTTTTGTTCTTGGGTTTTTGGAGCTTGGAAGTTTGGGAAATGAGAGTGGGAGAAGAATAGTGGGACAACAAGAAGGTAGGGAAAGAAAAAAAAAACAGAAGGAAGATGGGGAAAGAAAAAGAACGAAGGAAGAAGGAAAGCACATGGAACTCGAGTCTCTAAGACTTGAGTTGCTACAGCGAACTTGAGTCTAAAAGACTTGAGATGTTAGTTCGCAAAATAGTTTAGAAATGTTGCTAGGCCAAAATGTCACAATAGCACTATTTACTGAAATATATATCAATCTACCACTATTTCGAAAATATGTAGGGATCTACCACTTTTTTGAGTACTCGAATTTGGGGAACTTGAGTTTTTCATGGTACTCGAGTTTCATGAACTCAAGTTCTATGGAAAAATTTTCCGGCAATTTTGAAAGCAAAGAATTCGAGTTTACGGAACTCGAGGTACACAGTAAACTCGAGTTTCACAAACTCGAGTTTCAAAAAGATGGTAGATCCCTACGTATTTCCAAAACAGTGGTAAATTGATATATATATATATATATATATATATATATATATATATATATATATTGGTAACATTGGCCATTTTTGGCCAACGTTGCTAACTAACGAAATTGTTAGTAAAATGGGGGTCAAAATGGCCAAATACCACTATTTACCGAAATATATATATTAATTTACCATTGTTTTGGAAATATGTAGGGATCCACCACCTTTTTGAAACTCTTCTTTGAAAAAATTGTCTTCAAAATTGCTAGAAAATTTTTAATGGAACCCAAGTTCATAGAACTCAAGTACCATAAAAAAATTTCAAAACTTTTCCATGGAATTTGAGTTCATTGAACTCGAGTTCCCCTACATATTTCCGAAATAGTAGTAGATTAATATGTATTTCGGTTAACAGTGCTATTGTGACATTTGACCGTAAAATGGTGTTATTTAGCAAAAAAATCCCGACAACAAGTAGTTAGTTTGTGTGATTGGATTTTTTTTCAAAATAACACTAAAACTCAAACAATTTTGTTAATTAGTACGTTTTCAAAACTATTTAGCAATATAACGTCTCGAGTGTAAGGAACTCAATTTTGTTGCGCTAAATTAAGCATAATAAACTTGAGTTCCATGGAACTCGAGCTTCAAAGACTCAACTTCCAGGAAACTCAAATAGCAACACCAAGAAGATGAACAAACCCGAAGACGAAGAAGAAACCAAACCAAAAAATACGAAGAAGAAACCCAAACAAAAACACATAGAAACAACAAATAGGAAAGATCAAACCCAGACATAAACCACAAAGAAGGCGCCCACGAACCCAGATGTCCTTAACCCAAATCATTCGGCTTAGACTTCAGGCAGCGACAACGAAGGTTCCAAAGGTGATGGCAGCGAAGCTCAAAGTGAAGGTTTGTCAAATTCCTTCATTTTCTTACCTAGGTAAAAGGGTTTGACGATGATTTGTTGTTTTTCTTATTTGAATCTTTAGATTGATGATGTTTTTCTTTTTGGGTTTATTGGACATCGAGTTTTATTAGACTCAATTTAGAACCACAAAATTGATTGTCCCGCATTCGAGATGTTAGTTTGCAAAATAGTTTTGAAATAGTGCTAATTAACGAAATTTTTTGAGTTTTAATGTTATACTGGGAAAAAAAAAAAAAAAAATCCCTCTGCAATCTCAATCTTAATAAATTTCTAAAAATAATCCCTAATCCTAATTCCATTTTGAACAAGAAAAAACCCCAGTGAGTGATGGCGGCCACCGAAGATAAATCATCATCATCAGAAGAAGAGGTAATGGTGAGGAAAATAGGATGTTACGGAGAGAAGGTGAGAGTGTTAATGGTTGGGGAAGACTCAGCTGCGGAGGAAACGATGTTGCTTTGGGGAATCCAACAGCCCACACTCTCAAAACAAAACGCATTCGTCTCCCAAACCTCTCTCCAACTTCGCCTCGACGCTTGTGGCCACACTCTCTCCATTCTCCAGTCTCCATCTTCTCTAACCAAGCCTGGTGTCACTGGAGCCGTCATGTGGGACAGTGGCGTCGTACTTGCTAAGTTTCTTGAGCATGCTGTGGACTCCGGATTGCTTATTTTTCAAGCCAAGAAGGTTGTTGAATTGGGTTCTGGTTGTGGCTTAGTTGGCTGTGTTGCTGCTCTTTTAGGTGCTCATCAAGTTTTTCTTACTGATTTGTTTGATAGACTTAAGTTATTGAGGAAGAATGTTGAGGTCAATTTGGGACAGGGACAAGCCCATCTCAGGGGTTCTGCCACTGTTATGGAACTTGAATGGGGTGATCATCATCCTCACAAGGATCTACTTCACCCTCTACCTGATTATGGTAGGTAGTTATTCTTTGATTTTTCATTTCTTTTTCTTCCATAGTTGTAAATTAACATGAAATTTTCCTATAATATAAGTAGATGAAATCTAGCTAACCAAATATATTTATTTATTTATTCATTCATTTTTTGTTATATCTCAATTGGGTTGTGTCCTATTTTTCCAAAAATTACTGTTTCATCTCTTCTTAGGTTATAAACAAAAGATATTTTCATTACTTTAGTTGGCTGGTTTTTGGGCATATGTAGGAGTAGGAGACTCAAATAGTACTTATGATTTTAGAGATAAGATATTGCCTAGATTTAGTGTTATGAAATAAATAGTTAGGCGTCTTCAGCCAAGGTTTTATTTTGAGATTACACAGTTACTGTAAGCATCAGTATGAAAAATCATATATCTGTCTGAAGCATCTGTTTTAGGTGCTGCACTGAAAATTTCATTAGTGGGATGGGCAGCTTTAAGAATATATAAGCTATAATGACTTTTTTTGGTTGTCTTACTCTTCATTGTAGTGAAATCTTTTCTGTGGACCAACCTAATTGTTTCTTGATGTTGATCATTACATGATTCTACCCGCTTTCTTATAATTTGATACTCATACATATTTTGTTTTAGGGGTAATTACACTCCCTGACACTTCACCCCCAACTTAAAGGGAAAAAACACTTTCCCCCTTGACATTAAATTGACCAAATTTTGTTAAATTAATATTAAAAATATTGTGTACTAACTTGTCATTTGCTTAGGGGCAGGTTTTCAAAATTATCTTATTTCATAATTCAAATTCAATGTTTAAAATTTTTAAATTAAAGTGTATTTTAAAATATTAAGTGTGAATTTTGCTTTCCCCCCTTTTTTCAACGGGTTATAGAGAGATTTTTCATTGCAAGTGTTTTGGTGTTTGATAAATTTAGCATTTTTATTCTAAACTTATCAATTTTTTTTTTACTCACAATGGTTAAATTTTTGTAAAGAGATTTTTATAAAAATTTAGAATATGTTATTACTAATATAAACAAAAGGGGGGGGGGGGTGTTAATTTTTTCAAATCTTAACGAAGGGGAGTGTTTTTTCCCTTCAGATTTGGGGTGGAGTGTCATTTTTCCAAACCTCAAGGGAGGGGAGGGTAATTACCCCTTTGTTTTATTTGACCTTTTCAATTCTTATATTTTTAAAACTGTCCTTTTTTGTGACAAGATTCTATTTTTTTCAGTGCTTGGTTCTGATGTAATTTATAATGAAGAAGCAGTGATGGATTTGGTGGCTACTTTACTGCAACTCTCTGGATCTGAAACAACGATCTTTTTGGCTGGTGAACTTCGAAATGGTAAGAATTTTTTTGTTTCTTCTTTCTGTTATGATTATTGTCTCAATACTTCTTCCTGTTGCAGATACTATCCTCGAATACTTCCTAGAAGTTGCAATGAAGTATTTCATAGTTGGGCGTGTGGATCAGCCACAGTGGCATCCAGATTACTGCAGCAGCCGTGTTGTTTTATACATTCTAGTGAAGAAGTGATAGAGAGAATTAAGATCAGTTCTTTGCCTATTCTTTTGTAAGTTGGCAATAATATCTGCATTTTGCTTGGGCTTTGTCTCAAATGAATGAAATGATAAAGGGTAGGGTTAGGTTGGGGTAACTTGGTTCAAATATAAGTTACTAATCACCAAGAGATATGAAAAAAGGATTGTTAAGCAACCTTTGGGCCAAATTATCGGTTGAAGCAGCAAAGTGCCTCGCTTTGACCCCTGGTCATTAGAGTGTGAAGGGCATTTATCTTATGGTATAAACATAAGTGTGTAGGCTTATTGAAAAGAAGAATATATGTATTCTTGGTCATTAGAGTGTGAAGGGGGTTTATCTTATGGTATAAAAAAAAAGGTGAGTAGGCTTATCAGAAAGAAAAATATGTGTTCTTTTAAAATAGTTGCTTTAGGTACTCGATGGAAATTCTTAACTATGTGATTTAATAATAGCCAAACTGTTAACATTTATTTCACATATTATTCGTGGCAAAAGAATTTCTTAATTGCAGTTATCAACCTTGAAAGAAATTAGCACATCTTTCCTTAATCTTCTAGTGCTTTTCATGTACATGTTTTTATTCCAAAACATGTATAAACTGAACCTTATTCTAGTCAATTTTTTAGCTCATATGAGACCTTAGTCATATAAATGAACCATCAAAGACATGATGTAGCAAGTTGTTGTGGCATTTTAATTGATAAATGCATTATCAAAGATTTCTAGATCTATGGTAAGATTATCCAAAGTCTTAGCTACCGAATTATTGTTCCAAATGTTAGTTAATCGAAGCTAATAGCTTAACAAATTTTGTCATCAAACCGAAATTCTATGTTTAATAGAGTGTAAAAAAATTGGGGAGATGTGGCAAAGGTCATTGTGCTTCACTGTCTTTTCTCTGCATATTTGTCAGGTCAGCCTTTAATAACTGTTAGAGAAACAAAATGTACCAAGCCTTCTATAGATTGGAGCTTTTGATTGTCAATGATCTTTGGTCTTTGGAGCTTTTGGTAGAAATATCATCCGCGTAGGATCCCTTGATGTGATTGTATGTAACAATGGCAGGGCCAGAATCAGCATCATTGTATACTTTTTACCGTTTTTGGCTCCAAATTAAGAAAAAAGAACTATTTATTCACAAGTAATAATGATCATTAGTTATTACGATCATTAGTTATTACTTATTAGAGAAGTGAAAATGATTACTAGTAAAATCAAGTACGCTATGTCTTTGAAGAGCAGGCTTGTTTGTCTTGATATTGGGAAATTGCAAACTTAGCATTTGTGATGCCCCTCTGGAACATCTTGCTGAAATTCTCACCATCCCTGTAATAGGGGTTGACTGTATACTTCCCCCCACTCCCCCCTCCCCACATCCCACCCCTGCCCCCCCCCCCCCACCCCAAAAAAAAAAAGGGATGAAACTCTGCCTATCATTTCTGTTTTGTTATATTTTAAAGAAGAAATAATTCAGTCTGCTTGTGATGGTGATTATTACACCTGAGATCAATGTCTCTAAATGATTAATTTCATGCGATTAATGCCTCTCAAACTACCAACAGTTAGGCTGCAGGTAATTTGTTACAAGTTACAACTATTAGAAAATTGTTTTACCTAATTCAGTTTTGCCTAACTGTTTTAGTTTAATTGCTTCTTCACTTGATGGTTTTGTAACTGCACCAGTATCTTGATTCTTGAGTTGCCATTGCACCAGTATCCTCAACATGCCTCCTCAAACTGATGGGCAGGGAGATGAGCATCAGTTTGTCTTGAAGAGAATTAGGGCTTGGAAAAAAAATCAGCTCACTACTCATTGCTCGATATGAACTTGACTTCTAAATCCTTTCGTACTGCATGTTTGTGGACAAAATGGAAATCTACTAATATATGTCTTGTTTGAGTGCGGAACATGGGGTTAGAAGCAAAGGCAAGGATTGATTTATTATCACACTTAATACGAGGTGAAGTAAGAGCAAAGACTCGTGAATAATGAAAAATCATACAAATGCCCGGCAGTTCTGCAGTACAAGAGGCTAAGGATCTATACTTACCCTCAGTGGAGGATTGAGATACAGTTGCCTGCTTCTTGGCGATCCAGGTGATTGGCTTAGACCAAGAAAAATACTGTAGCCAGCAGTAGACTGATAGTCTGATGGGTCCAACCCTTTCAGCATCACTGTATGCTGATTGATTCGAGTGATCCTGGTTGAAAGAAGATACAATGATTTAATGAATCCTTGAGATAGCATAAAATATGCTTTGCTGCTGTGTAATGAAGGTCGGTAGTGTTCTGCATAAATTGACAGACAATGTCAACAGTAAAACCAAAATCAAGGCTTGTAAAGTTGAGGTAATGGAGAGAGCCAACAAGACTTCACGGTAGGATCAGCAAGAGAGCTGCAAGCTATTTTACAAAGATGATGGGATGGAGAAGTAGGGGTAGAGCAAGGTTTACAATTGAACACGCACACACACGTGTGTATATTTATGGTGATCATGTAAAATGGTGATCTGGGATCCTTTTGCAGGCTACATTCAGGTCTCGCGTCCTTCATAAAGAATATTCTACCTTCCTTCTAGGTTTAACACAAATCCGAGTTTTCAAAAATGATTTGTTCTCTAATTTACTGTCTTGCACATCATTCAATATTTTTCAATTAGATGTGAATTTTGACAAATTAATTTTTGGATTATATTATCTTCGTATATTCTTTATACGTGAAAATTTTCAAGTTAATCCAAGACCAATAGTCATGTCAGTCATCAATCAATTGTTTAAATTTAAGTTTTGTAGTTTAAAATAATGAACAAAAGATGAGTTTATGGATTAAATGGTAAATTATTGGAAAAATCGGTTTTGCATTTCATACAAAACTCACAGCAAAAGCAACACAAGGATCTTCTTCATTATAGAACAAAGAACAAAATGCGTACCTTGATGCAGTAAATTAAAAACAAGACAACAAGACTTGAGAGTGCCTTCAATCTTCATCCCAATCCCACATGGTGCCCAAGATGAATAGTCTCTCAATCAGTTTTTAAGTATGTTGATTTTTCAAAAGAAAATGTTCTCAAAGATATTGCAGAGAAAAACCGTTTTCTCTTCTTTTAATCATACGCGCATTTTTAACTGCCTTGGTAGTTATTTTATTTAATAACTCTTATTAAATAAATAATTGATTATTTACTTGGGTCAGTCTTTTGGGTCAATCCAATTGGGCTTAAGTGTGTAGCTTGGGATGAGACCAAAAGGACTAATAAAGCTCTAGCTCCAATGAGCTTCATACTTATCTATCAACTCTTGACAAGCCTAAAGTTACCATTAATTATATAACAAGTATCACTATAGAAATATAATTGAACTCTAGGCCTTATTAATAAATTATATCTCAAGACTATAATATAATATCATTTGGCCCTCTAAGAAATATCCATAGTGAACAAAGTCATAATTAAATTGTCACTTTGTAAACAACTATTTTATTCCTTGAGTCTCCGGTTTAATCTTTTAGTAATTTTAATAAATATAAACTTTAGTAACTTCTTACTGAAGTGGCCAGCCTTGAATAACCAATTCCCATTAAACTTATCTCAATAGGATATTTTATATCTCTAAAGAAAGAGATTATGGATCTCATCTTGAGAATATGTATTTTCTCAACACCACGTGTGGTTACCCAATATACTGAGGTTTTGACCGTTAAATTAGATTTTACTCCTAATATATCAAAGTAACCTACATTTCATGATAAGGTTTACTATCCTCTCAAGATTGAGAGTTTATGAAATTAGGAGTAGTGAGATTAATTATCCAAGTGATAATTGTTAATTATATAATTAATTTCACGCAGTCCAGTTCAATATATCTTACATATTTAAGACACATCAACTAGAAGTCTCCACTAATATGATCAAGACAAACTATCTTAGTTGATGTGTTATAGTCTTCGCAGATAAAACGCACAATTTCATCATCGACTACAAACTACATTTTGAATTTACAAGAAATTTGTGATTTATATCTTCTATAATTAAATCACATACAATGCATCTGAAAGACTATGATAATGTTCAATTAGTTCATATACAAATAGTCTTATATAATTAAACAATTTAATCATTTATAACACGCCAATAAATTGAATTTTAGAGCATAAACCCTAACATAAATAACATATTATTTTCATAAAAATTGACATGCATGCTAAGAACGTATAGAATATGTAATCCAACTATGAGGTTTTTATAACATAAATTCAATAACAAGTTATTAAGTAATATAATATTGTTTAGAGAATCAACTTTATATATTATTTATTGTTTAAAAATCATTCTTGTTTTTTGAGACATAAAATTACTATTGGGCTACAGGTTAAATATTTTGGGGGTCTTCTTAGAGATAAATAATAATGCAAATCATTCTTCCATTTTTTTGAAAAATATCAATTATTTTCCTACAATTTTTGGATCCATTTGTAGAATCTTGGGACATATTGTGCAAGTTTTGGTCTTTTAGTCTATGTAATGGAGGGCCTTGAATCCTTATCAAGAATATTTGGGAAAAAGAGGGGTTCTTAGTCTGGGGTCTTAAGACTAAGAACCAGCCTTGTATATACATCCAGTATTTCACAAGTTATAAGGATTGTACATTCATCAAATTCATATGCTGTAAAAGACAAAACGTATAGATGTAATAGTTGTTTACCATGGTCTTAGTGGTATACGTGGTATTACCTTTATCTTTACGTAACAAAGTTAATGAATTCGCATTGAAGACCTCATTTTTTATTCAACAAAAAAAAAAAGATATAATGGTCTAATGAAATAATTTTCCAAGACATATTGACATATAAACAACCCGTAATCACAAACATGACATAAAATATAAAGGAAGAGGGAGAGGGAGAGAGAGAATTCAAATTGAGAAAGAACAGAGGTGAGAGAAAAAATATAAAATAATAATATGCATAACTACAATAACCGTGCATATATGCACGGTTGTAGTAATTATGCATAAATATATAATTTTACACTCACTAATGTAAGTATTTTTTTACACATTTAAAATAAACAGTTTTTTTTTTATAAGAAAATAAACAATTTTTTCTATTTTGTAAAACTTTACATTATCTGATACAATTGTTCTAATACATAAGTTTAAATTCCCCCCCAGTTTAAAGTGATTTGACGTTGTCCGTATGGCCTTCTGAATAATATTTTTACTTCACCCCTCCTCATGTAATTTTTAAGCTTTAAAATTGTGAGTAGTTAAAGACACGTGCCTTTTCCCATACCATTCCACGATATATATATATATATATATACATGTCATCAAAACTCGAAAGGTATCGAACGGTATCTCCTTGCTTAGTTGAACTACCGCTATATACTTTCCATTTTGTATATGTCGTTATTAGGTAAGGAAGGTGAGACTTCCATCCAAAAAAAGCAAACCCAAAACGTCAAGAGATAAAGTCAAATAAGGAACCTCAATTCCTTCTATTATACAGTATTATGCATATATTACAAGGCCTTTTAGTTGAAGAAAGCAAAGGGAAAAAGGTGCAAATTCTAATGTCTATACCAATGGCAAATCACCAAAGAATTCATCCAGCAGTGGATGTGGAAGCTCCACCAACAATTCCTTTGGTGTCTCGTGGTTCACCTCTATCAGAAAAAGGTAGTCCGGCTCGGCCTCGCGCTCCTATACAAATGCATACTATTCCCATTACGGTGAGCCATGCCAAGCCACCAAAAAATGGAACTGGTTGTTGCAAATGCATATGTTGGACAATTAGCCTCCTTGTTCTCCTACTAGTTATAGTTGGAGCCACTGCTGTCATTCTTTACTTCGTCTTCCAACCAAAACTCCCTACATACTCGATTGATAACTTGAACATAAGCCGATTAGGCCTCAACATTGACATGTCCCTATACGCTGAATTCGACGTGAAGATCACAGCCTACAATCCCAACAAGAAAATCGGAATTTACTACGAGAGAGGAAGCCAGTTGAGCGTGTGGTATACAAACAAAAAGCTTTGTGATGGATCACTACCAAAGTTCTACCAAGGTCACCAAAATAAGACTGTGCTTCATGTGCCCTTGACTGGACAAACACAATACGGTAGCACTTTGATGACAGCCCTGCAGCAACAACAACAAACGGGTCAAATTCCCTTGGATCTTAAGGTTGATGCACCTGTGTCAATCAAACTTGGAAAGTTGAAGCTGAAGAAAGTCAGGGTCTTAGCGGAATGCTTGTTGGTTGTAGATAGCTTATCTGCAAATAATGTCATCAGCATTAAAGCTAGTAATTGTAGGTACGGTATGAAGCTTTAGATTTATCTTTCTTGTCCATTATGTCAGGGCTGCTCTCCTCGTCTGGACTTTTTTTTTTTTTTTTTCCTTTCACTTCTGTATCCCATTCCCATGTTTTAGAAGGTTGATTCTTTTTTCCTGCATGTATTGTATCACTTTAGTTACAGTGGCGTTGACTATATATATATATATATATATATATATACTAGTCGCAAACTTGTGCGTTGCACGGAAAAATTTTGCATAGATGTATAATATAATTATGTTTGTCTTGAATTGAAACAAACATAATATTGGCTGTAAAAAATGAAAAAATGAAAAAAATAAAAAAGTCATATTAGGAATTCTCTAGATAACCGATGCAATTAAATTCTTATAGATCTTTATATGGCTACATATGCACTTCATAGATGAAAGTAATAAATAAAGGAGAGATTTTAAGAGGTTATACATAAAAGTTATTAAAAGGTAAAAGTTAATGCTAAAAGCTTGATGTCAAACTCACTCAACAAATGGACTTTATGGCCGATAACTTCTCTACACAAAATGGGGGTGTTTGGGTACTCAAAAGCCTGAGACATTTACGCTCTGTTTGTTTCAATAATGATGTTTTCTAGAAACTGAGTCATTTTTTAAAAAGTATTTTCTATAAAACTATCTCATTTTTCAATGTTTGATAGCAACTTTAAATAAATTGAAAAACAACCTCTTAACTTCCCTTATTTAGCTTGCTGTAAGATAGAGTTGTTTTCCAAAAAAATTTAATGGAAAACAATCTCTAAAAATAAGCCATACTTTTTATATTGACCAAAGATAGTTTTCCTTTGACTTATATTTTTTTATGCTACCAAACATTAGAAAATAAGGAAAATCATCTTTACACAAGGTTTTCTATTGAAACAAACTGAGCGTGCAAGAAAAACAAAATTGATGTGCAACCTCACTCGACACTCACACATCCCATGTGCTGGGGAGTTAAATGTTAGTCACGCTTTTTGAAAAAAATAATAATAATATAATGATAGGTCTATTAGATTATTTATTTCAAGAGTAGACAAAACATGAACACATAAGGGCATAAGACAAATCGACCAAAATTGTCATACACCATAGTTTGAGAAAATATTTTGTAATCTCATTGTTTACGAAATATTTATCAATCTATTACTTTTTTAAAATTCAATTTTGTGAAAATCGAGTTTTTCATGGTACTTGAGTTCATGGAACTCGACTACCATGAAAAAATTTTGAAAATTTTTTATGTAACTGGAATTCATGAAACTCGAGTTTCAAAAAAGTTGTAGATTATTAAATATTTCACAAACAATAATAAATCTATACATATTTTGTCTAACAGTGATTTTTAGTCATTTTGACGAAGCAAACCATTAGGTACTTTTCCTAAAGAAAAAATTGGGCTTTGTGAATTGGAGGGTGAAAAAGGGTCTTTTTTTAGTTTAATGGGAAACTTTGGAAATAGGCCTGGGGTGTTTGCAACAACTTCAAATCCTCCACAAATTCTAACCTCATTACCATTAATGTTGATTTTTACAATCCCATAAATTTAGCGGGTCTTGAGGATTGCATTTCCTTTTAGAGAAACAATCCCAGGTGGGATTAAGTCAACCTAATCAGCATAAACCAAACCAAACCAAACCAGCATGCTTTTTTATGAAATCTTATTGCTTTAGGCTGATGTTTTTGCTATACACCCTGACCAAAGCGGGTTCCCCCTTCAACTAGAGGATCTTCCTGATGCCTCTAAATTGATATGAAGTCCTAAAAAGCTCCAGCCTCTAGAGTTCATCTCACATCTCAAAGAAAAGTCAAAGTCCTCATTAGTTTATGTACGGAAGTACCAGTGTCACACATTCACTAAATTCTAGAATTAGTTTTCTTTGTCTCTGGAAGCACAAAGAAAGAGTTTTTCTTTTTTTCTCCCATATAATTGCTCCAAATATATATTCACTTTTGTGATTGGAAAACAAATTGGTTGGAAATTTCCTCTTTTGTGTGTGTGTGGGGGGGTGTGGGGTGTGTTTGTTGATTCAAGCACAATTACAAAGCGCACTGCTAACCATTTTCACTTTCCGTGTTGATGCGAGTGACTTCCTCAACTTGAACATGGGTCCGAAAGGCAAGCAATAAAAGTTTGATGATGCATGGCAAAGCAATGGAAAAACCCCAACATGATTCCTACAACTTACTAATTGTAAGTGTAATTTTGCCTTCTCCTACCCGATTGTGATTTGCTTACTAAAACCTAGGTGTGAGTGATGTCTACTGTATACTTTCTTTATTTCTGTTCTATTCACAATTTTTTTACCAAACAACCATCAAACACATTCAAGATCCAATCTTTTTTTTTATTATTACTTAAACCTACATTAAGCATCAAACCCTATTCAAGGACCCTTCAAGATCTCATTAAAAGAATATGTTTATATATATATATATATTAGAACTGAATTCTTAAAGATCCTACGTACATCCATTCATTTGATTTTGACCTAAAGTTTAGGTTTTTATAAAAACCCAGAATCTTCATAATTCACAAATCACTATTCCTACAGCTTTAAAAATAATAAAAACAAAAATTTAAAAACCAATACCCATCTCATTTACGTTTTAATATTCTGAAACCAGAACACCCTTTCCAAATAACAATAATATTCTAACAATTTCGTTAGTTGCCCGGGTATGAAAGAATGTGGGAAACTAGCATCTCGAGTTTTAAAAACTCGAGTTTCTAAAGCTCGAGTTCAGTGATTTTTGCTCCCTTAGCTGGACAAAATTGTCACATGGAGCCACGTAGAAATCGAGTTTATAAGACTCGAAATCTGCAACATAAAAAGAATTCCACAGCACTTTCAAACGGCTTATTACAAATTTGAGTTCAAAATCCTCAAACAAATCCACAACACTTTCGCTCTGCCCGCAAACTCACTCACTCACTCACTCACTCACTCACTCATTCGCTCTCAAGCAATCGTTGCCCAGTGCTGAAGCAAAATTGTAGCCCATTGTCATTCACTTATTCACTCTCGAGCAACCATATTCTCAACGCCGTTCGTAGCCCACCGTGCCGAAGGTACTCTCTCTTTCTTCTCAATACTTTGTCGTTTTTTCTTCTTAGATTCCTCTGTCTCTCTCTCTCTCTCTTTCTCCAATTTTAGATTTTGGAATTTCATTATGTGACCTAGGGTTTTTCGTTTTTCAATTTCGGATGTTTTCGGTTTTTTTGTTTGTGTTTTTTTTATTGGTGTTCTGAGAACATGGTTATGTTTTGGCAATGAGAATATGGTTATGTTTTGGCAATGACATTAGTTTTTATGTGATTGTTAGAATTGAAAAAAAACAAATTAAATGTGGGATTTCAAAAGTAGGAAATTGAAGTGCTTATGTTACATTCTGTTGAGAAGAAGATGTACCCTAATTCAAGCTCTATTATAGTTAAATAGTTACTCAACCCCCACCCCCCAAAAAAACATTTACTTAAAATAGACATGCAGTGAAAGAAGGCCATATTGGACAGGACATGACAATTTGATTTAAGAGATTTTTGAGAGGGTCTTGTGCTATGCCCGGCTTTGAAGTTAGTTAAATATTGATTGATGCTACGAAGTTGTTATGGTTTTGTAAATGATAAAGGTATAGGTCCTATACCGGATTTTTTACTTTTTTATTTTTAAGCACTGGTGTTAGAGTAGTTGCATATTCATATATAGTGTAATTCAAATATTTAAATCTTTCCTTTTGTGTGTTCTTTTATTTATGTTCACTCAGCTACCTTGCTAGTATTACAATTATTTTTTATGAATATATCGTACAAAATATTTTAGAAAAATTATTAAGACATACTAGAATTATTCATTGCAAGAATTATCATCATTTGCATATTTCATTAAAAAAAAAATTCCTGGAACAATTTTCTTTTTCGTGTTGCAGAGAAAGACTGGTGGACTGGTGATTTGGAGGTCTGGCACTTCTCTTTCTCTGTATAGAGGAGTGAGCTTTGAGGTTCCTGAGGTGAAATTGAACAAACGAATACTTAAGAAAAAAGAGTTTCCTTCTAATTCCTTACCAACAGCTACTGAAAAAACTACTAGGGGTCCTTCTGAATCTGTTACTGATGGTAACGTGCAAGCACCCCAAGCAAATTCAAATTCAACTGCTGTAGAGAAGAAAGTCAGGGAACCGTTGCCAGAAGTGAAGTATGAGGATGAAGTAGACAAACTTTTAGATGGTCTGGGTCCTAGGTACACAGATTGGCCTGGGTTTGATCCATTACCCGTAGATGCAGATATGCTCCCAGCAGTTGTTTCTGGTTACCAACCTCCATTCAGAGTACTTCCTTATGGAGTTAGATCAACGCTTGGAGCAAAGGATGCAACAAATTTACGAAGGCTTGCCAGGGTTCTTCCTCCACATTTTGCATTAGGTTTGCCTCTTTTCTTGCTTTCCTTAACATCAAATTGAAAATGTTCTTTTAATTGTGCATGAAATATTCTGTCTCCAGGTAGAAACAGGCAGCTCCAAGGTCTAGCTATGGCTATGATTAAATTGTGGGAAAGAAGTTCAATTGCAAAGATTGCACTTAAGCGTGGTGTACAACTGACTACTAGTGAGAGGATGGCTGAAGAGATCAAGGTAATAAAATATACCTAGTCAACCTTTCTGACTTTAGGAAGTACTTCTTCCCTAATATGCACCTGTTAGCTCACTTCTCTTTTTTTCCTCTGATCTTATTTACTAATTACTGAAATGGCATGCTTTCTTTTTGAGAATTTTGGACTCGTATTTTGTATACTAATATGAGAAATCTGACCAATCAGATGTAGATCCTTAACTTATTATTTCCATCTAAGATCAAATGCACACATGGCTTGATTATGTAGACAGTTACTGGTAACTTTCTCAGATTATATGCGTTTATTCCATGTTAGTTATGTAGTCAAGCCTTGTAGAGTGGTAACTTTCTCAGATTATATGCGTTTTTCCCCCCAACAGAAGCATGCTCTATTTTAGGCAGAGAGGCATGCTCTATTGCAGCGTTTATTTCCCAGTGGAACTCAAGTCTCTAAAACTCGAGTTTCACTGGGAATTTTTTTTTTCCCCCAACAGAAGCATGCTCTGTTCCCCCCCCCCCCCCCCAAAACATGCAACAAACCAAAAACTGAAATGTGTGCACACACCTGCTGAGAAACATAGATAGAGAAGCTAAGAATGTAATCCACAAATACTCATTGAGAGGTAGACAAGTTAAGAATGTAAATGCACTTAAATTACATCAAAAGGCGTTGTCATTAGGCACCAAACTATAGAAATTGTTATGCTCTTTGCATAACCATAGTTTTACAATGTAAATGCACTCAAATCACAACAAAAGTCATTCTCAATATATCAACATTCTAAACATGTCCAACCACGCTTAATTTGCAGTTCTAACCATACTACTCAAATCACAATCTTCATAGAGGTACATTGGATAGAGAATTACAAGTACATTCAACAAAAACCAAAAAGTTCACATAGAGCCAATACAACGTAGTCACTTTTCCTAAGATCGACGGTCCGCATGACAAAAACGTCATCCATGGAAGCATGCCTGAAAAACGTAGAGTAATTACGTTAGGAGACAAGATAGTAAACATTAGGTAAACATCGAATGAACAACAATTATTTAACCGATGCATAACTTTTTTCCATCTACCTACCTCGTGTGGAACATGGCCGCTTGTGGAAGCGCCACGGGACTGCGGACATTTTCTGCGGTTATGCCCGGAAGCATGACACAATCCACATGTCTACTTGGGTTGACTCTCTATCAAATTTGCGTCCTCCTTCCGCCATCCCGGTTCTCGATCCTTATTCCTCACTCCATCCATCTCATTCCTTATTCTTGACTTCATCGGTCGACCTTTGGCCCGCAACAATGCCGGATTAGGCAACCACTTTGGCCCCATGGGATCCCTCCACAATGACTGTGACTTAGGAACCACAAATGCATGCTCATAAGTGTTAAGGGCATGGTTCAAACCATAACATGGGTGAATATATGTGGTCGAATCAATATGTAAATAGTCACATACTCTAATTGCATGTGAACACGGAATCCCTATGTTTTGCCATTTCCCACAACTGCATGTTTTTTCCCGTAACCGAACTTCGTAACTGTGGTTTCCCCCTCCTGCGCTACACGTGTTGAGTTGGGTAACTACTTGAAATATCAGCTCTTCATTGCTAAATGGCTTGAGATAGTGTTTCTCAGATTTACGCTTATTTCCATCCCACGTGGATAAGGCATATTCACTCCATTTCTTACCCTCTGACAACTCATAATGGTATTCTTTGTGCCGGTCGTGGAAATATTGAACAAGTTTGTTCCAAGTGAACTTAACCAACGCGGCAATAGGAAGGCCCCGTGCACCTTTCAGTACACCATTGAAACACTCTGATATATTAGTTGTCATTGCCCCAAAACGTCTCCCACCATCGTGTGACTAGGTCCACATATCCACAGACTCGCTCATTAGGTATGTGTATGGTAGATAATCTTGATTCTTTTCCTTACCATCCCTCCCCGTCACCTTCTTCTTCTTCCTAATGGCCTCAATTTCCACCTACTTAATGGACTCCATTATGGTAGCAAATTTAACTACCTGACTAGCATATCCCGCTTTCAACACCGCTGACTTTAGAGTCGAGTTCTAAAAATGGGTGTTGAAGTTGCTAACAACATGTCGAAAGCAATATCTATGAAATACCCATGTTTTTCCATCATCCCTTCTAGGCCAGTTTGCAATGGCGTTTTTGATACCGAGATGTCGGTCAGAAATTATGCAAATGCCTTCGTCAGGTATCAGGTGGTCAATCGTTCCTCTGAGGCATCATAAAAACCACCTCCAACTGGACCCTGACTCACAATCCACAACAGCAAAGGCGAGAGGGAATACCTTGTTGTTAGTATCGGTTGCCATTGCGACCAACAACTTTCCCTGATATTTACCATACAGATAGGTCCCATCAATACTGATAACCGGCTTGCAATATTTGAATCCTGATATGCATGGACCGAAAGACCAAAACACATAATGCAACAACACGGTGTGATCTTCATCGGTGGGTGTGACACGATAGCAAAACTGGGTAGTCGAGTCCTGATCAATATATGCCATTAGCAACTTTTGCAGCCTTTGGTAAGACTCTTCCCAATCTCCAAACAAAAACGCAATCGCCTTTTGTTTCGCATCTCATACCTTGTAGTAAGAAGGCTTATGGCCATTATATTTCGACTCTATCAGAGATCTGAGATGCTTACTTTGAGTAGTGTGATCCTCACGTAACTTGTTATAGATTTCTACTGCAATAAAATTACAACTCATCATTCTACCATCATTTCGCACCCCAGTCGGTATACACGTGTGAGGACCCACATACACGATGACCATCCATAGTCCGTGGAGATCGGGCTTCATAACTGCGTAGACATACCACTTGCATGACTCATGCACACATTTCGCACAAAGATTTTTCGTCGTCGACCTAGTGATCTTAAAATGTTTGTTTTCCTTGAGGGCACAAATTGTTAATACGCGCTTCACCTCCACTTTATTGGCAAAAGTCAACCCTTTACACAAATTCATCTCCTTTCTCCAAGTAGACACAAATGACATCTCAATATGTGAAGAATCAACCATATTTTTCCAAGTATTTGCAGAGAATAACAACGCAGAAGGTGCGTAGGAAGGGATTGTGTTCGTAATGTTTTGGACACTAATAACATTGTCTGCATCAGGTTCACTACCGTCCAATGTCTCATCGTCATCAATGTCCCTCTCAAAGTCCTCAAAGTCCCGAAAGTCCCCTCTGTCAATCATGTCTTCATACTCATCTTTATCAGCAAAATCTTCACTGTTAATGGCAAGATTCTCATCAACATAGTCGTCATCATCATCGTCATCATCATTGTTAACGGCAGTAGTCTCATCAACATAGTCGTCGTCGTCATCATCATCATCATCATCATCACCATCGGCATGAACAGCATCATCCTCTACATGTGTAGAATACTCATATTAAGCATCCGGAATCGTAACCTGTAAGCTTGTGGTTGTTTGTTGAATATCCTCTTGCCATACTGCACGCGGCTCCAACTGTATGTACAACTCAATGTTAGTTACTTCAACTATACTCTCCAACTTGTCAAACATGATCTTTACATGTTTGTCTGTTTCTATCACCATATACTTGTAATTAATCTGTTGCTTCAAGATTTCATTTGGCATACGATAAGTAATTTGTATGTTGTGCACATCAAGATTCTCACACAACTCTTCCATGACAAACATCTTCAATTCGTCAAGGGTCTTCAACCTACGATCAATTTGGGTATAATAGGTCTTTATACCTGGCCCCTCAAATGGCAATCCATTGTTTGCATTGGCATTCTTAGGCGGACCACCGTTGTATATGATTATAACAATATCAGGCATTGTGAACCTGTTCAAGTCAAGTACTATGTTAGTTAAATCACATAGTCGTAAAGTGGAGAAAAAAAGTAATGCGATCTTAAGGCTGAACATATCCAAGCCAGATTATAGAGTGCCCCATTGCCCATTAATATCTAAAGGCCAAGACATAAACCTTCTAATCCTAGTGGATGGAGAGACGGAAATATCTATTACTCCATTGTGTGGTGACCTATAGTGCCTAAAAGGGTTCTGAAAGAACTAGGTGGGTAGAGGAGCATGATTACATACCCATTCATTACATTCATTCACTACCCATTTCATACCCAAACCAATAATAAATAAAGTCAAAAAAACTTGTAAGATCATGATAAAAATAAAAGCCTAGAAATGATAAATAAAATTTTGATAACAAAAACTATGCAAATAAATACTCAAAAAATTAACACTAACAAAACAAAGTTCTATAATTCACAATATTGATAAATTATCTAAGTTATGTTAACTATCTACAAAATAAATGGTCAAACTCTTTAACCCACACCCATAGACAACATACCCAACTACAATGACAATCAAATTATGCAAACCCTTACCTGAGATATGAATTTGCTGAGAGGAAAGAGCAGTGAGAGTGGACAATGTGGTTTTGTGAGAGTGAGAGGCAATGTGGTGTGAGAGTTAGTGAGGCTGAGAGGAGGATGCTCTGTTTTTTAGTTTTCTCTGTCAGAGTTAATATGAGTGTGAGAGTTAATATGGGCTGAGTGTTGTGTTTTTAATATATTGTCCAGTGGAACTCGAGTCTATAAGACTCGAGTTCTATGAGTTATTATTTTGTCCAGTGGAACTCGAGTCTATAAGACTCGAGTTCTATGCGTTTGATAAAATATTTTTGCCTATGAAAATCGAGTCTTAAAGACTCGATTTTTATTTCACTCAAAACGAGTTTATAAGACTCAAGATCCATGTGGCATTTTTGTCCACCTCAGCGAGCGCAAAGCGAGTACAAAGCAAGTCTTGGAGACTCGAGTTTTAATGTGAATCTCGAGTTTCAAAAACTCGAGATGTTAGTTTCCTTTATTCTTTCAAATGTTGTCTAACTTACTACATTGATGCCCTCCACACCGCTAATCTGCACATTCTCCCCTGAAACCAGTCTATTAGGGTATATTCGGATTGGGAACCCTCCCAAACCAAATCTATTACCATCCCTGTAGTAAGAGAATAAACAGGTCATGACAGTTTGAACCGCAACATACAAAATGTTGTGGATTTGGCTGTTGGATGTCTGCAATAAACACTCTTTATCACGTAATATAAAACTTTGAAAAAAGATCCCTGATGATGATATTTTTTATTAGACAGATTGACTTTGCAAGAAAAAAAGAGATGATTTCAATAAAATTAATGTAGCAAAACGGCCATTACTTGGTCCCCCAGACATGCAATTATTTTAGTAGCAATAACAAGTCGTTCTTCATTGACATGTGTGAAAATATTAATTGAAGCAGTTAACTGTTAGCGCGGATCAACTCTATACAAATGTTCAACTAGGTATTAGTTAATGTACATATATGATATATCAATTCTGTCCAACTAACCGTGAGATGCTGTTACCTACAAGCTGTTTATTTGGCAAGTCTCAAGACTCTCAACACTTAGTTACAAGACCATGGATGACTAATCACCAGTTAAAGCCCGTGGTCTATGCTCAATAGTAAACAGGGACATTCCAGTCTGTGAAATTGCTCTGACAAATGCCATATTCGCTGTTACAGTTGGAGCATGCCAGTAATCACCAGTGCCAAAAACAACCTTGTTCTTCAATGCCAACCTTCTGGTAGTTGGGAGGCCCATCACACGTTGGGAAGGACTATCAGCCACAACCCTGTTCAAATCCTCAAGCTTATCAGCACACAATGTCATGAAAATTATTTAATTGGTATGAACTGTAGAGTAAAAGAAGGAGGTGCAAAAAATTACAATATGTATTATTTAATTTCCATATAAATAAATAAATATTGGTAAGTTATGCATGCATCCAATAGGTTTTGAGTCAATAACCTCACCCTCCTCCTACACTTGTGAGTTGTGAAAGGAGGAATTTCCATTTGAGAGGGCTCATTGATTATATAACTACAATTTGCAGTGCAAATATCAGAAAGAAGACATACAAGTATGAGTGGAACTAAATTTGATTTGATAGGGTTTGTCCTAGTTATATCCAATCAACCTAGATTTGTTCTCATTTACATACGGGTATGACCCAGGTGTTGGATAAATTATTTGAATTTAGTTTAGTGATAGAATAAATCTTCCTAGATAGATTTGTATTGTTATTTATTTGTATTCAATTTAATTCCTATGTTTTAGGATTTTTTGATGAGGTTATCTCATCCTTGGCTATTTATGTACATTAAATGCATTAATGATAATTAAGTAGAAAATCAACCAAAAATGTCTATTTCCTCTCTCAAGTTCAGGAGATTGGTCATCACGAATTGACTACACTATCTTTTATTTCTCAGATCACAACATTTGGTATCAAAGCATTTCGATCCACATCTCCATTAGAGAAAGGCAAAATATATATATATATATATATATATATATATATATATAAATCTGTCAAGCCCCAAACAACCCATTCCATCAAGAGTCCAACTGGTCAACCACTAAGCATACCTCCGACTTGCTTTTTATTAGCCCCCGCCTTAAACCCCAAATAGTTCCAGACCCAGAAAAAAAAGAGAACCCCACACACTAGTCCCCACAACCCACACCCAAAAAAAAAAAAATGTATGTATATATTTTGAAAGTTCAGTTTTTACATCAGGCTCAAAGTAAATCATGTCTAGCTCATATCAAAGCTTCAATCCTGAAGAACAACGAACAATGTCAGAGCATGTTAACCAAATGTTAGAGATTGTCAAGGACATATCCAAAAGCATAGCAAGGATGCAAGATTCATGGGATCAAATGATAGAGGTTTTAGATAAACAATCCAATGTAATTTTGGAATTAAAAGAACAATCAATAGTTCAAGGATCCCATGAAATTTCAGAGAATCAAAGTGATGCACTCGAACATCACCAATAATTCTAGAGAGTACTATGTTGGAGGATGCACCTACTATACAAATCGCCTTTGAAGATCAAAGGATTAATGCAGTGGAAAAGATAGATCAAAGGGATCTTGTGAATTCAAATAAGCCTAATCTAATTTCACATGTTGAATTTGTCATCCTCGATCAATTCAAGGAAGTGAAAATCAAAGTTATTCTATTCACAAAAATGGTTAAAGAATTGGTGCAGGTATCCATGGTCCAAATTCTTATCCTTCAACTCTTTAGAATTTAAGGTCGAGTTCTTTCCAGTCGGAAAGAAGGATATGGTGTGAGCAAGTATCAATTTCCATGTTTCGGAATCTTGAGGACAAGATTCATCTTGGAGGGGAAGGGAATGTTATGACCTAGGTGTTAGATATATTATTTGAATTTAGTTTAGTGATAGAATAAATCTTCCTAGATAGGTTAGTATTGTTAAATGCATTAATGAGAATTAAGTAGAAAATTAACCAAAAAAATCTATTTCCTCTATAAAGTTTAAGTGAATGATCATCTCGAATTGACTACACTATTTTTTATTTCTCAAAAACAAACCCATGGACTATTAGACCAAAAGAAAACTCCCTTGAGTTTGATTTTGGAGTAAGTCATTGCTTTATGAGATTTTTTATCATTGACAACGTAGTATGAAAACAAGAAAGGCCCTTACCGAAATCTTGTTGCTTCATGAAAACAATAAATTGAATTCAGAAATCAACATTCCAACTGCAAAAAATGTTGGAAGATACCAAGTCCAAGCCTAATAAACATCCGACACTCGTATACTTGGAGACATGGTACCTTACTTTACTCAAGAAATATTTTAGTCTATCATTGGGTGCTATGTTATAGTAATATCAATTTGAGATGTAATTATTTAGAAGATGGAAGGAAAATTGGCTGGTTGGAAAAGGCTCTATATCCAAGGAAGAAGAATTACAGTGATAAAAAGTACCATTTCTAACTGGCCAACTTTCTTATCTTTTTCCTATCCCAGTTAGTGTAGCTAAATGCGTTGAGAAGTTGCAACAGTATTTCTCATGGGGTGGAATAATAGATGAGTTGAAATTGAATCTTGTTAATTGGTCTCATATTTGCGCAGCAATTCAGTTGGGTGGCTTGGGAATCAAAAACTTGTTAATATTTAATAAGGCACTATCGGGGAGGAGGGTGATTGCGGTGGCAGGGAGGGGATTTTGTTCCAAACAGTTAATGGTTCGTATGGGTAGGCTTACAGGAAAATATAAGGAATGGATGGAGAACTTAACTTTTTCTGGATCTTTTAGATTCATGATGGGAGATGGAACACATTTACTTTTGGCAGAATGTATGGTGCAGTGACGAGGAGGCCTTTCCAAAAATTATTTCATACAGCTTGACGCAAGTATGTTTTGGCAGTAGCTCAAATTTTTTTTCCAAATAGTAACTTTAATCCCTATCAATTTTATTAGATCTGTGTAAGATTGGAAGTTTTTTTTTTTTTTTTATTAAATAAGTAACGAAAATTTTATTAAAATAAAAATAAAACAGCCAACCCGAGTACATTAGGAATGTACTATAGGGGCACAAATGAAGAACCAAAATTACAATGATCAAGTAAAACAGTAAGGGAAGAACAAAAAAGATGACAAAAGGCCACACTCCAATTAAGGAGAGTGTATAAAAAAAAAAAAGATTTAATCTCTAGCATAGAGCGTTCACATCCCTCAAAACTTCTAGCATTTCTTTCATGCCAAATACACCATATCAAGCAATGAGGCAAAAGTCTCCACAAATCTATGTTTTGATGTCATCCAAACATACCCTGCCAAGACTCAAACAACTCAATAACCTTGTGAGGCATAACCCAGTGGATTCCAAACAAACAAAACACCAACAACCACAACACACAAGCTATGGAGCAGTTAAGAATAAGATGATCCACTAACTCCCCACAACTCTTACACATATAGCACCAATCAAGAACTAGCACACACATTTTGCGAAGGTTATCTGTTGTTAAGATCTTACCTAAGGAAGCAAACCTTGAAAAGAAAGGTACCCTTGGAGGAACCTTCGATTGCCATATCATTTTCCAAGAGAAGGATAAGAGAGTAAGAGGGTAGAAAGAAATATAGAATCCTCTAACCTCAAAACCTTTACTCCTTGCTGGCTTTCAACAAACCCTATCTAGACCCAACCCCGTACCGTCGAAGAGTAGACCATATCCATAAACAGATCAAAGGATTCTTTTTCCCAATCTTGTGGTGGACGACAAAATTTAGCATCTCAATGAAACCTCCCACCAAACCAACACATAACCTCCGCTACTGAAGAATCCTTAAGCCTGTTGGAGAGTACGATCTTCACACCACACATGCTTCCAAAACTTCACTCTAGTACCATCCCCCACATCATACAGAAGGAGTTTAGAAAAATTCAGCCAACCACTTCTAATAAATCTCCACAAGCTAACACCATAAGCATTGGTCACCTTTTTTGTGCACCAACCACCCCAATCATTCTCATATTTCACCTCAATAACTCTCCTCCACAGAGCATCGGTCTCCATGCCATACCTCCATAACCATTTTCTTAACAAGGCAGAATTAAAACTCCTCAATCGTCTAATACCTAACCCTCCAACCTACAGCGGCTCACAAACCTTAGCCCAATTAACCAAATGTAGTTTAGATTCACCACTGATACCACTCCACAAAAAGTCTCGCTGTAATTTCTCCATACAATTTGCCACCTTCCCAGGTAAAGACAAAAGGAAAAGAAAGTATGTAGGTAAAGAGGAAAAAGTACTTTTAATAAGAGTTACCTTACCCCCCTAGATAAATACAGCCTCTTCCAACTTGCTAATCTCCTCTCCATCTTCTCCAAATAAGATGTCAGATTGACAACTCCTTAAATTTAGAACCTAATAGTTGGCCCAAATATCCCAAGGGAAGAGAGGATTGCCTACAACCCAACATCCCCACCAGAACATCCATATTGTGCACCACACCAATAGGAACCAACTCAGATTTCCCCATGTTAATCCTTAAGCCTGAGACCTCCTCAAATCTAGGAATAACAAAGGGTCGGGTTCGGGCCTGATTTTTTTTATACCCGGACCTAACCTAACCTGCAAGCCAGGACCCGCGACCCAAACCCGGCCCGATTATTAAACTAGTCAAGAAACTCATGCAGGTGCTTCAGCAATGGTTTGCACTCTTTGGCTCTACCTATGCATTTCCTGATTGGTAAGTTACACATGCACCCAGTGGGTCATGACCCATGACCTCATCCTCTACCTAGCTTTGCACAGGGGAGGAGGTGCCTATTGAACTATAGCTCATTGGCCTTTTGCTCTACCTATGAATTATTTAGTAATCAGTCCTTTTAGCTCTCACATATAAAAATCTACTGAGTATAGAAACGAAAATCATTATCACAAAAAAAAAATCAATGATAATGATCTCAAAACTATTAGATGACAAAGTTGATTTTATAATGTGCCTATTTTCTTCCAAAATTGTTGCAGATCTATGACTTCAAGAAAGATATAAACTAGTCAAGAAACTCACGTCAGGTGCTTCAACAATTGATCAGCTCTGAATTTCTCATTAGGCCCTCCACACATTAGTACTAACTCCTTGAACTCTGAATGGACACTTTCACATATTATGCCTCGCTTTCCAGATATTATACTGCCCAATTCCACATGAATTGGATTTTGGATTTCAGACATCACCTAGCAAAAAGCAATGGCAAAATTATGTACTCTTGAATGTTGATGTTAAAACATGCCATGAGCATTGAATAATTGAAAATTCACACATGGATTAACAAACTTCAACCGTCGGCATCATAAAGGCAGACTAACATTCTGAAAATAACTAAATGCAAGAAAAAGAGGCAGGGGGGGGGGGTGTGGGGTGGGGGATTTGATGTAAATTTTAAGCAGGGAAAATCCTGTCCCACTGCTAAGGGAGAAAGAAACAAAATCAAATGATTGTTTCTTTTGGGTCAGTATTTCTCTCTTTTTATTTTATTCTTTTTGGTGCATGAATGGGATAAATACATTGTCTTGGGCTAATTATCCAAAAGGATGGGGACATTAAAGAGGATGTTACCCATAGGTTTTGAGTAGAGGGGGTGATATGAAGGAATAAAACTAGAGTATGATTTGAAAAACACATAGACAACTAAGGAAACAGGCTAGAGAAGTAAAATACATGTAGTTGTGATTGATTGGTGTTGCATGTGTAAGAGGGATAGGAAGACCATAGATCATTTACTCCTACAATGCACTGTAGCTAGAAAGATAAGGAATACTGTGTTTTCACTATTTAGGTTCATTGGGGTATGCTGAGTGTTCTGGAGCTTCTAGCTAGCTAATCTGGCAAGTTTAACAGGCACAGAACTTCGGTATATGGAGCATGATCCATCATTGCCTCAATTGAATGGAGGAATGCACATACGTTTGAAGGGAAAAGAATGCACAAACATTTGAAGGGAATGAGAGATAGATTCATGACTTGAAACTTTCTTTCTTCCAGACTTTGTTTGAATGGAGGAATGCTTCGGGGGGTTTTTTTTTTCCTTTAAATTCTTTGCCTAATTTGCTTGATTGTTGTACTTTCCATGCAATTTAGTTTTTGACACTTCGCTGATTCCATAGTCTACTTCTTGTGTGATTTGGTTCATTGTATTACATCATTTTTTTTTTCAATGAAGTTCTTAACTTATCCATAATAATAATAAGAAGAAGAAGAAGAAAATAATAAAAATAAATAAAATAAAACAGGCTACAGAAGCTGCAAAGGGATTTTTTTTTTTTTTTGAACATAGGAAGGACTGCCAAAAAATAAGTAGCTGACTGATGCCTGTTGATTTTCTCAGTAGCCAGTAGCCACATCATTGGGCGTGCTGAGTTGTGCATGGTGGGATGCTATATCAGACCATGTTTTAAGCAGTATAGCTATAATTCATACATGAACATATCAATCTTTATTTTACACACATAATTACCAAATATCGATACTGCTTAAACTTAAAAACAAATGTTTCACTTTATATTAGTATTTTATTGTCATTATTACACTACTAAAATTAAGTTCAAGTCTGGCTCAGATTGGGATAGGTACTCCACACAACCTACATAGCACAGGTTTTTTACACTTTCAGTCAAGCCTTTATTCTTATATAAAATAAAAATCATACAGCCGCCATAGTTCCCAACATCACATTAATGGTTTATGCCTTAAAAATTATGTTCCTACATCCTAATAATCCCAATCTTTTCATTGGGCACTAAATCGGCAGAGATAATGTGACATATGCTAGATGCTACCAATACAACAACACAAGAAGATGCTAAAGATTATTGATTGACTAAGTATCATGAAGCACAGAACTTAAAATAAATAGGATAATATACCTGTCCAATCACAAACGCATAGTTTCCCTTAAACCGCTGCCTCAATTCACTCTCTGGAGTAGCCAGAAGTTTCTGAGTACAACCATTACTGATCCCTGATACAAGAGCAATCAAAGCTGTCGTGTCATAGTTAACAAGATCACCTTCGGCTAACAAACCCTTCATTTCCAGCTTTTTTTTAACATGTGAAGGGAAGATTCTGAGGCCCGAAATGAGTGAACAGAAAGTATCAGCCGCAAGTTCCGAAAGCTTTGGCACAACTGAAGCAACAGTTGTTGAGCCTTTGACAGCACTTAAAACAGTAATATCATCATCATCATCATCATCACCATCATCATTATCTTCACCAACAACCTTTATTTCAAGCACACATGCCCCTCTATACGATCTTCCAAGTACATTTACATTTACCCACTCACCATCGGAATCATCAGAGGAATAGAAATCAAAATCAAAAACAGAAAAGTCCAATTCAATCTCAGACGCCCCAAATTCTTCCCGAAGTTTTTCTCTAATAAAGGTGTTACAGTAAAGTCCATTGGAGAAGAAAAGAATGATAGAGGAAGGTTTCAAAGTTGTTGAAGAGCGGGCTAAAGTAAGGAGTTGTTGAAGTCGAGATTTCAAGCCCTTAGTTTTTTTCTTAGGGGATGAATCCCAAGATATGTAGGTAGGGTTTCTATCGGATACAATAATCCAAACAGGGTTCCTGTTGAGAGTACAAACAATATCAAGATGATGATGATGGACAGGTGAGGAAATGGGTTTGCAAACTCGAGAAACTCCAGTTATAAAAGGCTGTTGGAGAATGTGAACAATTGCCTCGAGGTGCCCAATATTCAAACTGGAAGTGGATGATGAACGGGTGAGAAAATTGAGGTCAGAATGGGCGAGTCTGAGGAGAGTGCGCCTGCATGACTGGCTAACGCTCAATCTCTCTATCCTATCTATCACGCCCTTGCATCTCTCTTTTGCCAATCCCAGTTCTTCTTCTATACCTTTCTGCTTCATCATCATCTCTCTCTCTCTCTCACTCTAATTCTATTCCACAATTGTAATTTATACCGATCCAGAAAAATAATACTAAGAGCAACCACACCAGATCAGCTAAAAATTTCATCTATTTTACACAAAAAACCTTCTTTTAAAATTTTACACATTCATTTTTACAAATCAATCTATCCTACCACATTTATTAATTAAATAATAATTTTTTTTTTAATTATATCTCTCAACTACCATGCCTACTGTTTATTTTTTGGTAACTTCTCTCTCTCTCTCTCTCTCTCTCTCTCTCTTCTCTTCATTTCTGATTCATGTCTCTCTCTCTCTCTCTCTCTCTACCCATTTTCCAGCTCCGATCTCCGATCTCGCACCGCCGAGCCCAGCGCGATCTCCGATCCACGCCGAGCCCAGCGCGATCTCCAATCCTCGCACCGCCGAGCCCAGCGCGATCTCCGATCCACGCCGAGCCCAGCCCGATCTTCGATCGGCGGTGCATCTCCGATCCTCGCACCGCCGAGCCCAGCCGCGATCTCCGATCCACGCACCACCGATCCTAGCTCCGATCTCCGATCCCCAGCACCACCGATCCGCAGCTCCGCCGACCAAAGTTTGTGTATCTGTGTGTTTTTTTTTTTGGAGCAAGTGTATGTCTGAGTTTGTTACTGAGGATCTGTTCTGTGTTAATTTCTCTGTGGATGGTATTGAGTTGGTTGAGTTCGTTGAGAACGGAGTAGAGAGAGGAAAAATGGAGCGAACGGAAGGATTAAAATAATCCATACACAAGCTACAGTACTCGTGTATATTTACACGGTACTGTAGCTCGTTTAAGGATTTCCACGTTTTTGCACCTTTATCCACCCACTGATGTGGGTGATTTTTTGCATAAAATATGTAAAAGTTGTACTTTTTTTCATTTTACACAATTTTAGCTGAAGAGATGTGGTTGCTCTAAGATAAGCGTTAGTGATAACTGATAGGGTTTTTTTTTTTTTTTTTTAACAAAATTTTTCATTGTCTCGTCTCAATTTACTTTTCTTTTCTTTTATTTGTTATGAAATTTTAGGATACGGTTGGTAACTGTTTTTTCCTTTTATTTTTTATTTTCAAAAATAATAGGTGCAAAATCGAGTGTCTACAACGGGATTTGGCAATCATATCATCTACGTTGACTTTAATCTCTTTGTGCATCATATCATGGGACAAGGTTACCATGGCTCGCTAATAAGTAGCAACGGCGTTCTTTAAGCCAAATGGCATGATGTCGTATGCATAGGTTCCTCGATGAGTGGTGAATGCTATCTTAGCTTTTTCTTCTTCGGCCATCTTGATCTGGTTATAGCTTGAGAATCCATCCATAAAGAAGAAGAACCTGTTGTTGACAGTATTATCGATCAATGTATCGATATATGGCAATGGGAAGTTGTCCTTGGTGCTGGCCCGATTCAAATCTCTATAATCAACGCACATGCGTACTTTCTCATCTTTCTTAGGCACGAGAACAATGTTGGCGACCTAATCTGAGTAGGCTATCGCAGTAAGGAAACCGGCTTTCAACTGTTTTTCTACTTCCTCTTTGATCTTCAAAATGATCTCAGATTTCATCCTTCGAAGGGATTGTCGCACTGGCAGGCATTCGGGCTTAACTGGAATTTTGTGGACAATAATCTCAGTATCTAACCCTGGCATATCTTGGTAGGATCAAGCAAATATCTCTTTGAATTCCTTAAGTAGCGCTATGAGCTCAAGCTTCATGTCTCCAGGAAAGTTCACGCCAATCCTAACGGGCTTTTCATATTCGCCTTCGTTGGCAAGGTTGATGACCTTTGTCTCTTCTATGTTGGGCTTAGACCCCTCATTTTCTCTATTTAGAGCTTCCAAAATGTCATGAGGTAAGTTCAAAATTTCCTCTAATCCTTCAATATCATGATCCAACTCTATTGTCTCATTCATGTCATCAATATCTTCATTATGGCAACAGGACGATGTACCCGCTTGGGAATTAGAATAAATCCTATAGAACGGAACATATACAATGAAACATAAGACAATTTGCACACACATATTCATAGGAAAGTTGATAAAGAAATAAATGCAAGAATTTCCTGAATAATACACTGGATAATTTCATTAATGGATTATAGATAGGGGGATAACAAAGTTCATGCCTGATAATGATAAAAGGGAAATTTTTTTCTTTCTTCTTTTTTTTTTTTTTGGAAATTAGTTCGGCAGATGCAAGCAAGAAATGCAAAAAGCAGGAAATAAACATGCAAAACAAACTAAATATGCTATTTCTACTCTTTCGGGCAATTGGAGGACCCAACCACATGATGATGGAATACTCCTTACTTAGCCGGTGCAACCACAAAGTAAGACTCGATGGTCCAATGGCCTACTGTCTCGCCTAGCACATAGGGCCTAATAGTAGAAGTCAGAATATCCTCCGAGGATATAATGGCATTCACTAAGAATTCCTCGAGACATAAGCAGATGAGACAAGCCAAATCTGATTCCTCCTCGCCTGATTCCTGTGCTAACTCTGATTTGATGATCTCAGCTGGAGCTGAAAAAGTTACTCTGATGTGGGGAATAGGCATCCCTTAGCCAATGCACTTCCTTTTCTTTCCCCTAGAAGCTTGGAAAAGTTTTTCATCGGAGGGGTCATAGCCTAGACCGAACCGTCTTTTGTTGTCAGGGAGCTCAATCAAAGAAGCCTTCCCATGTCCTACAGTACGAAGGCCTTGGCCTAACTAATAGCCAAATTTGCGCATCTCTTTGGCAGCCATTAGAGTAGCGGAGGGCCATGCGAACTCGAGTTCTAGAGCTCTGGAGATCACAGAGACTACCTCGAAACTGTGGAAATTTGCCTCTGGAAAGGCTTTAGCATCAATGTAAGGGATAGAAGCCTCCTTAAAGATGGACCAGGGCCACTTAGCCATAACAGTGATCATCTGATCCTCGGAGGGGTACTTGAGCCTCAAGTGAAGCATAGAAGCAACCGTGCTTGCGGCATGTAACCAAGGCCTTCCTAGGAGCATGTTAGACGAGGAATCCACCTTGATAACTTGGAAGATGACTCCGAAAAATCTGGGGCCAACCCCGATTATTAATTCTATCTCGCCTTGCACCTCGTAAAGAGTGCCATCAAAGGCTCTAATGATCATGGTGGTAGGGCGGATAAGAAAGGCATCCACATTCAACTGCTCTGTAGTAGACATCGGGCAAACGTTCAAGGCTAATCCATTGTTAGTCAATACTCTGGAGACGATCATATCCTCACATCTCACTATAGTGTGCATAGGCAAAGTATGCTCTCTACCTTCCGGAGGTAGCTCATCGTCTGTAAAGGAGATCTGGTTAGTGGCTAACACCATTGAGACCATACCCTCGAAGGCAGATTCTGTGGCATTCAAAGGAACACTCATCTTTTTCAAGACTTTTCAAGAGAGCCTCATGGTAAAGCTCGAAAGATAGCAATAACGCCAAGATAGAAATCTGAGCTGACGACTTGTTTAGCTGCTGAATCACGCTGTATTCTGAGTGTTTGATAATTTTCAAGAATTCCTCTGTTTCCTCGGTTGTGACCCTATTTCTGATGAGCTCGGCTGTACCCTTACCAACCTCTTTCCTTCCTTTTTCTAGCTCCTCGAGAATATAGCAGCAACCACTCCTAGTAAGCCCAGATAGACCTGAAGAGATGTTGGAGCAAACCTCCTCTTTTTCGGTTCATATGGAGATCAAAGACACCTCGTACTTCCATGAGACATGATGGTGATCCTCGTAAGGGAAAGGCTTCAGCATACGAATGATAACACCTTCCTAAGTTTGCAAATTGGGCGCTATGGAGAACATCTTCGAATTAATGACCGCCAAATTTGGCCGAATGGCTTCGAGAGCTTTTGAGCCAAATACCTTAGATATTTCTGAGGCGGGCTTTGGTAGAATAAGAGGGTTAAAACCTTGGATAGCGGGAACAATGGTGGTTCCCTCCTATACTGATGATGAAGCTAGCTCTGCGATTGCAAGTAACGCAAGAACTAGAGGAGTGAATCCCTCGATGGCTGGCAAGGTCTGCCCCTTCTCTGAATCGGATGGCCCTGGATCCACAAGTAACTCTATGATCTCCTCAATGACGATTGAAGAGGGAGGCACTAAAGTAGTCTTACCAAGGCATTTTTCTAGATATTCGTCCCAATCTTTCTGGGAGCCCACTGATATAGCATTGCAACTAGTTGGAGGACATAGGCTAGCTGCCATGCAATTGCCTCTTCGCATGATTTCCCTTTCGATCCAGATGATACCGCGACTGGCCAGACTCTAAACTTGCGCTTGGAGCGCTTTACAATCAAATATGGCATGTCTGTCTCCACTGTCACAGAATGAGCAAATTCCCCGAGCAAATTCTAGAGTCCTTATACCCTTAATATCCAGGTGGCTCTCTTTGACCAAGGCCCGAAGCAGGGCCTTCCATGAGAATGATGGTGAGGAGAAATCTGGAACCCTTTCTTCCACTGTGATGATGGTGTTCACATTCCCTTCCTGATAAGGAGGTAAAGGGTTGGAGATAATGTTTGGAGCAGTTGCATTATCGTAGCATTCTTCCAGAGTATGCCCCTCGGCCCCAAAATGGTGTTCACACTTCTTGGACGGATCATATCCCAGTGGAGGAGGGCCTTCTCTGGGCCTCTGAAACAGTGGCGTCACTAGCTTCAGTTCCAGTACGTAAGCATAAAGTTCTACCATGGGCATGGGTAACGAAGTGTAATTCCGGTTTTCTTTCCTAGGGGGACAAGGTAGGTCTGGTCTTCCTCTTTGATTAAAGGCTTGGTTAGGCCACTTAAGTGGGCTGAACCTGTTGCAAATAGGGTCTAGCAGTTGGGGTAGCATAGGCGAAAGCAACCTCAAAACCCCTTAGTAGCTTCCAAATGAGCAGTAGGAAATTTAATTAAAACCACAATCACTATGTTATCACAAGCCTCAATGCCTACCATTTACTGGTCTTATGCTATTCTTACTACAATCACACTCATCAATTTACTACCTACACCTGTCTTGCATTTTGTTTCACCTTGGGTCAAACTTTATTCATACAATCCTAATATGTCCCAATTAATGGCCTGTTTGGGAGTTTAGAGAGGGAGGAGAGTAGAGGGGAGTAGAGGGGAGGGGAGTAGTGGGGAGGAGAGTAGAGGAGAATGATTACCCTCCACCTTGTTTGGATGTTTTTATAATTAGTAAGGGGGAAGGGAGTAATTAGCCCTTCCCCTTGTTTTTAACATTGTAATTTTATAAATATAATAAGGGTAAATTAGGTAATTTACTTTATAAATAATTTTATGTGCTCTACTCTCCCTCCAAATCTTTCCAATTTGGGGGAATTAAAAATGAGGGGGTTGGAGGTAGTTGAAACCCCTCCAAACCCCTCCAAATCCCTCCCCCTCCTTCCTTAAAAAACTCTCAAACAAGGTAATTGAATTACTCCCCTTCCCTCTACTCTACTCTCCCTCCTTTTTTAAACATCCAAACATGCCATAAGAGTCTTTGGCTGTGCTTGTTACCCTCACATTAGAGTTTATTCCCCTCATAAACTTGAGCCAAGAACCAAAGAATGTCTCTTTTTAGGTTATTCTACTTTTTCTAAGGGTTATCTCTGTCTTGATATTAAGTCTCAATCTCGATACACTTCCAGACATGTATTGTTCAATGAGACTAAATTTTCCTTTTCGCATTTATCTCCTGCTGTCACTGCTCCTCATTCCTCATCTTCGGATCTGTCCACTTCTCTTTGGTTATCAAATATGTTGTTTCTTCATTCTACCAACCAACATTCCCTTCTAGGTCCTTACACTTCTCATTCCCATAATTCTGTTCCTACACCTAACTCATTGCCTCAGTCACCTATTCTTTCTTCTGCTCCTACTGTAGACAATTCTTCCACTTCCACCCTGCCATAGTCCACAAAGTCTCTTATTCCTGCTGCATGTTTACCTGCCTTATCTTCTCATAATACTGATCCTACTCCTTCCATACCTACACCTATCACTACTGTCTCTAATGTGTCTAATCATCATCCTATGCAGACCAAGTCCAAAAGTGGTATTACCAAACCTAATCCTAAACTTTGTTATAAGGCAGTCATGGACTACACCTATACAGAATTCTATATCCTAAATGGTGATACCATGAAGAATTCTATATCAAATGCAATCAATTATTGAAGCAAGAATCTAACTGCAAACAACTGTGAGTATAACAGAGAAATTGAGAGAGAGTAAGATTGAAACGAGGAAGAGTGAGAGAAAGAGAGACAAAATTGAAACTGAATAATTCTTGCTTAATTAATTTTAGAAGTATACAAGTGTATTTATAGTACAAAGCTCAAGCTAAACTGTATAACAGCTAATCCACATCACATGGATCTAATCCGTGATTTTAGGAGAGAGAGGCAAGCCAAGGTCAATAGAATTTCGCGCCATATTAAACTACCTTCTGGGCTCACAGAACGACACCATTTCAAGGCTTAATCACTAGTACATATAACATGAACAAAACTGTGCGTTCTGATAAATACACTTTAATGAGAAACTGTGCGTTTTGCTCTTCATTCAAACTCTAACGGTAACTCTCAAAATCCATCTTCAACCTCAAGCACTACAATCAAACCCCAAGACAAGAATCTTTGTGCTTTGCTCTAGAGCTTGCTCTGGGACGTTATCACCATTGTCATCAACATTAACCACTTGAGCTTTGCTCAAAGTATTTTCTGGTACAATTTCCACACATCGGGTAGCTGAAATCCAAAGCACTTGATTTAGATCGAAATAAATTAATAGTAGCTGAAATCCAAAGCTCTCTAGATGCTATTCGACTTATCTCTCTCTATTATCGGATGCAAATTGTCTTTCAATTTGAATACTAGACTCAATGGTCAAAATTAATGAAATTAGCCAGTTATTTCCTAATAATAATAATAATAATAATCTAATTATAAAATGGTAAAACTTATCACACATTAGTGTGTATACGCGAGTGTGTAATAAACACTGCTCTTTAGAAAAAGTTGGGTGAAGCCATTGCTGCATATATGGTACAAAAGTCTGCTTGGAGATACATATTCACCCTAGTTTCTCAAATAATGCATATTACACACAACTTGAAATCAAATGTATTATCACAAGAGAAAGTTTACACGTACTCATCCCTTTCTATAAATGACTTCGTTATGCCCATAATTACACATTTAGCACTCACATTAATTCCTCTAAAAGAATTGATGTAGATTCTAAACGAGGTCAATTACACTCTTTACACTACTTGGTTAGTACTCACCACGTTCAATTTTCAATTTCCTTTGGATACACTATCTTCTAACAACAAATCATTCAGAAGCAACAAGCTTGGCTGATATACCTTTCACCAGTTGTAACTAGTTATCACCACCCTTCTCAGTTAAGATCTACTTTCATTTTTACAAGCCTCCTCTGCAAAAGAAAAGTGGAGGATGGGTGGAACAAATTTAGCAGAACATCAGATGTCATGACTGCCTCATTTCCAAACAAGGAAGAATATTATGATGGTGTTTGAGTATCGCCTTCACAGAACCTCCAAGATCCATCATCTTGCCTCTTTAGAACATAACGAACTTTATAAGTGCTGCAACCAATCAATGAGACAAAAGAAAAGAAAAATGTCATAAAAAATAAATAAAATGTTCCAAATTCAGGTCTTTAGGAGACAAAGAAAAGTTTGAATGCTGCAGGACAGCAAATAAATAACAAATCAGACCAAGGAATAAAAGATAGTTAGGGAATATTACTAAAGATATTGTACTATTATCTTGGCAATCTTGACTAATTATCCAGCAATCTTTCTTTGAAGTAGTGAGTGTTTACAAATTAGTGAACCATATGGTGGGAATTAATATCCAAATCCAATGCACACACAATATTGAAAAGCAGACTTCAGATCTACAATTTTTTTTTTTTTTTTCATTGGACTCGTATGACCAATGCACAATATGATTTTAGGAATCAGTAAAAAAAAAACCAAATCAACACATTTTATGAGCCCAATTACCTGTAATAATTTGGATTCTTTTGCTGAGATTCATCAACAAGCTCTGCAGCTTCTTCCAATAAAGCCTCAATTTCTGCCATTTCTGCTCCGATCTCGTCAGATATAATTTCAGCTTGCAGAACAGACAGTTGTAGTAAAACGAATCGCCAATGACAACACTTGGCTTTTGCCGCATCAGCCAAAGCTTGCCACTGTGAGCCATTAAGGGAAGAAAAAAGAAAAACAAACAAACATGCAGTGATAAAGCATTAATTGTGTGCCACCAGGAAAGAAAACTTAGATATTAAATGCATCAATATATTTTCTCCCATATATGTGTTAAACAAGCTTTACCATGACTTGGCTTTCTACGTTACTAAGTTCAGCCTTTCATTTAACCAATTTAAAATCTGCAGGGACTAGAATTACGACTCTTTCCTATATAATATTTCTATTATCCAAATCAATTTTTCAATTGATTTTGGTGCAGGTTAGCCAACCATAGGTTTTACTGGCTACAGATGAGTCCAAAGCACTCTTCTTTAGAAAAGTTCCCTACATTATCCGTTAATTTCTTTGATATTTCAATCTCTCAAGATTACTTTTTTTTTTCCTTTGAAACAAGACCCAGCTTTGCATTGGGAGTATGCAATACATTCTCTACACAATGCAAGCATCCCATTTATCACATCACTAGGTGATTCACCAGATATGATAGCTGTATATATGTCATAAGTTGATAACTTCCTTCCAGCTATTTGGGATACCCAGCTTCGATTTATTGCTCACTATAATCAGAGTACTCAAAAATTCAGATTATCTGACCATATAATTATATACTTTTTTCTATAAATCTATGACATGATGTGAAGACCAATCCATGCATTTTACCTGAACAAGCATAGATTCATCAAGGACTTCAGAGAGGGTATGAACTTGATGGCTAGGCCCCAAAGCCTTAGCTTTAATTGCTTGCCATTGCCTAACAAGGGCTTCAGCTTCTTCCATAGGCATTAGCCTCCTAAACACAGCCGTCATAGAGGATGATATACTAGCAGCAGGGGATAAAACATGTGGATTTCCAGCATCTGAGTGGTTCCTGACCAGGATATTAGCCATTGCTAGAAGCTTCTTGAGTCTGCTAGCAACACCACTTTCCTTAATATGAGCTGGCCCTATGTTGTAATCCAAAGAAGAATCTAGTGTCTGAGAAAGCAAACTTGTCGTCACATTTGTTTTACTAAAATCATATTTAGAAGTTCTTCTCATATTACTATCACTAATGCCTGATAACTTCAAGGCAGCAAACACAATGCAACCCAGTACAGTAACAAAAGTAATCCTTCCAACTGACCAACTTTCCCAAATTTTACTATGGTGTGTACCTATATTCCTACCAGATGATGCACTACTACCATTGCTACTTTTGCCCAATGTTAATGGACTCTGAAAATCTGGAGCCAACTGCTTAACAGCAGACCCAGACCCAGGAAGTCGAGAAGAGCTCACATATGGAAGAGATTCCTCAAAAAATTTCCGCTCTGACAGAGGAGCAGTGGCCAGTGGTCTCTGGCATATAGCAGGCACGGTATGTGCAGCTCCTTTACTTTTTTTGCTCCCAGGAGATTTCTTTTCACCACTGAAAAAATTGACCTGCAGAGCCATACATCCGTAATGACTTCCTATTAAAAATTAAAACTACATCCACATTATGAACCTTACCAAAGAAGGAGAACAATCTCGCGTGTCTGGAAAGACAGCAAGGACAACATCCTTCAGCCAAATTTCCTAGTCAAGAGCAGAAGGCAGTCTAACATGAGAAAGCATCAAACTCAATGACAAGCATGTAATTGGTAATGAAAATAAAGTGTAAGATGGCATCATATGTAACTTAATCCATGATGTAGTAAAACAACATATCTATCTGGCACAAACCACTTCACTTTACTGAGCACAAAATAAGAAAACCAACACGAAAAATGAGAATAAGCGTTACCGCAGGCTCTGATCTACTGGAGTACATCCCTAAATTGCTGATGGATTCAATAAGAAAAATCATAGTTTACGAAAGGCAATATACAAGATCCTATCATCCAAGAAGCATTTTTTTATAAGTAATAACATTTTATTAAAAAGGGCAAAGCCCAAGTACATGGGAAGTATACAAGAGCTATACAACAAATAAAGACTTAAAATTACCTAGATCCAAGAACTCTAAAAGAGAAGAACAACAAACATGAGTCAACCAATCAATCAAAGATCTAAGAAAGCAGAGTTTCAAATGAAGCAAAGATATCTCAATCTCATCAAATGATCTGGCATTGGATAACATCCAAATACACCACATTAGACAGAGGGATAGCATTCCAAAAGTCAAAGCTTTGATTGCCTCTAAAGCTACCTCTCCAACAGGTCGGGAGGTCTTTCACCAAGAAAGGAAACTAATGGAGACCATTACATCGCCAAGAAGAATCATATGCCAGTAATGCATATAAATTGCAAATAGATATTGATAAATCAGTATAGAAGTTAACCACAATATATCAACATGCATCACTTGAACTCCCCATAATGAAAGGACCCCCCCCCCCCCAAAAAAAAGCAGTTTCAGTAGCATGTTCTTAAGGGCAACAAAAATCAGAATTCCAAGCATGAGAGAGAGAGAGAGAGAGAGAAGACAAACCAATGATGGTTTCACACCAGAAACATGTTTTATATCCTTCCCCAAGATTGAATTTCGGGTAGTGGAATTTGAATTCAATTCAAGATGTTGGAGCTTATCAGCAACTTCAGCCTCAGTACCCTAGAGAGCAATGTATAAATCAAAGTATTTTAGTAAACATACTGGGCAAAAATGGAAAATGGAATGAAAATTATATCCTATCAGATGAAACCAAGAAAAAATTCCCACAGTATTTTATTTGAGTCCGTGCTAAAAATAGTATGGACCAAAATGAATACTGTACCTGTCCAAGAAGGAACAAGCAAAAAGCGTCTTCAAGTTTCAGATCAAGTCCTTCTGATGCTACTAAACATTCACACATAGTTTTTGCCTTGTTTATCTTCACAAAAGTTACATGAATAGTGAGATTAGTATATGGAGCACAACCTTCCCTCTCCATCTATCTCCTAAAGAAATCAAATCTGAATAGTAATGTTGATGATAAAAGAAACATACAAAATATACTAAATTATCAATAACTTTTTTTCTAAGAAATTATAGTATAGCAAGGAGGGAAGTGGGAATAGGAATATTTAGTAAACAAGCCACGCAGAAAGAACTTACCAAATCTGTCTGCTTGCTTGAAAATCCAAGTGCTACATGAGCTATTAACACCATGTAGAAACAATTGAAATCAATTACAACCCTTTGATTCTGTGATTCAAGTGATTTCTTATTCTTTCGTGTAATGGCTAAACTATCCCATGGAAGAAGATCAACTATCTCTGTTGCCATTAGCCTATTAAGTGCTTGGCTCAAGAAGCATGGCCAGTCTTCGACTTGGCATGAAGTTTCAACCTCGAGGCCCTGTCTGAGCAGTTCACGCAAGGCTGCAATTGCTCCTCGTCTCCGTTCAGCATTTTCAGGTAAATGAGGCATGCCTAATATTTCCAATGTGCAAGCAGGTGCAAGCTCCTCCAAAGATTCTTCTATCTAGAAACCAAGGCACACAAATTTACCACAAACAGTAGGAAGTCAAGTTTAACTATGGCAAGCAACATATATATATATATACACACACACATATTTCATGATCTGATTTAATTATACTTTCACTAATTATTTGGAATTTTTTCTAATGCATGACTGAAAAGATTGAGAAAAATCGGATTGTTTTATTTTCAACTATTGATTCGTCAAATATTTATTCTTTGCCAACATGGGTGTCCAAAACTCTTCGAGCACTTGAATATTCCCCTAACATGTGTAGGCCCTCCCCATCCCACACACCTGATCATTAAAGGGAGGAATTCCTTGGGGTGGCCTCAATATGCTTGCTAGGAGTTTTGTACCCAAGACCTCATAAATCTCATGAGACCTTGGAAACCACTAGACCAACCCCAAAAGCAATTGAAAGATGCATATTGCAGACTGAACTAAGCAAATGCTTTCTTGAAATGAGCATTACCTGAGATAACAATGTCATTTTTCCAAGAGATATTTTACTCCTTAGAAGACACTGAGCACGAGCAAGTGCTTCAAATCCATGGGACACCTTGTTCTTCTCGAAACCAATCTTTGCAATAGCACACTTCAAGAAAGCACCTATGATAAGAAAAGGAGGCATAACAAGGCTGCTACAAAAAGAGGGTTCAACTTCCTGACCTTCTTGCTAATATGTCTTACCTCAGCCAGTGCCATAGACAGAAGCAAATCATGAACATATGGCTTAGCATCTGGACGTTGAAGAGCTGCCCGACCAATATCCAATACAAGCTTCACCTCTCCAACCTAAATAGGAGAAATCCACATAATATCATATCTATATTCCAAACGAAAAGCCTTATTTTGTTTTATTCTAACAAGTACATGACATTACAAATGGAAGAAAATATTCCACGGGTCTAACAAAGTAGTAAGAGGGTAATGATATGGTAGAATATAGAAAGAACAAAGATTCACAAGCAGGACATGATATACGTTTCACCACTAACCCTACAACAAATGAACCATGACCCTACAAAAAGGATATAATTCTTGTGCACATGGAACCTAAAACAAAATCCTAAAGCTGGCAGAAAATAACTTGTTTTCTTGTGTTTGGATGCTACCCTAAAAATGTACACACCAACACTTTTCCTACCATTTGACTCACACTGAAAATCACTAATATTCCATTTAGGCGTGGTGGTGAAAGCAGAATGAATGGAGTTGAGAAGAGAAAAAAAAAAAAAGTTTTCATTTCTTTGGGCTATTTTTCCATTGACCAAGATTTTTCTGCAGTGCCGAAACAAAATGGTAATAAGTAAAGAGGCGTAGTGTACCTCTTGAAGGAGGCAAAGAGCAGCAGGCAACCAAGGCCAAGGAATTCTAAGGGGAGTTTTAGGTGGGATGTTTTCCCTAATATTACCAGCATATTCTGGTTCAAAAAGAAGCTTATCCCTCACATCCATTACAAGATCCTGCAAACCCAAAATAAAAATATACTTAAAAAAAAAAAGTCAAGCAAGGCATATGAATATGAATATAAGTTATAACAAAATTCGTCAAGTGTGTGTGTACCTGGCGAGATGTAACAACATCCATGGTGTAACCTTCTTCAATCTCTGCACTTTTCAAATTCATAACGGACTTAACTATCTCATCTTTCTCAGCTCGATCATTAACACCAATAAGCTGCAATTTGCAATGCAATTTATTATTACTATATATTAATTCCATAAGAAAGTTACATAAAAAGAAAAACAAAATCTGACCTGGTAACAGGTAACGGGGATATCAACGGTAACATGAATATGATTATTAATAATGTGGGTATCAATGGCGTTGAGTCTGGAGCGGCGGCGAGTGAGAATGTCACAGTACCTCAAATGTGATACCCTAAAACAAGAAGAAGAAGAAGAAGAAGAAGAAGACACCTTGAATTTGGAGAAATTGGAGCTTCTGATTCTTAGCATTACTACTGCTGATGCTAATGATGCTGATGCTGATGCTGATACTGATGATACTCTGTCCAAACCCACCACATCTTGATTCCAACAACGATTGCATAAATCTTGCGACACACCCATTTCACAATTCACCACCATAAACAAATTTGCTGGCCGCCTGAGCCTGAGCCTGAGGGAACGGGGAACTACTGTTTGTCTGAGAAACAAAACTAGTACTATTTTATATTTCTCTCTCTTATTTATTTTTTATTTTCTCTAATTAATTTCATTTTCAATATATTAATAATTAATGGCTGGTAAAGTAATACTTTTTTTTTTTTTTTTGATGCATTGGTAAAGCACTACTAATGTAAAGAAAAGTGTTTGTCTTAATAAAAATAACATAGCTCCGTCGGGTCGGGTTGACTCGCCCCGATGGACCCATTATCAGAATCGCCAATGCTTTTAAACAGTATCATTCTGATAGAGTAAACACATGACAGAATATAAACCTTGCTTAAACCCAAAGGAATACAGCTACAAGTAACAAAACATTCAGTCTTTTGTAAAACATTTTACCACCAAAAAAAAAAAAAAGTTGTCAAATATTTTTCTAACTCTTTCTCTAACACGACCCTTCTCCTTTCCCTTCTCTCTTTCTAAGACAAACACAACCCCCCCCCCCCCCCTCCCTCTCTTCTTCTCTCTTTTCGTACCACCCTATTTGAAATCTCGAATTATTGTCAATTTGCCAATTTGTCAAATATCCTCTTTTTGAGGGTTGCTTTTTTCACATTTTAGCACCTTAGATACGTGTCTTGATGCTATTAGACACCATCTAGTCTGGACATTTTTCTAAGAAGGAAATTGGGTCTGATACTTTCGCCAAACGAGCTTTGGGTTCTCATCCTACTGCTAACAATTTGTGCACAAATATTAAGTCCGATCCAAGGAGTGCTACTACAAAATGGACTTATTCTCCTCTTCTATTGCCCTCTAAAGGGTTGTTCTCCTCTTTTTGCAGAAGGAACATTTATTCTGTTATGTAATGAGACTTTCTCCGCAGAATGGGTTTTTCTCCGCAGAATGGGTTGTTCACTTTTTGCAAATTAATCATTACTCTGCTATATGATTATAAGTCTACATAAAAAATACTAAAACCCAAACAAGTATTCATTAATCAAATGTAGTTTACAACATGTTAGCACACATATTCTCAAATATATGTATATATTTACTAATATATATTTGTATATTTACTTATATGTATTCACACGTACATATATGTATAAAATACACTCTGCAAAATAAATCGGGATAAAAAAAATTTCAACTCCAACTCACACAATCTTATTACTTAACATTGACACAAAATTGTTAGGTCTAGAATGTGAGTTAGATTGGCTATATTAAGATGAATATTGAGAAACTCGAGAGAGATGGGTCTCATGGGAGAGATGAAGTTTTCCTAGTGGTGCATGTCAATACTACTATTATGCGGTAATCTCTTTCTCTCTAGGTGTTTTCTATGGAAGGGTTTAAGTACACTACTATGCACAAATTTTCAACATTTTCTCCACTAATTTTCTCTTATTTATTTCTCATTATATTCTCTCATTCTTTTTGTTTCTTTTTGTTTTCTCTTTTTCTCTCTTCCCCTTGTGTTACCTCCTCCCTTAACCAGGTGATATCTACTCCTTTTATACTTGAAATTGAGTGGGCCTTTTACCCTTTTTACTTTTCTTATGATTTCTTGAGCTCCATGTTTGTCTATCTCTAATGACTAATTTTCCTCTCTTTTTTGGCTTACAACCACGAAAGAGTTCTTTGGTTTTTTTGGTGGGTTTAAGCTTACAACTTGGTTTCTATTTAGCACAAATGGTGGAAGACCATTAATGCTATTTGTGTATTTATGGTTCTTGAAATTGAGTGGGTCTTTTACCCTTTTTACTTTTAATATGATTTCTTGAGCTCCATGTTTGTCTATCTCTAATGACTAATTTTCCTCTCTTTTTTGGCTTACAACCACGAAAGAGTTCTTTGGTTTTTTTGGTGGGTTTAAGGTTACAACTTGGTTTCTATTTAGCAAAAATGGTGGAAGACCATTAATGCTATTTGTATATTTATGGTTCTTAGACCTAATCTAGGTGGCGACTCCATATTTTTCTGCAATGGTCACCTTTGGCCAAGGTGTACACACCCAATGTGAGGATGACACTATTAGGGTTTGTGCCCTAAAATTCAATGAATTGGCATGTTATAAATAATTAAATTGTTTAATTATATGAGACTATCTATAAATGAACTAATGGGACATTATCATAATCTTTGAAATATATTGTATGTAATTTATATAATATAGTTACAGGAGATATAAATCACAAGTTCTTTATAAACTCAAAATATAGTTCGTAGTCGGTGATAAAATTTGGCGTTTCATCTTTGAAGACTATAACACATCAGTTAAGATGGTTTGTCTTGATCATGGAAATAGAGACTTCGAGTTAATGTGTTTATATGTCTTAAGTGTGTAAGACATATTGAACTAAACTGCTGTGAGATTAACTATTCAATTAACAACTTTCAAATGAATAAATAATTTCACAACTTCTAATTTCGTATACTTTCAATCCTGAGAGAAAAGTAAACCCAATCATGAAATGTATGTTATTTTGATATATTAGGAGTGAGATATAGTTTAACGGTCAAAACCTCAGTATATTGGGTAATCACACGTAGTGCTGAAGGAACACATATTCTCAATATGGAATCCATAATCTCTTTTTATAGAGACACGAAATATCCTCTTGAGATTAGTTTAATGAAACTGGTTATTTAGGACCGGCCACTTTAGTAAAGAGTTACTAAAATTCATATTTTATGAAATTAGATTTCAAAAATATGAACAACTAAAAGATTAAATTTGGTACTTAAAGAATAAAATAGTTGTTTACAAAGTGACAGTTTATTATGACTTTGTTCACTATGGATAGTTCATGGAGGGGTCAAATGATATCATATTAGAGTTTTGGAAAATAATTTAATAATAAGGCCTAGAGTGTAATTATATTTCCATAGTGGTACTTGTAATATAATTAATGGTAATTTTGGACTTGTCAAGAGTTGACAGATTAGTTTAAAGCCCATTGGAGCTAGTGCCTTATTAGTCCATTTGGTCTCATCACAAGCCACACACTTAAGCCCAATTGGACTAGCCTAAAGGCTAACCCAATTAGACAATCAGTTCTTATTTAATAAAAGCTATTAAATGAAGTAACTGTCGAGACAGTTAAAAATGTACGTATGATTAAAAGAAGAGAAAATATATTTTCTCTACAGAATCTTAGAAATACATTTTTCCAAAGGAAAATCAATGTACATAGAAACTGATTAAGAGACCACTCATCTTGGACACCATGTGGAATTGTGATGAAAATTGAAGGTATTCTCAAGTTTTGTTTTTGAATTTCACTGCATCAAAGTACGCTTTCTCTTTTTTGTTCTAAAATTCAAGGTATCTCTCATGAATGAAGTAGATCCTTGTGTTGCTTCCGTTATGAAGTAGATGCAAAACCAGTTTTTCCAACAATTTATATTAGAGCCAAGTTTTCAATATCATGCTTGAATAATACGTGATTGAGTTTTAGAATTAAAGAGAACCGTTTTCTTGGTATTTCAAATTTCTGCAGTAATTTTTCTGCATAATTTTGTTTTAAAACTATTGTTTAATAAACCTATGTGCTGTGATTCAAATATGTGATATATTCATTGAAATTACGGATACTATGGCTTCAGCCTCGCATATATATAATTTTATATGGGTACAAACTTGATTCGCGAAAGCCATGGTTACAGATGCACACCGCTAATAAGATTCTAGGTTTATTGAGATATGATATAACGACTTTGTTTTATCATATAATAGTTGAAGCACTAGAATCCTTGTTGTGATTCTAATATACCTATGGAATTATGTGCTTGGATATCATCCGTATGCTTTTATATATTTAGATTATATGAATATGTATAGATTCATGTGCCGATATGTAAACTATTGTTTTCTAACTACTTGTTTTTCATATCAGTTCATGATTATACATATTAATATAGGCGTGATGTAACTTTGAGATTAGGATTTTATGATTTATAGTGTTCCTAGCATTTTAGGGTTCTTGATCTTGATCTTGAAAGCCTTAGTATTTGATCTATAAATATTCTTTTATAAAATTAAAAAGTGTTTTTGATGGAAAATAGTAAAAATGTAAAAAAGGTTACTTGAAAATTTTTGAAAAATTAAGTTTCACAAGTCTCAATCGATTGAGAATTCCTATCGATCGATCGAATGTTGTTTTCAATCGATCGAATAGGAATTGAGAATCGATCAAACAAGGCAGTGGCTTTCTGATGAATTTCTTCACGTTTTCGATTGAATGAGAAAAAGGTTCGACCAATCGAAGGTACTGAATTTTGAATCTTCACTTGTTTTTTACTAAGTGTTAAAACTTTGATAAAAAGCAAGGCTATGTGTGATGAGATCACACATAATTCTATATAAAGTGATTAATTTTATAGTCTTTAAAAGTTAAGACATATATTAATCATTTTCTAATTAAAAGGCCTAATGAGATTAAAATATATTAATTAAATAGAACTCTTATTCCTAAATTGTTTAGGACTTGTCTTTTAAGAAACATTCTAATGATATTGGAATTGTTGTATGATTTAAAGTCCTTAATTTATTTTAATTAAAAAATTTTAATGAGATTAAAGCTCTAATTAAAAGTTATATAGTTTTTAATGAGATTAGAATTATTAATCAAGTAAGTCCAGAATAGAGTTCTATATAACTAATTTTTTATCCATTAGTGTATATGAAATTCTAAATAGTTTAGGACTTCCATTTTAGTTAGTGATTCTAATGAGACTAGAGTCTTTAACAAGTGCAAGGTTATAAATTGTGATAAGATCACAAGTCTAAAGAAAACCCAAATAACAAGTGGGAGTGTTGGATTCAAAATAACCATTTTGTTAAGTTTATTGTAATGTGAGTAGGTACCTTGTCTTGGCCTTGAGCATTGCATTCGTGCGAAGGGTATTTACTTCACGGATTGCATGATTAAACTTCTTTATGATTACGCGAATGTTCGTTACGCTATTGTGACGTGACTTAGTCAAATCACATCGAATTTAAACAATTAAACACATTTGATGTGTAGGGTTAAAATTGTGATGAGATCACAATGATTTAAAAACAATCCACTTGTTTTAAATTTCTAGTGGGAGAGAGATTCAAGGGTTAAGTCTCACGACCTCTATTGTCGGTTTATGGTAGTGTGATTAGGCACCTCACCTTGGTGTACATGCCTTGCTCCCTACGGAGGGTGTTTAATTCATGGTACTACAGATTAAACTTCTTAATGATGGACAAAGTGTGTTTTTACATTGAGAACGACCACGCTACCGTAGAGTTACTTGGTGACTCACATAGAGTCTAGGCAATGGAGTACACTAGACTAAATAATGTTAACCTCCCAACAAAGCTATGTCACTTAGAGGCTAAAGGAAGAGCGGCAAATTATTTTTGTTTGGTAAAAGTTACTATGATAACATTAATAATGAGAATAATTCTCGCCTAATCATAGTGATTGGTATGACCTCACTACCGAGGAATATTGATTACGGGATTGGGTTGTTGTTGCACCTAATATAATATAGTTTTAGGATTTCATATTATATGGTTGGGGATGCAAAATTATATTGTCCTTGTAATTATGCTCATAGTCTCAAATTAAAGTTGTCATAAATTTTTTGCTCTCTAGCTACTATTTTAATTGAATCACATTGACTAAGAAACAATTTTGGACATTATGCTTAAAGGAGCTGAAGTACATAAATATGTTTCGATTTAACATTGTCATAATTTTCTATACATGATGCATTTTTGGAAATTAGCTTATGATGTGATCATAATTGAGATGCTAACATGTTACATTGGCTTCTATCTCAATTATGCTACAACATGAGATGCAAGAGTTAGCACTAGGTTTAGACTTTATATTAACTAGTGTTTAACCCACACAATGCCGGGATTATTTTATGTATGAGAGGACAATGAACTTAAGATAAGACACTCATTTATGTTTTTTGTAGGTATACTATCTATCAAATACAATGAAAGAGATAGCAAAGCAAAAAAACCAATTCTAGAGAACCAAACAACATTGATTATTAAGCATATAACATGGGGAAAAAATTAATTATGGCAAAATATGTAAAATCCTTTAATTATAGGTATAGAATCTAAGAATTATAAACATTTTCTATTAGTATGGTACTACAATTTTCACTTATTGCTTAAACCCACTACTATCATAATCTAATAATATAAACATGATATGATAAAACTTCTAAGATAACTCTATAAAATAGACTAAACAAAATCATAATATCATAAAAATTTTAGTAATAAGTTAGTCTCATTCCTCTTCAATGATTTTTCTTATTCAATGTTGGGATTCTAATCACACCATTCAATCCATTATATAATTCAGTCTTCAATATATGTTGGTTAGACCTCACCCACATAAATCGATTTCCTTCTATACATGTGTACGCACCAACATGTAATTGTTGAAATAGTCAACTACCATAAACCAAAGTATGTCTCTCATCTTCACATTCGCTAGAACCTTTTCTATCATCCATATTTAACTAAAGAGAAAAATTACATTAAATGTCAATTTATAAATTAAAAACATACGTATAGTATGAAAATCTATTGAAACATGGTTTAGTCAAACTTAAAACTATACATATGTATTTGTTTTGTAGGAAAAAATGCTAGAGACCACAAACCATATATATAAAACTCGGTTTGAACTTAAAATTAGTAGTTATAAAATCATGACTAATAGGAACTCAAATTTCGCAAAACTAAGACTATATGTAATCTTAGAGGCAAACTGAATTATAAAACCATACAAACACAAAGAAGCCAAATTTGCTACAAAGCATAGCCTAAAAAGAAAAAGAAAAAAAAGAACTCTAACAATCTGTTTGGCTGCTGGGAAAATGTGGGAAAAAATTAATGAAATCATAACAATTTTACAAGTCAATTTGCTTTGAGAACAAAACAGCACTAATGGGTTAATTGTGTTTTAGAATGAAAGAAAAGATATTTTCTTCATATTAAAAATTTTGTAGTAATTTTTTCTACATAAGTATTACATTTATTCATGTATGCCGTGATTAATACATGTGATATATTGTTTTTTATTGAATAAGAACTTGATTCATAAAAGGCCAAAATTATCTTATCTTTGTCATGGTGCTGCATGTCCATATCATTGACTTGGATAAACATATAAAAGTTGATGTGCTCATAGCATAAAAGCATCTACATCAGTAATCTTTATCAATGCCAAAAAACAGAGAAATCCTTAAAATTTACATGGTAACCTTTCCCAAAGGAACAACATGCCCATATTAACATATATACCCATGAATTATTAAAAACATGAACTGATATATCTTCAAAAGCAATAGTTAATAGCTTATGTATAGGTATCACGAATCAAAACAAATCCAAACTACTAATCAACCAAAACTAAGTCATATTCTACAAGTTATTTGTCTGCTAGTGATTTCAATCAACTTTCCTATTTAATTGTTTCTATTCCCAGAACAAACAAAAGTAAATTATAAATTTTATTGCAAAAAAGAATGAGAATAAAAGGAATTAAAAATATAGGAAATACCTTGACTTGAAAAAGAAAGAAAAACAACTTATTCAGACCTTTGAAATTGATTGGATATATGTTGTCAGCAAAGAAATGGTACAGACCGAAGAGAAGTTGGAAACTGAAAATGGCAGTTTAGTGCATATCAGAAAGAGTTTTATGGTTTTTGTTTTGATCGTATAGGTATCACGAATGGTTTTAAGTTAGGTTTTTAAACATGCATTTGATTTTAAAGGATCCTCAAATGATGTAAAGATCGAGTTTTTAGATGTGCAGTGTTTTAGCGAAACACTGTGACTTTTGGCATTTTAATTGTAAACATGGCAGAATTTTAAGGAGATTTTTTTCGTACGTGGCAGCACCTCCTTAATTGCAGGAAAAGGCTTCCGCTATTATATATAGTATATGATTCTAAATGAGATGTTTGGTATGAATCATATTGAATGCTAAGAAAGGCTTAAGGAGTTCTAATTCTATATCATTTTATGAAAATATTTTCATCTTTAAATGAATTGGAATTCTTGGATGTAGAGATTAATTGTTAATCTCATATGGATATGTTCCACAAGTCCGTGTTAGGATCATTTGATTGATTCAGATTGTTTTGAAAATAAATAAATTCTTTTTATTTTATCTGGGTTGATAAGTGAATTTTGTGCAACAAAAGACATCCTAAAAGCTAAGACTAGAATCAATATAACTTAATTCAAATTCTAAGCCTTAACCAAAAGTTAAGGGTAAGAAGAAGAATAATAATACCAAACAATTAGGCAAGCTAGTTGTCCTAGTAGTTGCTAAAAAGGAAATTAGACTCAAAAGCATGACCAAAAGGAAAGTTTTTCCATTATGGTACCTAAGCATTGTCCATAATTGTAATCTAGATGAAAATTTACATGTTTTACTTTTAAAGAGAAAGTTTACATCCTTCAGTAATGTATGTTTTGGCACTTAATTCTAGGTCTTATTAATCTAAATGATATTCTAGACTGGTGAAAAATAAGTTTTTAGAACCATTAGTTTTTGTTATATTCCTAGTATACGAATTCGATTTAGAGGATAATATGTCCTAGAGCTCCTTTATTGTACAGGAATATAGTCCCAATGACTTCTTTAAGTTAATGCATACATGAAGGAGGAATATAACTCTTTAAGAAATGGTAAAGTACATGATAAGTATTTCCATTTACTTATTTCTTTTGAAGATATACTCTAATTATTACTATATATTTTTCAAAATTAATTCAAAAGTTTGTTCCTAGGATATTTGTCAAATTGTGGATTGGGTGTAAACCTAGTATATGATACTTCCACTTTTGGAGATGTCCAGTACTTGTGCTAGGAAGGAAGTCTGACAAATTGGAATCAAAAGGTAGAAAAATATGTGTTTATTTTAGGTATCCAAAAAGGAATTGCGGAAGATTATTTAGTAGTCAAAGAAAACAAGGTGTTTGTAAAGTACAAATACAAAGTTTCTAGATAATGACTATGTGAATAATCTTAAGATACATTTAGAAATGAGATGGTTGTATTAGATACACCACAAGACATTATTCTATAGATGGCTAGTACACTAGTACAATATCATAGTGGGAGGATTATCAAATTACATAATAAATTCATACTTTTGGGATAACTTGTGAAGTCATCCCATAAGGATATGAATTTGATCCTCTGTCCTATGTAGAGGCAATAGATAATATGAATATAAATTACTGGATCAAAGTTATATAAATAGAATTAGATTCTATTTAAAGTCTAGATTATACAATATCATCTTTGATCAAATAATCAAATTGTTTGATTTGATCAAGTAGTGAAATGCCTTGTGTGTGTAAAAACTTTATAGAGTAATAAATCTCTTAATATATGTTGATGGCATTCTAATCATTTAGAATGATGTATAGATATCGTCATCAATAGAATATTTGTTGTCAAGACTAGTTTGATATAAAGTACTTGGGTTAGATTGGTCACATCCTAAGAGTTAAATTTTGATAAACTCAGAAATTAGGATGTTGGATCTATCTCAAACTACTTAAATAGATTAGATTCTAGCTAAGTATAGCATGTGATACTTCGAGAAAGGATCCCTTCCTTTTAAGTTTGAAGTTCTTTTGTAAAGGACTATAGTCCTAAGACTTAACAAAAAAGAGCATATGAAGATGGTTCCTTATATTATATGCTAGGCCAAGTATCTATTTTGTAGTGGGCATGATAAGCAAGTATCAATTAAAATCCAGGATTACTTAACTTAGTGGGAGTATAGCATATGCTCAAATATCTTAAGAGAATGGAAGATTATATGCTTGTCCACCAAAGTGGAGGTTTGATAGCAACTGGTTGCACAAACACTGACTTTTAGTTTGATTGTGATTCAAGAAGTTTGACTTTAGGATATGTGTTCACTCTAGGTGGTGAAGATACACATTAAGCGTAAGTATCATCTCATTAGAGAGATACTAAATCATGGGATGTAGTGGTAGAAAAGATAATTTATGCAATAAATCTGGCTGAAACTTTTTTCTAGACCTTGCCTTAAAGTGACTATGAGTTACTTTAAAGGGAAATAAGTGTTAGATATATGCGAAATTGTCTTTGACAGCAAGTGGGAGATTGTTAGGGTTTGTGCTCTAAAATCCATTTTAGTTCATAATCGGTGATGAAATTGAGCGTTTCATCTGCGAAGACTATAACACATCAGCTAAGATGGTTTGTCTTAATCATGGAAATAGAGACTTCTAGTTGATGTGTTGATATATCTTAAGTGTGTAAGATATATTGAACTGGACCACTGTGCGATTAACTATTCAATTAACAACTGTCACATGAATTGTTAATCTCACGACTTCTAATTTCATAGACTCTCAATCCTGAAAGGATAGTGAACCCAATCATGAAATGTAGGTTACTTTGATATATCAGGAGTAAGATCTAGTTTAACGGTCAAAACTTCAGTATGTTGGGTAACCACACATAGTATTGAGGGAAAATATATTCTCAAGATGGAATTCATAATCTCTTTCTATAGAGACACGAAATATCCCCTTGAGATAAGTTTAATAAAATTGGTTATTCAGAACTGGCCACTTTAGTAAAGAGTTACTAAAGTTCATATTTTATGAAATTAGATTTTATAAATATAAATAACTAAAAGATTAAAGTAGGTACTCAAGGAATAAAGTAGTTATTTACAAAGTGACAGTTTATTATGACTTTGTTCACTATGGATATTTCATGGAGGGGTCAAATGATATCATATTAGAGTTTTAGGAAATAATTTATTAATAATGCCTAGAGTACAATTATATTTCCATAGTGGTACTTGTTATATAATTAATGGTAACTTTAGGCTTGTCAAAAGTTGACAGATCTGAAGCCCATTGGAGCTAGACCCTTATTAGTCCCTTTGGTCTCATCCCAAGCCACACACTTAAACCCAATTGGATTGGCCCAAAAGGCTAACCCAATTAGATAATCAATTTTTATTTAATAAGAGTTATTAAATAAAGTAACTGTTAAGGCAATTAAAATATACGTATGATTAAAAGAAGAGAAAATAGTTTTTCTCTATAGAATCTTGGAACACTTTTCCAAAGGAAAATCTATGTACACAGAAACTGATTGAGAGACCACTCATCTTGGGCATCATGTGAAATTGGGATGAAGATTGAAGGTATTCTCAAGTTTTATTTTTGAATTTCACTGCATCAAAGTACGCTTTCTCTTCTTTGTTCTAGAATTCAAGGTTATATGTTATTTCTCATTAATAAAGTAGATCCTTATGTTGCTTCCGCTGTGGGTTTTGTATGAAATGCAAAACCAGTTTTTTCAACAGACACCAAGCCGCATTTGTGCGCACAGGCGCTTGCGCCCACAGTGGCGATTCCACTGAGGATAGAGTGTTTGATTCCAATGTGTCTTATTTCTTAATCTTAATAAATGCTTATTAAATATTTGTTTCCACACACTTCAATTAGTTCTTTTTGTCCCTTTCACCCCAGTTGATGATGAGTGGGAAGGTGGAGGCTCCATTCGGCCAATATCTTTTGGAGTTCATCCCATCAACTGACAATCTATTGTATTGCCTATAATAAGCTTGAGTACGTTAACAGTTTGCCACCAATCCACTATGGTCTATTTTGGCCCAAGGTTGGAATCATGGCCCACCTAGTTGTGAGTGACCTACTAATCTATCCCTTTAACTCTATGGAGCCTACCCACACTTAAAGAGATCCTAGATCCTATCAATAAGAGGGTTCTCTTTATATTTCTTGTTTGTCAAACTGTATATCTTGTGTTCATCTAATGCTAAAGGACATATAAAAGATGTAAATTTTTTTGAGAATGATCCAAAAGTTATGGCATACACTAAGATAGTTGGATAAAAGAAAAGAAATCCTCACATATAAGAGGCTTGTTCCAAAGTCCAAAGGTATATCTTAACTTGAAAGATTCATAAGATCATAGCCTAATTGCTATTATAAGCCCAAATCAAAAGGTCTCTTGAAAATGAGAACCTTAGGCCTAAGGTAATTATGGTGGCTAAGCCCAATTGTATGAGGACTTTGGGCTTGGACCTCCAATTTACTTGTATTTTAGGTGTTGGAAAAACTAGTTTTGCATCTCATACAAAATACACAGCAGAAGCAACAAATATGGATCTACTTCATTCATGAGAGATAACATGTAACCTTGAATTCTAGAATAAAGAATAGAAAGCGTACCTTGGTGCGGTAAAATTCAAAACCAAAGATTAGAAAAACTAGTTTTGCATCTCATACAAAATACACAGCAGAAGCAACAAATATGGATCTACTTCATTCATGAGAGATAACATTTAACCTTGAATTCTAGAACAAAAAATAGAAAGCGTACCTTGGTGAGGTGAAATTCAAAACCAAAGATCAGAAGTACTTAGGAACACTTTTAATCTTCACTCCAATTCCACTTCCGCCTAAGAAATGTGGTCTCTCAATCAATTTACACGTATGTGTTAAAGGGAGAATAAAAGAGCGGCTTACACTCACATACACACCATTTCATGAATTACCATTCATTCATCACAAAATTCTGTATGTTTTTCTCCTATATATAACTGATTATCTAATTAGGCTAACCTTTTGGGTCATTCTAACTAGGCTTTAGTATGTGGCTTGAAGTGGGACCAAAAGAGAACAAATAAAACTCTAACTCCAATGGGCCTTGGGCTTATCTATCAACTTTTGATAAGTCCAAAATTACCATTAACTATATAAATATAATTTCACTCTATGCCTTATTAATAAATTATATCCCAATACTCTAATGATATCATTTGACCCCTCCATGAAATATCCATAGTGAAAAAAGTTATACTGAACTGTCACTTTGTAAACAACTATTTTATTATTGAGTACTCGGTTTAATCTTTTAGTTATTCATATTTATTGAAATCTGATTTAAATAAATACAAATTTTAGTAACTCCTTACTAAAGTGGGAACCCTGAATAACCAGTTCCCACTAAACTGATCTCAATGAGATATTTCGTGTCTCTATAAAAAGAGATTATGAATTTCATCTTGAGAATATGTGTTCCCTCAACATTATGTGTGGTTACCCAACATACTGAAGTTTTGACCGTCAATATTATATCTCACTTTTGATATATCAAAGTAACCTACATTTCATGATCGGGTTCACTATCCTCTTAGGATTGAAAGTCTATGAAATTAGAAATCGTGAAATTAATCATTCAGGTAACAGTTGTTGATTGAATAATTAATCTTACAGCGGTCTAGCTCAATATATCTTAACACTTAAGACACATCAACATATCAACTAGAAGTCTCCACTTCTATGATTAAGACAAACCATCTTAGTTGATGTATTATAGTTTTTGTAGATGTAATGCCAAATTTCATCACCGACTATGAACTACGTTTTAAGTTTACAAGAAACTTGTAATTTACATATTCTGTGACTAAATCACATAAATCACATACTATGCATCTTAAGGACTATGATAATATCTCATTAGTTTATTTGCAAATAGTCACATATAATTAACAATTTAATTACTTATGACATGCCAATAGATTGGATTTTAGGGCACAAACCCTAACAATCTCCCACTTGCCCTCAAAGACAATTTATCATATATCTGACACTTATTTCCCTTTAGAGTAATTTATAAGTACTCTAAGGCAAAGTTTAGAAACAAGTTTTAGCCAGATTTATTGCATAAATTATCTTTTCTACTACTACATCTCACGTGCTCATGTACCTAGGATGAATACATATCTTGAAGTCCAATTTCTTGAATCACAATTAAACTACAAGTCAGTATTTGTACAACCAGTAACTATCAAAACCTCACTTTAGTGGACAAGCATATAATCTCTCATTCTCCTAAGATATTTGAGTATATGCTTTACTCACACTAAATTAAATGATCTTAGATTCAATTGATATTTGCTTACCATGCCTACCGCAAAAATAGATATTTAGCTTAATATATAGCATAGCATAAAGACTTCATGTTGATATGGTATAAGAAACCATCTTAATATACTCTTCCTTTTATATGTCTTAGGACTAAAGTCTTTTATAAAGGAACTTTAAACTTAAAAGGAAAGAATCTTTTCTTGAAGTATTACATGTTACACTTAGCTAGAATCTAATCTATTTAAGCAATTTGAGATAGACCCAACATCCTAATTTCTGAATTTTAACAAAGTTTAATTCTTAGGATATAACTAGTCTTTCTCAAGTATTTTATATCAAACTGGACTAGACAACAAAGAAACTCTATTGATGACAATAATTCTACATCATTCTAAATTATTAGAATGTTATCAACATACATTAAGAGATTTGTTATTCTATATAGCTTTTACACACATAAGACCTTTTTATTCTTGATCAAAATCAAACAATTTGATTACTTGATTAAAGATGATATTTTATGATTCAGATGCTTGCTTTAGTCCATAAATAGACTTTTAAGCAATTTGCATACTAAACACTACTAGTTCTTTGCTATGAACAAGTCTAGTTACATCATATAAATGTCTTCCTCAAGATTGTTACTAAAAGAAACTTTCTTGATATTTATTGTCATATTTTATCCAAATGAAATATAATGAATAAGAGAATTTAGATGGAGTCAAACTTGACTATTTGGTGAAAAAATCTTTTCATAGTCAAACTATTTTTTTCTGAATAAATCTTTTTACCATTAGTCTTGATTTTGAAGGTTTGCATATTCTAATCTATCAATCTCATTTTCTTATAGACCTATTTGAAAACAATAGGTTTAATGCCACTAGGAACCTATACAAGTTCTAGACTTCAAATAGAATCTAATTCTATTCATATAACCTTGATCCAGTTTTCCATATTTATATCATCTATTGCTTTTACGTTGGACCAAGAATCAAATTTATATCCTTGTGGAATGACTTCAAAAGTTTATCCCAAAAGTATGAATTTATTTGGTAATTAATAATCCTCCCACTACGATATTGTATTAGTGTAATCGTTATATACAGAATAATGTCTTGTGGTGTATCTAATACTACCATTTCATCTCTAAATGTATTTTATAATTGTCTTACAACAAATTCTGACATTTTTCTTCTATAACAATCTACCTTTAAAAGAGCCCTATTCCTCCATTATGTATGCATTGATTTAAAGAAGTCATTGGAACTTCATTCCTTTACAAAAAGAAGCTCTAGATCATATTATCCTCTAAATAGAATTCATAGACTAGGAATATAACAAAATAATGGTTCTAAAAGTCCAAAACATGCCAAAACATGCAATACCAAAGGATGAAAACTTTCTCTTTAAAAAGTAAAACATGTAAATTTTCATCTAGAAAACTATCATGGACAATGCTTAGCTTTACCAAAACGGAAACACTTTCCTTTTGGTCATACTTTTGAGTCTAATTTTCTTTTGGCAACTACTAAGGCAACTAACTTGTCTATTTGGTATTATAATTCATTTTCTTACCACCCTTACCTTTCAGTTTAGGCTAAGAATTTGAATTAAATCATATTGTTCATAGCCTTAGCTTTTAGGATGTCTTCCGTTGTGTAGAACTCACTCATCAATTTAGATAATATAAAAAGAATTTATTTATTTTTAAAACAATCTAAATTGATCAAATGATTCTTACAAGGACTTGTGGATCATATCCAAATGAGATTAACATTTAATCTCTACATCCAAGAATTTCAATTCATTTACAAATAAAATATTTTCATAAAATGATATAGAATTAGAACTCCTTAAGCCTTTCTTAGCACTCAATATGATTCATACCAGACATCTCATTTAGACTTAATATAAAGTCTAAGTCTAGTACTAACTCTTGCATCTCATGCTGTAGTACAATTGAGATATAAGCCAATATAACATTTTAGCATTTCAATGGAGACTATGATCACATCATAAGCTATCTTCCATAAATGCATCATGTATAGGAAATTATGACAATGCTGAATCAAAATATATTTATGTATTTCAGCTCCTTTAAGTACATGTTCAAAATTATTTCTTAGTTAGTGTGATTCAATTAAAATAGTTGTTAGAGAACAAAAATTTATGACAATTTTATTTTGAGACTACGAACATAAATACAAGGACATTATAATTTTGCATCCATAACGATATAATATGGAACCCGAAAACTATACTATACTAGGTGTAACGACAACCTAATCTTGCAATTAATATTCCTTAGCATAGAGTAAATACCAACCACTATGAAAAGGAGAGGGAAGAAGCAGTCCTTTCGCAAGCATGGCTCCAAAGCTAGGAAACACCAAGAGGTAGGAAACACCACCGGCTCTAGACACTGTTACAATTTGCACACCCAATAATATGTGTAGAGTGCCAAAGACATTCACTACCCAAAAGTAAGTATTGTTATACCGTAATAACGCACCCAATCAAACTCACAAACGCACTCCATCTCATTTTTCTTCTTCTTCACACAGTCCTATCTCTCATCTTAGTACCTAAGCCATCATATCGCCAGTTGCCTTGCCGCGAATCTGTGGACTCTAGGCTACATCACAGTACCAGACTCTCTCTCTCTCTCTCTCTCTCTCTCTCGATTTAACTTGTGAACACTTAAGAGTAATACCAATACTAAACTATGAACTTTGTTTACTGCTTTTGTTAAACTATGTGTTGTATAATTGTATTGCTGATTTGCTATACTTTAGTAATTTAAACAAGGTTGAGTTTTATTTGTGGGTCTGCTGATTTTCAATAAAAGAAAAAGTAAATCTTGTGGCTGTAATTCCTTTACCGTGTAGTGTTGTGTTGTTAAGTAATGGGTGAATCAATTATCTATGTGTCATGCAAAGTAAATATTATATAAGATTATAAAAACAAAAGTAAATATTATATAATATAATATCTATAATAGTGTTCCGTGTTATATGTTAATATATTTATATTTGGTTTTGAAATTTGCTTAATTGTTTGGCTGTTCATACTTGACTATTCATACTAGATTTTAATATTATTATTTTAAGGTGTGAATAATTTATAGAAAAACCATTCACAATTCAGGCATATTTTAAAGGAAGAAATGTTCTAGATTCAAAAGATACGCTTTAACCCTCTATTCTAAAGGTTAGTTTTATTACTTTTATAGTTTTCCTTAAATGAAGTGATATTTGAATGGCAGTGAAATTTTCATAGTAAGGTTGTGTTTGAAATTGTAACTTTTAAATTAGTATGCTAGATTATGATACCCTTTCGGTTACTAATATTGTTTGGTTCCTTATCATAATAGTTAGAACTTAGAAGATATATAGGCGTGGTTATAAGAATATATTTGTTCTAATCTTTGCCCTATACAACAATTCAATATATAGCATTGGTTACACATTTTTGGATTGAATATTCACTTTAGGTTGTTGATTATAATGGGAAGAATTTTGTGTAACAGGTCGTCATCTTTGTGCTCTACCATTGAGCCCAAATATTGGGAAGCATGTTTCTTAAAGGACCTTTAATTCTTCCTTAACAATTGTAGCTACTCTTACCTATACTAAAATTTCGGACTTTTTAAATCATATTGTTTTCTTCTGAAGGCCCGTGCTATTACCCAATCCATTAAATTTCGTTTCTATGTTTCCATACTAAAAGCTTGTGTTTTGGTAAATTTATATTGTCTCTGTGGTGGGGAGTTTAATGAAAGGTTTTCAATATTTCATATATCTGTACATATATATATATATATATATATATATATATTTCTCTCGTAGGATTCATCAATATTTCTCTCTTTCATCCACTCAATTGTTTACCAAAAAAAAAATTCTCCCGAGTTGTTATTGGTATAAAGAGCCAAATGTGGAAATACTTTATGATGAGCGATTGAAATATTTACATCAAGTGAACCAAACGCACGTTGCGTCACTTTTGACAAGTTTAATTGGGCCAAAATTGGAAATTAACATTGATTTCCAAACAATATAATTAGTAGGCACTGTTAGGAAAGTATATTCATTATTAACATCTCGAGTCTAAAAGACTTGATTTTGGTTTTATAAATCGAGTCTCAAAGACTCGGTTTCCATGTTCTAATCGCGTTTGAGTTGGCGTTTTGTCCATGTGGCGTTCACCTGGAAATCGAGTTTTATAGACTCGATTTATAAGCCGACTCTTTAAGCATCGATTTGTGTGTGATGTGGCAATTTGTATGTGATGTGGTTGATCCACGTGGAAGCCACCTGGAAACCGAGTCTCTAAGGCTCGATTTCTAATAGGGCTTTTTCAAAATTAAACGCACTGTCTCTAACGCCTCTCCACTCTCACTCACCCTCTCACTCTCACACAGACCAGAGCAGTCTCTCACACCTCTCTCACTCATCGACCCACTCTCACACCTCTCTCACTCACCCTCTTCACCCTCACACATACACCCTGTTATGCTCACGCCTCTCCACCCTCACACAGACACCCTTTCACGCTCGCGCCTTTCTCTCTCTCTCACTCACCCTCTCCACTCTCAAACACCCTCTCCACTCTGACTCAGTTCTCTCAAGTATGATTTTCTTATTGTGTGAATTTTTCATGTGGGTTTGTGGTTTGTGATTTTTTCGTGTGTTACTTTGTTTGGTGATAATGGATGAGAAAATTTTGTGAACCACGTTGTTGTCTATTTGGTTGAAATAGACTCCCAAATTCCAAACTAGTTTGTACTTTTATATAGTAGTTGCTTCGAAAATAAAACTTCTAGGACATTTTAGCCAAGACTTGATATGGGCGGAACTTTGATATCATATTGGTGAATCATAGATAACCATTTTACAAGGGCATAGGTTCTTATTTACAATATTTCTTATAGGACAGCTTTAACTTTAACGGAAATGACTTGAATCAATTACGAGGAGCTTTGACAGTTAGTAGTAGAGCTAGTGATGAAATTTTATGGGTCTAGAACTCTAGATAACAAACTAGAAGCATAAAATAGGAAGAAGTACATCAAATTGCTTAGATTGAGAAGAACTCATCTCACTTCAATGACAGCGAGTCACCAAACATTGGACTTATGGTTGCTTAAATTCTTTTTGAAAGGTTAATTTAAGGACTGAATGGACTTTACTTGAGGGTGAAATGCAAAAATAAGTCAGGATTTTCCTTACAGATAAAGTATCCTTGGCCTTAGTAACCTAATCAAGAATTATGCTTTTGAGTAAGCAGCTGTTTCTTGAAGTACAAAACTACAAAAGGTCTCATGTTTCACATAGTTACAAAATGTTCAAAACGACTTCATTTCATTTTGTGGGAGGAACATCAAGCTTTGAAGTGGGGCTTCCATAAGAATTAAGCATATTTTGGAGGCCTCTTTGTCTTTGGTTTTGCATTAGAATCATGCGGTTTTGATTAGAGACTCAGTCTGCCCATCATTAATTAGTCTGTTTATATGTGTTGAAATCTTTTTGGTTGTTTTACCACCAAAAAATAAAAGATTTTTTTTTTTGGTTGTGTTGCTTAATTGCTATCAAAACAAGAGTAACTTACCATCTTGTCATTCACCTTCACTTACCTTATTTTAAGTATTACTTACCAGTAATACTTAAAATCTCATTATATGATGCAATTTTGCAAACTTTCTTTACCTTTTACTTTTTTGATTAAGCAAATAGGAGAGGAGCTGTCCCATCCTCTACCATTCTAATAAAAAATTTAGCTTTGAATGAGAAAAACTTATTTCTTCATTCGTTCTGTTTCGGCCAAAGGACTATTTTTATCCTTTGAACTACAATTTAAGGTTAAATTGTGTTCATAAACAATCAAGTCCTTAAATTTTTTGAAAATATTTCATTGTTTGTTTACTTAGAATGTGTTTGGATCCAGATTATTTGCGTCTACGTTTTGGCTGTTCACGTTTCAGCTCTTTTTTTTTTTTTTTCTTCGGGGCAGCTTTTCAGCTTTTAAGGGACAAAAAACACTGTTCACCACTGACGAGTACTGTTCATGACATTGTTTACGACACTATTCATGTACTTTTTCATTAAAAATGGGTCTCGCAATACTATTCACCCATTTAAAAAATTATTTTGCTACAGTGTTTTCAGTTTCAGCAAAATAAGTTATATCCAAAGAGACCCTTATTATAAAAAAATAGCCACAATTATACAAGTTGTGTTACCTTCAAACTATTTAGTTTTGTTAGTAGGAATCAAAGTTAACTATAGATTGACTCATGTCTATAAGCTAATCTCATAGGCATCACTTCATTTCCAAAAGGAGAGGACGGGCAAGGGTAACATTGAACCATTTTTAAAAATTTATGGGTCTAAATTTTAGTTGATAGTTCGAGTATGAAATTGAACATTGATGCATAATTTAGGGTTCAAAATTTACCTTATATAAACTTTTTTTAGCTTTTACCATAGAGCCACTCTTTCTCCCCCAAATTTTTCGTTTCTCCTGGGTTGAATCATAGTCATTATTCTCAAAACTGGAGTGGCAGTATTTGGCTGCATTGGCTGACGATGACAGATTGTCTTGTAGGTGCAAAATATTAAGCAAACTTCTTCTAGTTTCGAATTATTTTGATTTCCTAATTTATCAAATAAAAATGAATTTTATTTTGTGTTCATTTTGATGTTAAACTAATGAGGCATTTGGTATGGGATGGTGTTTTAGGATTTTTGGAAATGTTAAAAGATTCCATAATTTTTATCTTTGGTTGCAAATCATATGTCTATGGATATTTGGATCTTTGTAATTCTCAAGATATATACAATATTGCTAATGAGCTTTGGCCAAATAGCACTTCCTCTCCCAAAAGAATGGAGTGGAAGGTGAGGCCATATGTTCTAGAACCATTTGGTGCGTAACTTACCCATAATAATAAAAATTTATATAGAATTTTTCCTAGTTGTGTTTAATTGGAATGCATGAAAAGCTGAGAAAAATATGCAACCTGGTCTAAATGTTAACTAACAGAAAATATTGTTTTTAATTTATAGGTTAAAGCTTGATTGATTTAGATTAAGACATGATTTAAATGTAAACATAGTTTCAATTTGTTGTATACTGCGGGACTGCCAGATTGTTTTTGTTTTTGTTTTTGTTTTTTGAGAATCTTTCTTAGATTGTTTTTGTTTTTGTTTTCAATAATGTCTATTACGTGCTAATTGCTTATCATTCTTGTGCTGTATGGCTGCTGCAAATGCTGGACAGATTAACCATGCGCAGCCTGGCCCCATTGACCACGGGTAGAGAGATTGACCACGGCCTGATAACGGTTTTAGTGGAGTGATGGCGGCAGGAGACTCACACCTTCCACATGCCACATAGTGAGGTCACCATCACATTGCAAGATGTGGAAGTTCTTCTCGGGCTTCCGTTGATGGCGAGGCCATAATAGGGAGCACGCAAAAAGAATGGGAGAATGTGTGCGAGGAATTCCTTGGCTTCCAACCTGTAAATGATCAGAGAAAGCAACTTCATGGCCAAAGGATTCTCATCCAACAGCTTTTGGAGGAAGTTGTCAATCCATTACCGCCTAATGCTAAAGAGGATCAGCTGCATAAGTATGCACGATGCTACATCCTAGCGCTACTAGGGGACACAATCTTCATGGACAAATCTGGCGATAGGGTGCATCTAATGTGGGTGCAGCAGTTAGAAGACCTTTGCAACCCACGAAAGTACAGTTGGGGAAGTGCTTGCCTTGCATGGTTGTACTGAGAATTATGCAGGGCAAGCGATAAGAAAGCTAATCAGATTGGCGGGTGCTTGTTGTTGGTCCAGTATTGGGCATGGGCCAGGTTCCCATATTTGTGCCCGACAGTTAAGCATGGCCCGCCAGTGGGTGCTTATGGTCCTCCAGTGCGTGGTCCACTGTCCCTAAAGTAAGTCTCTACCTTAAACACGTCATGTAACTTGAATTTATTTATTTATTTTAAAAGCTTCTAGGAATTATTTAAGTCAATATTAAACAATTTTAAATAGAGGTTCAATATATACCATTAGGTTTATATACTCTAATTTTGTGTCAAATTTCCTAAATTATATTATTAGGTTAATCTATATGCTACTTATTCTTAATTTTTAGTTTTTTATTATTTTATAAGTATAGCTGCTTAGTTAACCAAGCTTCAGTTTACTAGATTAACTATCTTATTAGAAAACATAATCTAAATGCAGCATAACAAAGTATGTTTGTAATGATTAGTTGAAAAGCTAGTGGGTGGGCTAAGGTTATAAATACTTGACCATCTATAGAGAGTCTATATGCAAATTGTTTCCTACAACTTCATTACATTAACTTGACCATCCATAGATTGATTACATTATAGTTTTAATCATATGATTTTCTTAGTGGGAAAGTTGTACAAAGTTAATGATCTCTTGTTCTTGATTGTAGGTGGTTGTGGGTCCCAAACAAGAAAAACAAGCCTGCCCACGTCTTCATGAACAGGTATCGCAAGCAAATAGCTTCAATGTTACCAAGTCAGGTATGAAATGCCTTGTTTAACATGTTTAGGAACAAGATATAGGTTTGGTGAACTTTGAAATATAAACATTGTTGCCTAATATGTTGCGTACTTGTTTTTTGGCTGTTGTAGGTGGTGTGGCAGCCTTATGAAGCTGAATTAGAGGACCTTCCGCCGTGGTGCGTTGCAGGGAGGATCATGTGGATGGCAACGGTGCCGCTTGTATGTTTCCACCTAGTAGAGAAACATACACCGAATCATGTCGTTCGTCAATTCGGGATGATCCAAGAAATTCCCCGTAATGTTGACACCAATACAATGCTTTATGGCATTGATTTGAGGGGGAAGGTTGGTATTGATTGGATGCGGAAACATGCTGGGCATATTACGGAGTGGGGTAATCATCTTCAACGACGTTGTGAAGCAGTGCTTAGTGATATGCTTCCACAACATGAGTACTTCGATTGGTTCAAAAGGGTAACTCGGAGGTTCATCGATATCCCCGATGCTAGATTGATTCTAATGGTAACTTCTCCATGTGCTCTAAGCTCATATTTCCTATTTCCTATTAGAGTTATGGTATACATTCTTCTGTCCATTCTCCATTCATTTTTTTTTTTATGTTGATTTGAATTTTTAATTAGCATTTCTGTCTACTCTATCCGCTAGCTACATCTTTAATAGAAAAGATAATTTAAATTTAGTCAAAGGTAACACTTGGGATCCCTATAATTACAATTGTTGCTAGCATAACCAATTCAGAACCAACAGTTATTTTATTATCGATTGGCATTGTTGATTTGGTATTGCATTACTAATATACCTAATTTTTCCATGTGCAGATTAAAGGTTACGTCCATTTGTTGACACGCCACCCAATGGGCACGGAGGACCACAGGGACATTACTGATGTGCTGAACGCAGTGCAAGAGATTGGTCGTGTACAACCTCCTATCCCTGAGGCCCTAATTGAGGAGGCAGCTACTCCTGCGGCAGCGGCTACTCAGAGCCTAAGCACTAGTGAGAGGCCAAGCACGAGCAGAGCTCTTGCCGGACGTGGCTCTCATCCGCTTGTTGCTACCTTGAGAGTTGTCCCTACCCTCAATCCCTCTCCATCCACCCCAGATCCATCCCCTAGCCCCACCATCCCTTCACCCAGCCCACATCTATCCCCTAGCCCCACCATCCCTTCACCCACCCCACATCCATGTCTTGGGTCTGACATCCATCCACCCACCCCACGGTCATTACCTGAGCTGTCACCCATTCCATCCTTTGACCTGGGTATTGATCCAACCCCTCCTAACAGCCAGCAGCAGGAGCCACCCTCCCACAATAGATCTATTGGCCCTTCTTCAGGCATCGACCCACCCCATGTTCAGGCTGAGCAGGCTGTTGGGTTACCTGCAGTGACAGAAGGTCGGCCGAAACGCATATCAAAGGCACCTCCTTATGGGATAGGGGGCACAAACATGGACACAAAGCTGGGCCCGAGGCATCTGACGAAGGACATGCAAGACCTCCTTCTCATTATACGAGACAGCGTAAGGTTCAAAAAGGTAACTCAAATGATACCTTATTCCTTTCTAAGAGTGAAGTGGAGGGTGAGGTTGTGGGTTTAACATCCACTGGTTGCATAGGCTAGACAATTAATTTCCCTAATTAATGCTTGCCTTCATGCCAAAGAACTCGTTAATGATGACTAGAAGCATTTGGTTAATATACCAAAACTGTTCTTCTGTAAGTCTATAAGGTCTATGAAATTGAACTGTTTTGGGTTTCTATAAAAAAATGAAAATTGTATTTAGTGTTTAGTGTTAACAACTACTTCATTGGATGGAAAGTTATGGAATAAGTCAGTGAGTAAGGCTTTGTTTGATGGTTTTAAAAAGTTTATAATTTATTTTATTATCAAAATATAGGCTTTGCACAAGGTCTTATAATTACAATGTCTTAAAGGTGAAGGGAGGAACGCGTGGAGCAATTAATGCCATGCTGCCAAATGGAAAGGTTGATTTCTCTGCAAATTATCAAGAAAAATTTGGTCTGGAGTTACATGTTCTCTTGCTGCTGCAATGATTCAAGAGGCACACAAAGGAAATGGCATTTCAGACTGCTGTTGGTGTCTATGAAACAGCCTGTTCCGTTTGAGCTCTGGGAGGTACTCTCTTTTTTGGCTTAAATCAGCTATTGAATTATCAATTGACATTATCTATACCAAACTTATAAATTCTTTAAATTCCTCAATAATTAGCGTAATGGAATATTGTTTTCTCAAGTTCTAAGTTTTGCAAAATAATTATTAAAAACATGTGTTGTATTGTACTGTATAAGTAGATAATTATTAGCCAACCTTCTTTTTGTTTTTGTGTGTGTTTTATTTATTTATTTAACTAATAACATATTTAAATTCCCTCACCTTTTTATATTTACAGTCTCTGTTTCACGCTCTTTTTGCCAATGGCATCTGACAACTCTTGTGAACCTGTATTCTACCTAGCTGTGTCAAAGTGGAGGAAGAAAGATATTTCATTGGTTTCTTTTGAATATATAAGCTTAAGGTGTCTATTTTCTGTGATTAGTACATTTTTCAGAGTTTAATACTGTCAGTGCTTATTTTGTACTGTTTAATGCTTGCAGAGTGGCAGATTTCCGCCTTGAACTTGAGCAAGAAGTGACAGTAAGTTTGTTTGAGTTCAGTCAAAAATGTTTATTCAAGGTTCCAATTTTGGAACCCACAGGCCAGGTTCAGACATGTGAGTATTGGAATGGAAGGGAGGACCTAATTCCTTCAGTGAATGTACCTGTGTTCAATGAAAAGAATGGAGGTAGCCTATCACTACCTTCAAAATGTTTTGAGTTCCTCTCTAGTGTGGGCGGGATTCAATCCCAAGTCTCTTATTCAACGATAGGTGACCTTACAAGTTGAGATATCTAAAACGCACTATAGGTGTCAATGGCTACTAAGCAATGTTAGTTTTGTTGTAAACCTTGTCTAGCAGCAAGATGTTGTGTCGTTTCCTTCATCTTCTTCTTAGTCAATTTATTTTGAAGTATCAGTATTGATGATACCGAAAAATCACCAGTAAGCTGAACGCACTCTTAAATCGAAACAACACCTGCAAAACGAAAAGAGAAGACCTAACAGAGAGCACCAGTGTGGTGCCGGCCAAAAACCCTCCGAAGGCCAAGTTAGAGTTTTTTCACAACCCTAAAGTGCCAAAGTCGAGTTAATAATGCGTACCTTAATGAACGAGGGTTTTGGGGTATTTATATTGGTGTAGGGTTATCATCCATGCCTTGGCCAGGAAACCCTTTCCTTTTAGGATAACACCTCTTCAATTCTGCATACCTTATAGAGTTCTTTTCCTTATATGAGTCTTTTGATTATGGTGAAACGTGTAACGCAAGAACTCTCTTTATTCACGTTTGTGTGAAAATCAAGCAAAGCCATATTAGACTTATCGTGAGATGCAAGTTGATTTCGGTTAGGAATCCTTAAAGCCTAATCAATACCAACGGAGGCCAAATGTTACAACCGTCCACTACATGTCCTTTTAACATTGACCCATCGACCATTCACATGTCAATACCGTACCGTCATGCTTCACAAAGAGAGATCCGTCTCCTATTTTATCCTCTTCAAGTATCTTGCCATAGCTTTATGATATTAGGATCCAAAAAATTTTCCTACCCGTTGTCCTCTTGGACAAGAGAAGCAAACTGAAAAACTTATCCTAAGTAGACATGTTGTCATGCTGTAGTTATGTTCTAACATTCCAGTGAACATTCTTTTAGTCTCAAGCCTAAAATTAACATTAGGGCAAATTGCATGACCTTCCAAATTGTAACTAGCATCTCCTAAAGCCTTTCCTAAAGTTAGGGCAACTTACACCTTTCCCCCCTTCAACGCAGGACATTTGCAAAGTCCCCCATTTAGTTTAAAATATAGCAATGTCCCCCCTTATCTTTTTGTAATGAGCACTTTACCCACTCCCTTAGTTTTTTACATCAAATTAACAGTAATTTCACACTTTCTTGAAGAAATGTGTCCAGACCCTTATATTGATGACCTTAATACCTTCCCATAACAAACACATCATATTCACAACTTGAAGGTTCATCATTGTGTATGTGATGTGTTTCTTATTAGAGACTATTAAGGCCATTCACAATTCACATGTAGGTCTAGACACGTCTTGTTTCTGCCCTATGTTCAGTTTGACCCTTCATTGAAGTATGACGCAGATCCATCTTAGGCTCTCCCATCTATGAATTTCGCAATGATTTTTTTTATTTCTTTTTTGAGAACTTCTCTATTGCAGGATGCAGCTAAATTTCGCGATGAGCTAAAGGAAAATTGCACCACACGCTCTTTTAAAATGTTCAAGTGATGCAACAACCTTGGTATGTTAAGAACTTAATTTTTTTTTTTTTAATTTCTTTTTGCTCAAAGTTTAGTTAGTCAATTTCAATTTTGCCTACTTTTTTTTTTCCAGTTTTCATATGGTTTCTCTTTGGTCTTTTCTTTATGTCCATTTAATATTCCGTAAGAAAGTTAATTTTGTAACTACATATTTATATTTATCAAGCCCTCCTCCATTTTGGTGTTTTGATAGATATGTGCCCCTGAATGCCGGCAGAAAAAGAAAAGGAATGGCCTTTGGTATTTGGACATTCAAGTGTTCCTAGGTTATCTTTCTGATTGGTATAGCATAGACAAATATAACAGTCATTTTAAAAACTGTACAATTATTGGTAGATCTAAAATTAAATCTATCTTTTTCAGGGGATCAAGGTTCAAGTCAAGTGTTTACATGGAGGGCCGTAGTCAACCTTCAAGGGGCCAATACTTCTTTGCATATAGAATAAGAATTACCAATAATTCAGACCGCCCCGTTCAACTTCTCAGAAGACATTGGATTATTACTGATGCCAATGAAAAAATTGAGAATGTCTGGTGAGTAAATTATTCTAATCTTTACTGTCCATCTCTAAAGTCTTCCTAGATAATTTTTTATTTTATTTTTTAACTGGTCCTATTACTTCATATGGGCTGCATTCCTTAGAGAGAAAAAAAGTACTAAATTTTGATCCTTCTCCCTTCATTTCAGGGGGATAGGAGTTATTGGAGAACAACCTGTTATACTTCCTCGTACTGGTTTTGAATTCTCATCTGCATGCCCATTAAGCACTCCCAATGGCAGAATGGTAAGATAGTATTGTTTTGCTTTCTCTTGTTGGCTTAAAGGTACAGTTTTTTAGTCGCACACTGGAGGCATTGCTTGTCATTGCCATTGATATGTAACCAGCAATCATAGTGTCAAATTTTGTGACCTCGTTGATTTGGCACCCCATTTACAACATGATTATTTATAAGCAAATTTGAAGTGGTTTGTGCATGATATATTGTTTCAGAAACTGATATTGTTGGGACATGTGCATTTATGCGTCCTTTTTTTATTGTATGCAGATGACAGTTACCAGGACAAGTGGCTATGACATAAATGAAGTAGTTCCAACTATTGAGTGGGGTCGGCGAGGAGAAACACTAAAAATGGACAAGCATGCTATTTAAAACAAATATAGGAGAAATTGATACTTCTAGTAGTCCAACATGAACTAGCCATCTATGTATAAAATTTTGTAAATTTATAGTAGCTGACTCCTTTTGATTATTTATAAAATTTTGGCACTTAATTATGTTGCAGCAAAAGACATAAAAGTGTAGTGAGGTGAGCTTGCCGGAGTGTAAGATTTTTCCAAGGCTTGAAAGCAATGCCATTAGATAAATGCTTTCTACTTGTGTAGACTATTATTAATGATTGCACACTTACACATCAGGTCTTATGTGTCTGTTCTCATGTGTTGGGGGCTCAGTGTTTCAATATGTACAATATGTACCGTTATTCATACTTGTTATTCTAGTTTCTAAGCTTGTGTGATCTGCCAGGTTATATGCATGTCCCAATTGTCTAGGTAGTTTGGTTGGTTTTATTTTATTTTTTATAAATTGTATTTTAAATCCTATGATTAAAGGTGGTTTGGTTTCAAAATTTTTAAACTAAACTAATTAATTCCAGAAGTTTCAAATTAAACATTGAAAGTTTAAGATAGATAGGTATTTCAGAGTTTTGATAGTTTCAAATAGAATTCTGAAATTGCAAAAAAAAAAAGGAAAAAAAAAATCCAGTAGAACTCAAGTATTAGACACTCAATTTCCGTTTAGTTAAATTGGAAAAAAATCTAGTGGAACTCGAGTATTAGACAGTCGATTTCCATTCAGTACTCGAGTTCACTAGCAGCAAGTACGCCAGGCCTAGAGTTCAAAAATATTTATGGCCAATTGCCACTAGAAAAATTCTCATTGAAAATCGAATCTCTGAAACTCGATTTCCATTGCAGTGGCTTTTTGGTAAATAAGTCTAGCATAAATCGAGCCTTTGAGGGCGTTTGGATCCGCCGTTTGTGCGTCTACGTTTTTGCTTTTTTTTTTTTTTTTTTTACCCAGCAGCTTATTTTGACTTTTCAGCCATGAACAGTGCACAAATGTACTGTTCATGAGTCCCACAAATTTCACTTTTTAACAACTTTTTCATTAAAAATGGGTCCCACAAAACTATTCATATATTTAAAAATTATTTTGCTACAGTGTTTTCAGTTTTCAGTTTTCAGTTTCAGCAAAATAAGTTCTATCCAAACGGACCATTTGAAACTCGATTTGTACTAGCAGTATTTTTTTTAATTAAAATGCTGGCAGATTATTTACGAATGTGCCATCCAAATGGAAATCGAGTTTTACAAACTCGATTTCCACTGGGTTTTTTTTTTTTTTTTTTTTTTACCCCTTTCCCCTGCGGTAGTAAACCAGAATTTTTTTTTCTTCCCCTGAAACTGTAAACCAGATCTAGAACACATCACATGGGCAGTAGTATACAAGCATAATATATATATATATATATATATATATATATATTATACCAGTCAAAGGGAGAGTACATCAGATGCAAGAAACTGGATTAAAACAGTTACTGTTCATGAGCACTATAGTTGCCCTTTTAGCTACAGACCATACAGATTTAACCACAGTACGTCTGACACACAATCTGATTACTAACTATCATTGCTTCAAACAAGGCCCCTACGGTTGAACTTGCCATCCCACATCCAAAGTACTATCATTGTTGGCATTATAGGCAAAAGCTGCACAACGCAACTAATGTAACGAGTACAATGGATAGCTACTAGTTCAATTACAACAACATTCAGCAATAAACAAAATAACAACTAAGTCGATACAACATAGTCTACATAGTCGCCTAACAATTGTCCATACTAATACAACATGGTCAACATAGTCGCCTAGCACTTGTCCATACCGAAGATAACCACAATTCCCACATACAATGCCATTCCAAATCGAGTCTCCGCTCGCCTGAAAAACATTAAAATATAGTTGTTAGTTCCTAAATGAAAAGAACAAAAAGCAAATGAAGTTCTTAGCATATTATATCAAAACAGCGACAGCAGTTGCCTAGTTTGTAGCACTACTGCATGTTGAAGCCCCACGGGAACTGCTTGTCGAAGCACCACGGGAATTGGGACATCTTCTACGATTATGCCCCTCTTCATGACACACTCCGCATCGTTGCCTCAGTTGAATCTCCCTTAAGTCCAAATCTTCCCTCCGGCTTCCCCGTTTTCCCCGTACCCCATTCATTTCATTCCTTATACTTGACTTCATAAGACGACCTTTGGCCCGCAACAGACTTGGGTCAGGCACCCATCATGGTCTGCGAACGTCCCTCCACAATGACTTTGACTTTAGCACCACAAATTGATGTGAATATGTGTGAATGGCGTTGTCCAAACTATAACATGGGTCAATATAGCTGGTCGCATCGAGATGCAATTACTGCAAAATTTTAAGTGCATGTGAACAAGGGATCTTAATGTTTTGCCACTTTCCACAACCACATGTTCTAAAAAATACGCGCACTTCATGACTGTGGTTTCCCCCTCCACCTCTATGGTCGTTGTACGGGGTAACCACTTGATATGCATCAGTTTCATGATTAAATTTCCTCAGAGTGTGTCCTGAAGTTTTCTGCACATTTTTTGTATAGATCCCCATTGCATAATCACTCCACACCTTACCTTGAGAGCGATCAAAAGTAATTTCTTTATGTCAATCATGGAAATATGCAACAAGTTTGCACCAAGTGAACTCAACCATTGCAGCAATGGGCAAACCGCGAGCACATTTAAGTACCCCATTAAAGCACTCAGAGATATTGGTTGTCATTGCCTCATAACGTCTTCCACCATCATGTGACTGGGTCCATTTGTCCACATCCTCACTCATTAGATATGTGTATGGCATATAGCATGCAAGATGGGGATCATCAGGGTCTACACTCCTCAATGCATTAATCTCGACTTCCTTAATGGTTTGCATTATGGACTCAAATTTAGCTTCATGAGTCGCATATCCAGCTTTCAAGGCCAATGCCTTTAGAGTCGGGTCATCAAAGTGTGTGTTGAAGTTGCTAGCAACATGTCGAAGGAAATATCGGTGAAATACCCATAAGCTTCCGTTATCACCTCTAGGCCACTCTGTAATGGCGCATTTGATACCTTTATGTCAGTCAGAAATAATGCAAATGCCCTCGTCAGGTATCACATGCTTTATCGAAATCCTGAGACACTCTAAAAACCACCCCCAACTAGCCCCTGACTCCTTGTCCACAACAACAAAGACGAGAGGCAAAACCTCTTGGTTAGCATCGGTTGCCATTGCAATCATGAACACCCCTCGATATTTACAATACAAATGAGTCCCATCAATACTAATCACTAGCTTGCAATATCTGAATGCAGTAATGTATGGAGTGAATGCCCAAAATACATAACGCAGTAACATAGTACCATCTAAGCCCCTAGGTATGGTGTAATAGGTGTATTGGGTACCTGAATCCTGATCCAAGTATGCCAACAACAACTTTTGTAACCTTTGGCAAGACTCCCCCTAATCCCCAAATATCTTAGCAATTACCTTTTGTTTTGTCGCAATTTTCCCACAATTTCTAATGCAACAAAATTAGAATCCATCATTTTATCGTCTCTTTGTAGGCCAAAGGGTATACAACTGTGTGGACCCACATAAGGCGTGACCATTCACAGACCATTAAGTTTAGCCTTCATGAATGCCCCAACGTACCACTTGTAGTTGGTGTCAATGCATGCGGCGCACAATTTAGTTTTGGTCGACCTTTGGATTATAAAATTTCTATTATCTTTTGCTGCGTATATTATCAATGCACGCTTCACCGCCTTTTTATTTGCAAAAGTCAACCCTTTACTAAAATGCATCCCATCTTCCCAAGTAAAAACAAATGGTATTTGAAGACGTGAAGGATCAACTATATTTTCCCAAGTATTTGCGTAGAATGACTCAACAGGAGGTGTGTAGGCAGTGGTCATATTTGTATCATGCTGGACACCAATATCATCGTCTGCATCACCTTCATCATGGTACTCCATATTTTCCTCTTCAAAATTGGGAACGAGTTTATGGTCATCCACATCCTTGTCAAAGTTGCCTCGCTCAATCCTCTCTTCGTACTCATCCATATCATCAAGATTTTCACCATTATTCGCAGCATGATCTTCATCTTCGTCTTCCTCCCCTAAATGTGTCTCTTGAGGTTGGAGTATTTCACCAGTATTGGCATAATGATCTTGAGATGGGAGCGTATAACCTCCCATTGTATAGCCTCCCATTATAGTGCATCCATCATCTAGGGCTGTAAATTGTAAAGATGTAGTTGTTTGTTGCATATCCTCAGTATCAACTTTTGCAAGTGGCTTCAAACTTACGTACAACTCAGCAGCATTTACTTGAGGCATTTTATGGATCCTATTAAACATGATCTTTACATGTTTGTCTTCTTTTATCGCTATATACCCGTAATTTATTCATTCATGAAAGATTTCTTGTAGGTAAAGATAAATAATTTTTATGTCATAACAATCAGGGTTCAAATTCAATTCTTCCATTATTTTCCTCTTCAAATCATTCAACGTCTTCAACTTACGACTTATCATCATGTAGTAGCATTCAATGCCCAGCCCTCTAAATGGGAATCCGTCAATCTCTCTAGTATTGACAACGGGTCCACCGTAGTATACATTTATATCAATATTCTTCAGAAACTGTGAACCTATTAGAGTCAACTGTAATATGTTAGTGACATATTTTATCTCTTTCATTTAACATCAATTGTAAAACATTTTCTATCTACTCAAAGTACAAAAATTATAACTTGTCACCCCACATTTGCATATACTTATCTCACATTACATACAAACACACTCAATTATTATCATTTCATACTCAAACAAATAAAAAAAACTAAAGACAAAACTCACTCCCATTACAAAATTACAAATCATTCTAACAAAAATATAAAGGAAAATATCAAACCAAACAACAACAAAAATAGTCATGATAAAAAGCCTAACAATACATATATATATCTACAATATTTTTTACAATCATTAAAAACCTAACAATACAAATATACCAACAATACATATTAAATATCAATCATTATTTCATACTCAAGCAAAAAAAATTAAAGACAAATATCAAACCAAACAACAAAAGAAATTCATGATACATAGCCATGATAAAAACCTAACAATACAATCTATGATTATAATTTCATACTCAAGCAAAAAAAAACTAAAGACAAATATCAAACCAAACAACAAAATTCATGATACATACCCATGATAAAAACCTAACAATACAATCAATGATTATAATTTCATACTCAAGCAAAAAAAAAAAAAAAACTAAAGAAAAATATCAAACCAAACAACAAAAGAAATTCATGATACATACCCATGTTAAAAACCTAACAATACAATCAATGATTATAATTTCATACTCAAGCAAAAAAAAAAAAAAAAAAAAACTAAAGACAAATATCAAAACCAAACAACAAAAGTCATGATACATACCCATGATACAAATATATCTTAACACCATATACACTAACACTATATTCACTAAACAACCAAAAGACCCATACCTGACATGAGGATGTGCAAATGTGCTGAGATTGTATGAGTGAGAGGGGGAGTGAGAGAGGGAAAGACTACAATGAGTGTTAGGATTGTATGAGAGAGAGAGAGAGAGAGAGGGAGTGAGAGAGGGGGAAGACTTGCTAAATGTGTGTATGACCCATCGAGACCTAGACAAAAAACCAAATCTGATATAGCGACCAAACATAATTGCCACGTGGTGTAATTTTTCACCACAATTTAAAAATCGAGTTTTTGACAGTTTCACTTTTAGCAAACTGTGGTGTAATTTTTCACCACAATTTAAAAATCGAGTTTTTGACAGTTTCACTTTTAGCAAACTGAGCCTCTAAAGCTCAATTTCCACGTGTCCTCTACGTGAAATCCTAAACCATAGAAGCCTAGCTTTTAAGACTTGGTATAAAAATCGAGTCTCTAAGATTCAATTTCCACTTTAAAAAAGCCCAAGTTAGACTCCCTCAGAACATGAAAGTCGAGCCGTAAAGGCTCGATCCAAAATCAAGCATAAAGGGTCGAGATATTAGTAATAAATATCTACTAATTATATTCGTTGGAAAACTAAATTAGTTTCCAATTTTCGCCAGTTTAATTGACTCTAGATTTGGGGGTTGAATTAATCATCAGGTTAAGATTCCGTTGCAAAAAGAAAGAAATCATCGAATCGAATGGCGAAGGAAGAAGGTGAAAATGGTTTTTCAGAGCGGAAGAGGCTGAAGAGAGTGGCATTGGCGAAGGACATCATAGTGACAGATAGTCGAGCGAAGGTGGAAGCGGCGTCGAGGCTGAGGCCTTCGAATGTCGTAATCAAACACCATGGCAAGGACATTCTCAAGAAGTCTCAGCGGAAGAACAGATTCCTCTTCTCCTTCCCAGGACTACTCGCCCCTCTTCCTGCTCAAGGAGGCAAGATCGGTGAGCTCAAGGATTTGGCCACCAAAAACCCCATTCTCTACCTCCATTTCCCCAAGGTTTTTATTTATTTTGATATTCATTCCCAATTCCCAATTTTATTTTATTTTTTATTTTTTACAATCACCCAGCCAATTGTTACTTTCAGGGCCGATTGAAGTTGTTTGGGACTATTTTATATCCCAACAACAGATATCTGACGTTACAATTCCCTAGAGGTGGCAAGAGTGTCACCTGTGACGATTACTTCGATAATATGGTTAGTCTTTTCTTTCCAAACACTCTCTCACTCGCTTAATTAAGCTTTTTTTTTTTTGGGACAATTCGTAATATTTGTCATTAGTATCATAGAAAAGAAAAGAGATCCTTACCTTTCCTCCCCCCATTTAAAATAATTGAAAGAGGGAATGTTAGATTCAGCTATAAAATTATTCATCATTTTCTAATAGAGAATAGATTAAGCTTTTTAAGTAATGTGTAATTTATCTGATTCACACTCGAACCACCGTTTTCCCTTTTTGTCTCACCAATTACTTTGATACTACACCACAGATTGTATTTTCTGAAGCATGGTGGATTGGGACAGAAGATGAGAACCCCGAAGAAGCTCGCCTCGATTTTCCTAATGATTTTAATGAGGTTTGGTTCTCTTTGAATTTTTGTGTGATGTGAATTTATATTTCCTTTGATGATCCACATCTCAAATCTCCATTTTTTTTTTCAGGGACAACTCATTGAATATGACTTCAAAGGTGGAGCAGGGTCCACATCTTTGATTAATAAGCCTGCCGGAATGACATATGTAGAACAACAGTCTCCTAAATCTGAAGAGCTTGAAGTTGATTTATCTGACTCTGAGAAAAATATCAAGGATTTGATCAAAGCAACACCAGCTCGACATTCACAGAGAACCGCTGGGAAAACATTCAAGTACTAGCCTTGCCATCTTATATTGCCTTATATATCTTCTTTTTGTTAAATATAATTGATATTCATTTTTAATCCTCACAAAGATGTGAGTAGCTGCAATATAGTTCTTTTATTGCCAAAAGATGTTGAATGTTGATTATGTTGTCCCTTCGCTCGCTCAAATAGTAAAACGATTAGAAGGGGTGGGGGTAATCTTAGATATTAGACTATTGTTGTATATAATATTAATAGATGATGTATATTGCACATGAAGGAGGTGCTAGAAATTCTTAGTTCCCAGCCCTTTTATTATTCATTTCTTATGCAGGAATGTGGTTACAATAGGACAAGGAATATTCTTAAAGGAGACAGATGGTAGGGACACATCGTCACTGGAATCTTCTAAACCCTTCTAGTAGAATACCGCCTATACAACCCAAGAGTACAACCCATAATATCATCATTCTATTTATTTTAACACCCCCCTCAAGTGGGAGCATATGTGTCATATAAGACCAACTTGAAAAATATAGACCCTAAACACTACACAATACCTTGGTAAAGATATTGGCAAGTTGGTCTTCAGACTTCACAAATGGTGTAGTGACATCTCCACTAAGAATCTTGTCTCGGACAAAGTGGTAATCTGTGCTAGTTCTTATTTAACTAAATGAACTAAGCTTGAGCTCAAATTTGAAGATTTGTTGTTGTATTAAAGTGTGAATGAATTAGTTCCTTCCCACGGAGAATGATATGACAATCGAAGGTTTCTCCAAGGGTAGCTTTCTTTTCTTGGTCTGCTTCCTTAGGTAAGATCTTAACAACGGACAACTTTTGTAAAAGACGTGTGCTAGTGCTTGACTGGTGCTATATGTGTAAGAGATGTGGGGAGTCGAAGGATCATCTTCTACTTCATTGCCCCATAGCTTGGGAGTTGTGGTCTTTGGTTTTCTGCTTGTTTGGTATTCAATGGGTCATGCCTCATACTGTTCTTGAACTGTTTGAGGCTTGGCAAGGAAAGTTTGCGCGACATTGTCACATTGATGTTTGGAGATTAGTGCCTCATTGCTTGATATGGTGCATTTGGCGTGAAAGGAATGCTAGAAGCTTTGAGGGTTGTGAATGTTCTTTGCTAGAGCTTAAGTCTTTTTTCTTGCACACTCTTTGAATGGAGTGTGGTCTTTTCTCATTTTTCTTGTTCTTCTTTTCCTATTTTTCTTGATTGTTGTACTTTTGTTTCCTAATTTGTGCCCCCATAGTACATCCCCAATGTACTTGGTTTGGCACTTTTTCTATTTTTAATAATATTCTTACGTTGCTTATATAAAAAAAAAAAGAGTAAATGAATTAGTTAATAAAATTTAAGTATAAATTTGGATGGCTAATGTGCATCAGAAAGCTAGAAACATAAGTTTCTTAAAAAAAAGGTGTTAATTTACTTAATAATTTAACAGAGCTTGTTTGGGAAATTAACAAACCGTGCTAGAACGTAAATATTGAGCTCGGTCTTCAGCTCAAGTTTGGTTTGAGCTCAGTAGCAAAGTAAATACAAACCAAGTTTGAACTCCTTTAGTTCAGCTCAGCTCGGCTTGGCTAGGCTCATTGCAGTCCCATGATAAGGCTTGTTGACCATATGGAAACCACCAACACTGAAATATGAGATCCTTCTTCTGATGCTTTTGAGCCAAATTTTTGAAAATTTTCATTGATTAAGCTTTGATGTTCTATCTAGTTAAGTTAATCATTTCCTTCAGAAATTACAATTTCCCATTTATCTATAGCCTTTTTATTGTTCAGTTTTGCAGATGCTTCTTCTGGGGATGAATCTGTTAAGAGTGATGCTGATGTATCAGAAGGGGAAGGAAAAAAAGTTGAGGAAGTTGATTCTTCAATCACAAAATATACTAGTGGAAATATCCTGACCATATCATCTTTGATAGTAAATGTTTGTAAAGGCACTTCTTTTTTAAACATCTCTGCATGCCAGCCAAACTGGAAGTCTAGAACATTAGAACTTTATTCTTCTTAGCATTTTCATGAACTTATTTTGTTTATTCTGTAAAAGTACACCTATACGTCAAAAAGGTTGATACTTTAAAAAGCTTTACATTCTATTTTAGGATATAAGCTGAGCCAAACTTTCCTTTCACGGGCAATATGTTGATTCCCTTAATTTGCAAGTACAGACTGAAAATCTCTGCTCTGTAAACCTTGACATTGACAATAAGGGTGCTGTAGAAAGGGGTCAATTTCCTGAACAGAATAAATTGTCTGCTATGTCAGTGTCTAAGTCGAAGAGACTGTCTCGTAATGCCACTACAGCAACTAAATCTAAGGAAAGGTCTGGCAGCAATCATGGTTCACTTGTTCAGGCTACTATATCCACACTGTTTAAGAAAGTAGAGGAGGTAAGATCTTAAGACTTTAATTTGGTTATTGAGAGTGCATGATTTTTTCCTTTTTCTTTTTATTCTTTTCATTCTGGTAGAATAAAAAAACTTTGTTGAGATGCTCATTTTTCCAATTCCTCACTGCACCTTTGCATTTCTGAAGGGTCCACTATCAATTTGACTATCATGTGCATGGATTGAATGCTATGCCAGTACCCATGACTGTATGCTCCATTGGAGAGAGTATATGTTCAAGCTGGACCTATATGACTATATGCTCCAGCTTGAGGAGTGTCAAAGATATTGGGTTGATGTTCATGTAATGGCCCAAGAGGCCCAATATTTTGTAAGCCCATGTAGGGCGAACCCTAGCTCTTATATATACCCTGCTTAGGGTTCAGTGTAACAATGAGCTTTATATAGAAAATATGTATCCGCTAAGGGCTTCCCCCGTAGACGTAGGCCATCAGGACGAACCACGTAACCCTTGTATTCTTTTCTCTTTTCTACTTCCACTTCTCTATATTATTTTTTTCTCGCCTTTAAAATCTCTCTTGACATATTGTCCACATGATGCAAAGAGGGTCAGCCCTCCAAATCTTTGAGACTCTGTTGATGAAATCTTTCTTGCAAACACTTCAGCGTCTCAATCACAATCCTAAGCATCTCCCAAGATATCCCACACATAACAAATATAGAAGACCAAATATCAGTAGCCACTGGACAATGAAGCAACGTGTGCTCAATTGATTCCCCACTCCTCTTACACATGCAATACCAATAAATAATCAGGAGACTTCATTTTTTAATATTGTACACCATTAGAATTTTCCTTAATGCAACTGTCGAAGCAAAGAACACAAGCTTTTTTCGTGGCACCTTTGTACCTCAAATACAACAAGGGAAAAGAATTACCTGTGTTACCCTGCAAGGCCTTGAGTTTTACTTTCTTTCTAAGATGTCATCCTAAATAGGTCATCCCAAATAGGTTTTGATTTGAAGTGAGCTCCTAGAGTAACCCTATATATTTCATTGGAAGGTAACACACTTTGCATCCTAGTATTCCAGTAAGACATTAATTTGGCGGCCAAATTAATCTTCAATCTAGGCACAACTTTAAAGAAAAGAAGAATGCATCTTGGTCAAGGCCTACTAGATGCATGTGTAGCTTATTAATCTAGTAAGGGAGGGAGGGAGGGAATAGTGCTAAATGCATGTCAACTTTGACTACAATCTTGCATGTTATTATTACTTTCTCAGATTTATACATAATGTCTTATTGGGGAAATATGATTCAAACTATACTGCCAAGTAACTTATAGCTAACTGGTATTCAGAATTACAGTTTTCTTATAAAGCTTTCCATTTTCAGAAAGCACCAAGAAGTCCAAGGAAATCCCCATCTCCAAAAGGTTTTTAATTTTCTCTATTTCATTTTTATAATGGGACCATTGGGATTAGAAAATTCAGAACAAGAACTATTGATGTCTCCAGTTTCCAGCCAGAAGTTGCAGCATCCTAATTCAAAAAGGAAGAATAATGAGGTAGAGGTTTTGCCTTTAATTCCCCCCGCCCCCTCTCTCTTGAATTTTAAGTACAGCAATCTCTCTTCCTAGCAATGACTGCTTTATGTGGGACTGTTGTGGGATTTATGTTTGTGTGCAAGCTGACATGGCATAAAAATCTTGTTCTTGCAGGATGAAGGACCTAGGAAAAAGGAAAAAGTTATCAAGGAAAAAGATGTTGGTAAGTTTCCCTCTCTTGTAGGGAATATAAACGAAATTTCTAGATCTGTGAGATGCAAAAATTGAGAAAATATATGCATCAAAGAAAAAAAAAATCACGCAAAGCAATATTTATGTGGTTTGGCAATTTGCCTACGTCTACGGAGTTGTAGTGATTTCACTATTTTTAGGAAAAAATACAAAATGCGGCAATATAGTTTTTTCTCTCAAAACAACTCACCCAACCTTAATCTCAAAACTACGGCATTTCACTCTTGCACACATGATTCACAATCGGCTAAACATGGGCCAAAATCTTTTCCGACTAAGAATAAAAAAAATCTATGTAGCACTGATACAAATACGATATGTAGTATGATGACACGACATTTATTGAAAAATTAGGATACGATACGTTGAGGAAAAGACAATTAATTAATTAATATTTATTTTTAGTTATATAAATTTTATATTTGAAATAAGTTATGTTTATTTAGGATTTAAAAACTATGTAACAAAAATGAAATGTTAAAATTAATTTAAAGACAATAAAATATTTTTTAAAGTACGAACAAAAGTGTTCAAATAAACTAGATACCCATAAAAAAGAGCTCAAATAAACAACATTCAACATCAAAATAGAAGAATTGAATTAAAAAAAAAAGTTTTTTTCTTCCTGAGTGTTTACTTGACACATTTGTGTCTGTGATGGATACATGTCCAACCAGTACGTTGGCAATTTTGCGTCCGTGCTTCCCAGGAAAGAATCTCATTAAAAAACTGTGATACTTTTATATCGGGTTGGGTCATAATCTGAATCAAATACAACTAGCTCCACATAGCCCAACAAATCTCCCACTTGGAGACTAGTTCAATCACCAACAATAGCCGCATACCTCCAAACACAATCCCTTGCCAGTGCAACTCATCCTCTTGTCCTTGAGCTAGAAGACCAACTGGAGTTGTGTGCAACTTCAACTTCTCAATTGTGACACCCTTAGTTAACATATCTGTTGGATTCTTAGATCCACAAATCTTCTCAAGTATCTGTAGTTCATTTTCAACAAGATAACGAATAAAGTGGTATCTTTTTTTTTTTTGATAAGTAATATAAGAATTATTATTGATGAATGTTGGAACATATTTGAAAAAAATAATTCCTTTTTTTGATAGGTAATAAGCGTATTATTAAACAAACTGAAAAACAGAAGAAAGCAAATACAAGGTGTTCATGATGGTGAACACAAGGAAATGCAACAAACAAACAAACAAACAGCAACAAACAGCCAGAATAAACTTAAAGTGCAATACTAAGAGAAGAAATAAACTCCAAGGTAGTGGAACAATTCGAGAAGCCCCAACACCTCGACCAATCAAATAAAGTCTTCTGGCACAGAGCTTGTAATTGAACCAAAGATTTCTCGGTATTCTCAAAAGAGCGCCGATTCCTTTCCGTCCAAACAGTCCACATCAAACAGCCAGGAACCATATTCCAAATATCTAAATTAAATTTTTCTACCCAATGGCTCCAACAATACACCAAACTTTCCACAGAGCCTGACATGACCCATTGGATCCCAAAGATCTAAAACATATGAACCCACAATGAGTAAGCTACAGGCCAATGGAGGAGGTTCCATTTTCTTTGGTTTTTTTCTTTTTCTCTGTTATCATGGGAGGTTCCATTTTCTTTTTCGTCGAGTCCAAAACATTTGAATTTTCGGTTGAAGGGGGAGGTACTTATTATATGTTACATATATATGAAAGAAATAAGGATTCTCTACGGTCAGTTTTCATAGTTAAAGAGAGTGCTAAACGTTTGCTAACTAATGTGGAGGATCTCATGTCAAATATACCTCCTCAAAACTTTGCAAGAACCTTCAGGGATGGTAGTAAGGTTTTTATTTTGCAACTGGGTTCCAATGCGCATGGAAGCTTTCTTATGATCTCTGAACTTGTTCATGGGCGTCATAAGGGTTCCATCATTGTGCCGGAAGGAAAGCTTGGTAGTAGGTGGAGAGGATTTGGATTTCATTTACACAAGGCTATTGCTCCCGACACACATACCGTCAAACCGCCATCTCAATTTGTTTTGAACCTAACAAGGCAACAGTTCAGGCATCAAAAATCCTTTTTGTCAGCAATGGGGGATGGTGATTGGAAAGATGAGGCAGGAAGCAAAAAAGGAAAGCAATTAATGCCCAGTATTCAAAATTCAAACAAGCCTTGCTTGAGCAGTCAGTACCATGATTCGTGTGATAGGGGTGTTGGGAAGGAAAGAACAATACCTGGGGCTGAAATCATGCTTGAGACTAAAGAAAATGCTATTAACGGCGCTAAAATTCCTTTATCGCTAGAACTATCTTTAAGTTTGGAGCGTGGGCTGAATGGTAAGTGGGAAGTTAAGTACTCCAACATTCGGGAAGTGGGTCGAGTAAGTGTTGAGCCCACGCAAGTCTTTAGGCCCACTGCACTCTCAAAAGCTAAATAACTCAACCCAACTCATTTAAATATCTATAAGCCCAAACCCACTTTGGTCTAGCGGCCCAAAACAAAAGAGCTTAACTCCTTGTCTTTTCCGATTCGAGAGACCCAACATCCAGGATAGTCTTCGTTGCTTCCATCGATCTCAACGTCCTCAGCGGTAGATGTTCTGAGTTCCAATGTAGTGGTGGATGTGCCGATAACGCCGTTGATGTCGTCGATGGTCTCCGATGTCGCCGCTGCTCAATCTCACGACTCCGATAAGGTTGACGATGCTAGGTATGAGTTATCGGCGTTGACTAACTTGAATCAAGCCTCTAATGTAGCCGAGGCTGAGCTTCTTGGTTCCAATGAGGCCGATGAGGCCAAGAATGAGTCGGCATGTACTACAACTAGTGAAGAGAGCTTAGATCAAGACTTCTGACTGATTCTTCAGGAGCATTGCGGCAATATAGTCAAGAAATGGGGGAATTCGGAGCAGTGGGTACTTGAACTACGTGACGGAAGGAGGGTTGCGGTTCCGATTCAGATATCTCTGCCACTAGGCTCCACGTAGCCCAACTTCTCTAAGATGCCCTAAGATTCTACTGCTGTTGCCTATTAATTGTGCTATTTATAGATATTTCATATATTTAGTGAGGAAATCAATATTTAGAAGTGGTTGTGCACTGCTAATGGAAGAATATTTTAGTCCTTCAAAGGAGTACAAAAATAGCAACAACACCCTATATCTAGTAAATGGCGTGGTAGGAAATTCCCTGAAATAATTAGTAACTCTAGAAAATGAGGATTCAAAATTACTGAAGCTCTACAATTGATGCGGGAGATGCAAGAAAATTATTATTTTAATATTATTTATGTTTGCAAGTCAATTGTATTTTTATGTTTTAAGTCCTAGTAGTTTATTAGGCTATTAGTATTTTAATTTGGAAGTAAGGTTATTTTTGTAATAAGGCAATTAGGGTTTCCTAATCAATTAGAACTAGAGTTTAGCAATCTTCTATAAGCAACCTATTGTACTCGTTGAGGAGATAGCTGATATTTTGATGAATAAAAAAATGGTCATTTGGTCTTTCTTTGGTTTGGTGTTGATTCCAGGTCCACCTTAGGTGCTGACTCTTAGTGGTTTTTCCACTTGGTGTTGATTCCAAGCAAAGCCTAGGTGTTGACTTCTAGGTCATATCCATTTATTTTTCCGTTGTTTAGTTTTGTTCTGATTGTCCTGCGTCAATTTTGGTATCAAAGCAAACACTGATCTGTTTGAAGCATCATCGCAATCAATCCAGAACCAAAAAAAAAATTCACCGTATATTTTACCACCACCAGAAATCCAGCCACCACACCACCTTCAAAATCCCTTTGCCACATCTCTGCCAAACCAACATCAGAAAGCCATCTTTCAATACCCACACGTATCAAGCCACCAGAAGGTTACCCATCAACCCAAGCCCTTTGACCCAACAACCAACAAACCCCATCTGTCAATTATTGCTCCATTTGAAGCGCCATCCACCAGCTGCCAGAAAAGCCAGCCACCACAACCACAACCGCAACCACAAACACTGTCGGAAGTCTCAACCTCGCACGCCGCTGGTTCTACTGCAATGCCAAACCTCCATCTATCCAATCTCATGAGGTAACCCACTAGCCTGTCTAAATTCTCCTATTCCCCTTCTTTAGCCGTTTACGTGACCTACCTGATCTGATCAACCTTAAACACATCTGACCCGACCCAAAGACAACCGATCTTTTTGCCTCAGCCTTAACTGTCCCAACCCATTTAAAAAAAAATAATAAAAAAAACCTTAATTAGACCCAATTGTCCCAACCCACTCAATCTACTAAACCCAGTAACCCAAAAAAAAAAATTACAACCACAAAGTCAGCCCAATCCACGTTGATACAAAGGTTTTTATTTTGGTGTTCAAATAGTGAAGCTTTATTTGGTTAATGCCATGGCAATCCCTTCTTTAGTGGGCCATATTTAGCAAGTCAAGGAGGCAAAATCTTTTTGCCTAGTGAGCTATGGTAATATCAGCAGCACCTTATTTGATGGTTGTAAAACTAATCCATGGGATTTTGTCAATTGGATGAATGGGATGGAGCAATTCTTTGAGCAAGCAAATTTTGCGGATAACATAAAAGTTAGGTATGCAAAGTTGAAGTTAAAGAGGTGGAGCACAAATGTTTTGGGAGGATCTTGAATATTTCCCCTATATAAAGTATGAACCTACCATTAGTGTGTGGGAATATATGAAAGAAAAGCTTTGTGATGAGTATTTGTCACCATACTTTCGAGTTAAAGTATCTACCCCCAATCTCAGTGTGGTACTTTTCAAGTTGAAGCAAATACGATGAATCCTCATCCCATTTCATGTCCTCAGTGCACTTTTGAACAATCTACCAAGGAATTAAAGGAATTAAAGGAATTATCTGAAAAGCTCATGAGAGGTGTTCAAGAAATGATTGCTCAGATGAAGCAAATGATGACTCAAACCGATTCAATTAGGAAACCAAGAATAATTGATCACAATGAAATTATTGCTGCCCCCATAGAAGACAACATTGATGATGAGATCTTGGTAGTGGAGAAACCTCAAGTAACACTAAAGCCTAATGTTGACAAAGACGTACGTGCCTCGACAAGTGTTGCTTTAACATGCATGCAAGGAAATGAATCTATTGAAGAGCAGCAAGGTGTAGAGATGGTTTCTAAAGAGAGTATTATGTTAGAGTGTGCACAGGATGTGATATTGGAAGCTAATGAATTTGCTTTTGATTAGCCTCCCATGGTGCATGAAGACAAACAGTTTGCTAAAGTGGAGAAAATGGATAACATAGTGCTTGCAATGGTTCAAGATAAGATTGTGTTGATTCCACACATTGATTTTATTATTCCAAAAGAGTTTGACATGGTGGAATTCAAGATTTTTCTTTTCTCTGTCCTCCCTAAGGTGATTCTGGATTGGAAGCAAGTGTTACTTGTTAGCATCCTAATCCTTCAATGCTTTAGAACTTGAGGTCGAGTTTTCTCCAACTAGAGGAGAATGATGTGAGAGTTGCAAGGAAATTATTATTTAATATTATTAATGTTTGCAAGTCAATTGTATTTTTATGTTTTAGGTCTTAATAGTTTATTAGGCTATTAGTATTTTAGTTTGGAAACAATGTTATTTTTATAATAAGGCAATTAGGGTTTCCTAGCTAATTAGAATTAGGGTTTAGCAATCCTTTATAAGTAACCTATTGTAGTCCTTGAGAAAATAGTTGATATTTTGATGAATGAAAAAAATGGTCATTTGGTCTTTCTTTGGTCTAGTGCTGACTCTAGTTCTACCTTAGATGCTGACTCCTAGTGGTTTTCCTGCTTGGTGCTAACTCCAAGCAAGGCCTAGGTGCTAACTTCTAGATCATATCCATTTATTTTTCCGTTGTTTAGTTTTGTTTTGGTTGTCCTGCGTCAACAATATAATAATCCATTGTTTCCCTAAGAAACGGGTCTCGCCATTACATGGGCAGTGCAAAAAATAACCAGCCAACCACGAAATTTGCAGGATTGAAATATAGTTTTTAATGCCAATATTTCCTACTTAATTGCATTACCTGATGCAACTGCCTAAGTGATGACAGTCATTAGCTGGTCTTCTTGGTTGAGGTCTTCATACTCATAAAGGGATTTTTTTTTCATTCTTTCGTTTTACTAATTTTCAAGATTAATTATGTGCAAAGTTACTACATTCACTACAATCCTAGTTAATTACAATCTGAGATTGTTGATCCAAGATAGTGGATAACATTGTCTAGCCTTCTTACATATTATCGATCTTTGTTTCCTTTGCCAAATGGCGTGGCAAACATAGTGGAAAAACTTCAACAAGGTTTTCTTTGGGGAGGTATGGGGGAGGAGCAGAAACTTCATACGGTGAAAATGACTGTGATTTGTAATCCTATTTCATTAGGTAGTTTGGGGATTAAGAATTCGGTGGTCTTTGCAGCTTCATAAGTTAAACTCTAGTCGCCTAGCCCCACTTCAATGTCCAATCCTCAACTACTACATGTCTGTTTCCAATCATTGCTCTCAAGTGAGACCAAATTTTTTAACTTCCTAATTTCCCTTGGAACCTGTGTTGGCTGCTTTATGCAAGCCAGCTTCCCGTACATGGTTTTTCCTACCATTTCCAATTTTATGCAATAGGGCCATACATTGCTGTTCAAAGCCTTAAATAGGAAAACCCACAAATTTACTGAATCCATGCAACGTTTTCTCCACCCATTTGGAATCCTCAATACCCCCTACCTGAAAGCACCCCCCCCCCCCCTCCCTCTCTGAGCACACTTGGGATCAAGGCAGCACCAAGGTTCACAACATACTGGACTTTAAGCCCCCTCAACCCACTTTGTTTCTTTTGAGAACCTGAACGAGCTCTGCTTGGCAACTGCAAAGCAGAACCCAGTTGGAGAAGACGTGAAGCCAGGAACAGGACTCTCTCCAGGAGGTCCAATTTATAAGACTGTTTCCCAGCTGGCAGCTTAGCCTTTTTCCAATTTTATGCAATAGGGCCATACATTGCTGTTCTAGAGCTTCCTTGCCTTGTTTTTTCAATGAGGCTCCCAGAATATCCGTTTGCCTTAGGTGCCCACCCATGATGACCTTTGGATGCTTGCTGGTACCACCTTAGGGTGGCTCTTCCCTGAGATTGCGACAGGTCTGGGTCAATTTCTTGGTGTGAACAGATTTGGGCTTCTTTCCTTTAGGATTTGAGTCAATGGACCTTGGTGCAAAATGGGATTTAGAGGCCCTCAAGCGTAGTTAACTAGATCCAAGCCCAATAATATGGGACATAAGGAGGAGACTTTATGTGAATGCATTCATTAATAATCACACAGACATGGATATGCAATTTAGTTTTAGACTTGACAAAGTTGTGGTTGACTTCTACTGGTCATGTGCATGGATAAGTTTCAGCAGGTCCAACATAAGCAACTCTGATTTTATTAGCATCATCTGTGAAATTTTAAGTGGTTGTGTCTTGATAGAATTCAGACTGTTTCCTAGCTGGCAGTAGCCTCTCTTCAAGGTGGTTAATGGTTTGTACAATTGGCTTCTTTGGTGTTGTGATGAAGATGGGGATGATTATCTTTTTGTATTAATGCTTAGTTTTCAGCCTAAGTGGACATTATTTAACTTTCCTATATTTGTGATCTCGTCTGTTTTCATGGATTTCCGGGTGAACTTAGTTTTTTGCATGTAGGAATATAAGGTGTCATTTTTTTCAAAATAAAGCAGGATGACCAGATCATTATTTGCAGTTCTGGTTATTGTTGTGGATGGTGTTAGAGCCAGAATTATACAATAAACATTATCAGGCCTCTCTCCTACAAATTCTGTGGTCTTTCAGAAATTACATTTCTATATATGTTTATCAATGCTTCATTTCGAAATTTCCTATGCACGATTTGTGTCATTACCAGATGTGTATATAAGTCAAACTTTGGCAAGCTAATGAATTGGTGTTTCTAAATTTGCAGGAGGAAGTATCATGGGAAAGAGAAAGGAAGTTGAGGTATTGTTGTTTTAGTTTTGGTTCATATTTATGCTTTGCGTATTTCTGTCTTGTTACTATCTTGTTAAACTAGGAGGGTGGAAGTTGGTTCCAGTCACATGTTTAGTTGAGTCATATACAAATGAGGGTTGTAGTCTAGTGGTGAAGGCGCTGGCTTCCTAATTACTTGTCCCAAGTTCAAAACCCGTCTTACTGTGTTGTGTCATTTTAATCTTTATATAAAAATTCCTTAATGATGATTTCATCTCCCTCACCCTTCTTCAGCAAACCCCCCCTTCCCCACACCAAAAAATTATATAACAAAAGTCTCTCTCACTCCCCTAACCCCTCTTCTTTCCCTCATCCCCTTCTTCAGCACCTCCTACAACTTCCCCCCATGGTTGAGATGTATCTCCCCTAGAAGTGCAAGACTTAGTGTCAATCTGATACTTTTTAGATGCACTAATCCCGAATGGTTTAGTGAATCTGAATCCAAATGCATTTAATTGATGGTTTATTTTTTCTTCCCTTTTTTGAATAATTATGTGTTTGTTATGCTTTTTTGGGCTATTCTTTTTTTTAATAATAAATAACAAAATATCATTAATAAAAAAGACTTAGGTACACCGGGAGTGTACATGGATAGGAGTACATCAAGATTGTAAATTACAATGATCAAGCATAACAAAAAGATTAGAGCATGAAAAAGAACAAAAAAAGAACACCAATCAAACAAAGAGTGGAGGAGAGATCTAATCTCAAGAATCGACTATTCCATTTCCTTGAAGCATCTAATGTTCCTTTCCCGCCAAAGACACCATAATATACAATGTGGGACGGCCCTCCACAAGTCTATGCTATGATGTCTACCAAACGAGCCCTACCAAGATGCGAATAAATCTGCCACACTCTAAGGCATAACCCAGATCACACCAAAAAGGACCCAAACCATAGACCATAGCTCGAAAGCAAAGGGACAAGGAAGAAGAAGATGGTTTACTGATCCCCCACGTCTTTTACACATAACACCAATCCATGACAAGGACACCCTTATCCCATAATCTATCAAGGGTCAAAATCTTGCCTAAGGTGGCAGTCCATGAAAAAGAAAGCAACTCTAGGAGGGATCTTTGAGTGCCACGCAGGTTTCCAAGGAAAAGGAGTATCAGGGTCGAAAAGAGGGGTAAGTAGTATTCACTAACCTTAAAGCCCTTATTCTTTGTCGACTTCCAACAAAGTTTTTCATGCCCCTCACCAGTAAAAGTCATAGAATGAATAAGGTTCCGAAAAATATCAAATTGTTCCATCTCCCAATCTTGGGGCTCTCTATAGAGTCAAAGATCCCAATGAAGTCTTTGGTTAGGAAAAGACGTGACATCTGCAAGATAGGAATCCTTGTTACAACTAAAGCTGTAGAGTTCGGGAAATGCCTTTCGAAAGTACAATCTCCACACCACGAACAATGCCAAAATTTAATTCTATTACCATTGCCAACTTTGAGGATGATGGACTTAAGGAAAGTAGGTCAGCGTTGTCTTATGGTTCTCCAAAGACTAACACCATAAGTAGCTGTTACTTCTTTTGTACACCACCCTCCTCAAATATTCCCATACTTGATCTCAATAACCTGCCACCAAAGGTGACTTGTCGCCATACAGTACCTCCACAGCCATTTACTTAGTAGAGCTTGGTTGAATTTAGAGTTATTCATGATCCAGGATTTTGTTTTGGAAATTCAGAGTTTGATGTTTTGATAAGATAACAGGCTGTCAGAATAGCATCACTCCTATAGGCTTTAAGAATACTAATGAAATAAGAGCGCCTTTTGACTGCCAACAAATATCTCAATTTATGTTCCACCACACCATTTTGTTGTGGGGTATGGGCACAAGAAAGCTAATGGTCATCAAGGAATTGAGTTAAAGCAATATGAAAATATTCACGAGCATTATTAAATCTAAAAACACAAATGAAAGCATCAAAATTGAGCCTATATTTCCATATAAAATGATATAAAATTTAATACAATTCTAACCTTTCCTTCATAAGGTAAAGGTAAGTGACTTGAGAGAAATCGTCAACAAACATGAAAAAATACCTAAACCCAAATATGAAGGGACTTTTATGGGATCCCAAATATCTGAATAAACTTGGTGAAAAGGACTGCTGACTCGACTCTCACGTATAGATACAAAAGGCATCGATGGTATTTACTTAATTGACATGCTTTACATTGTATGGACTCAATTTAATGTCATGATGGGACTAACAAGTTCAAGTTCTAAAGAGAGGGATGGCCAAGATGTCAATGATGCTGAAAAGGCGAGATTGATGATTGAAGGGACGCTAAATGAGGTGAATCATGAAAATCTCGATAGGAAAGATTGTTAGACTCATGTCTGCCACCAATCTTCCCTCCCTTTTGGAGATCTTCAAAAGTGCAATATGAGGTAAGAATATTGCAACCCAATTAAGAGCTTTGGTAAGTTTGCTAATAGACACTAGACTAAGTGGAAGCCGAGGAACATATCATATAGCATTGAAGACAAGGAAATAGTAGGGGTAAGACTAGAAGGTGTCTTTAGATCAGAGAGCAAACCTGGATTACTAGTCATATGACCAGTCAGTTGCTCTGGAATTAATGACCTAGGGATCTTGAGTGACGGTGGGAGGACGTTTCTAAGAGTGAGTAATAGTAGAAGAGGATGTAGTAGACTGAGATTGTAGAGACACAAGGCGACGATACTCTTCCTTAGGAATGGACACCACTTCGCCAGTTGAAATCAAGGTAGTCAATACCGTATTGGTACTAGTTGTACCGGCAGTTAGTATTGTATTGGCCACTAAACTAGTGCCAGTACTCCTCTAAAAAGTACCAAATAAAATTGTGTGTTGAATTGGTTGTACCAGAGATTTTTCGAGTGTTTTAGCCGCTATTGATGTTTTGGCCAGTACAATAAAAAATAATTATAAATATCATTATAAAGAAAATGTTATAAAACATGATATTTAATCTAATACATTGGGTTAATGTACTTTGGTTAATATTCGAGCTCATAAAATTTGGATTTTGAATTATATGTTTATAAACACACACATATGTAGTGGTAATTTTGAATTGGAACACCACTAATGACATGTACCAAAACAATCGTTCCCTTGACCAAACCAAAATGGCCTTTGGTGCAAAATTGACTCCCTTGGTTGAAAAGGGTTGTGAAACATTCTCCTCTTTCTAGAAACTAATTTGATGTGCAATAGGTTTCCAATGAAGATCCCAACAAATGTCTACCATATGATTCTCACCATGAAAATATGTACATTTACGAGGACCACGTCCTTTGCTATGACCTCCTCCCCTTTTCTCGCAACCTTCATTATCTTGATCTCCATAGATGCCACAACAACCTCTACCACTCATAGAGGTGAAAAAGGCATATTTATCACTAGAGGGTAATGCTTTTTTTTTTATATTAGGTAATCAAAGAACTAATATTAATGAGAAAAAAGAAGAAGAAAAGTACTAGAATCAGATGGTACTAGAATCAATAGGTAATGCAATAGTACTAGAATCAGATAACAGGGCTTAAGTCTACCAAAAGATTCACTAAAAGGGATGTCTTTACTACCCAAATTTGTGATTTTACAAGATCAAAGGCTGTAGGTAAGCTAGAGAGGGGCTTAAGTCTACCAAAAGATTCACTAAAAGCGATGTCTTTACTACCCAAATTTGTGATTTTACAAGATCAAAGGCTGTAGGTAAGCTAGAGAGGGGCTAAAGTCTACCAAAAAATTCACTAAAAGGGATGTCTTTACTGCCCAAATTTGTGATTTTACAAGACCAAAGGCTGTAGGTAAGCTAGAGAGGGGCTTAAGTCTACCAAAAGATTCACTAAAAGCGATGTCTTTACTGCCCAAATTTGTGATTTTACAAGATCAAAGGCTGTAGGTAAGCTAGAGAGGGGCTTAAGTCTACCAAAAAATTCACTAAAAGGGATGTCTTTACTGCCCAAATTTGTGATTTTACAAGATCAAAGGCTGTAGGTAAGCTAGAGAGGGGCTTAAGTCTACCAAAAGATTCACTAAAAGCGATGTCTTTACTGCCCAAATTTGTGATTTTACAAGATCAAAGGCTGTAAGTAAGCCAGAGAGGGGCTTAAGTCTACCAAAAAATTCACTAAAAGGGATGTCTTTACTGCCCAAATTTGTGATTTTACAAGATCAAAGGCTGTAGGTAAGCTAGAGAGAGTGATTGACGTGCAAACAATCTCTTTGTTTCTTCATCGTTTTACCATTAAAGGAGATGGATTGGTAAAGATCTGGGAAGCACGGGTGTGGCTAAATGGTAGCCATACCTGTGTTAGACTCGTATGTGATGCAGGATGCGGCTGCACGCGCGTCCACACTTTTTTTTAAATCCGATATAGATACGTTCAGGACATGGTGGGATATGGTCTCAGAGAAAAAAAGAAGAAGAAATAGATTATAACCTGAACCTTTCAGTGCTCTCACGCCGATCAATCTCCTCCCTCCTCCTCTTCTTCTTCTTTTGCTTCTTCTCACGCTGATCTTCTCCCTTGTCTTCTTCTTCTTCTTAGGCGATCTCCTCCACCTTATTCCTTTCACGCGATCTCCTCCCTCTTCTTCCTCCTCTAATCTCTTCTCCTTCTTCTTCCTTAGGCCAGATCTGTTTCTCTTAAGGATTTTCCTCTTGCCCTTTTCACCTGTTTTGTCCGTGGGTGTGTCCTGTGTGTATGTTTATCTTTATTTTGCATTTATCTTCTCCACCAACCACACGTGCTTCTTTTCAAATTGGTCCTATATGAATTAAAATCCTATCAAGCTAAGTAATTATATTCTTTTACAATTCTTTTTTCATTATTTAGACACACACACATATATAATTAATTAATTAATTAACGTATCCTCGCCGCACCCGTGTCCTACTTTTTCAAAAATTGCCGTGTCGCTGCACCGCACCCGCACTTGCACCTGTATCCGTGTAGGTGCTTCCTAGGTAAAGATTGAGTTATTTACATATACCCTTAAATTATTTTTTCCCTGTGCTATTGTTTTTGCTCATTCATTAGTAATTTGCAGTTTGTTGTCTTATTGGACCATTAGGTGAACTTCGAGACCATGAAAATTTTCTCTTTTGGAGGCCTGGCTACCTTGAATTAGTCATAAATGAGGCCTGACTACCTCGAATTAGCCATAGATTTTCTCAGTCTTTTTTAGTTTTCAGTTTGCATTCTACTTTCAGGTTTTCTAATGAAATGTTGGATCAGTTTTTTTCTTTATTGAATCAAAATCGTTCAAATTCTCTATGGAGGAGTGAAGGACATATTACTTGCATATTACAAAAGAGGCAGAGATTCAAAGGGTAAGTCTAGAGACACATTCAAGTACACACCCAAATCCACAACACACTTTAGTGTCACCTTGTGATTGGGGCACTTAAATTTTATTTTTTTTAGCAATAGTGATCCCATTTGTAAGTAGTGAAATCCAATCATAAGTTCACACCCAAGCATGTTGTGAAATTGGGTGTGGGTAGGTGTGTCCGTAGGCGGACTCTAATGGAAAGCATATCAGGAGAACAAAGGATTACCATTTTTGGACTTCATAGCACCAAGCAATGGAACAAACCACCGGCATTACTGTCCCATGCACAAACCACCGACTAGTCACTAATACTAGGAAGCACCGACGCAGCAAAATGGGTGCCGCATCGGCGTCCGACACGGGGTGTGGCGGGCGATGTCGCTGCCTGCGCGTCGGTGCCGCGTCCAAATTTTTTTTTTTTCGTCTCCCGATATGCACCGATTCAAGCCGAATCGGTTTGTATCAGCCAAAATTGCCGAAACCGACCGATTCAGGCCGTACCGGCACCAAACCTGCAAATTCAGGCCGAAATTCAAAAAAAAAAAAAAAAAAAAGGTGCAAAATGCACCGTTTGAACTTAAGCTTTAAACAACAAAACCATAAAACAGCAAAACGCACTGATTCATTCTTCAGCTCTCACTCTCTGCGCTGCGTTTCCCCTTTCCCCTCTCAGCTCTCTGCTCTCCATCTCCCCTCTCTCACAGACACACTCAATCATTGCCTAAGACACAATCTCACAGCCTCTGCCACTCAATCACTCACTCTCCATCTCTGCTCTCCGTCTCCCCTCTCTCATAGACGCACTGTTTGCATCACTCGAACCATGTCAACTCTCAAGTCTCAAGCTCACCTCACCGACCCACTCTCAACTCAGGTATCAAACTAATCAAAACTTTCAATCTCATTTTTTCACCCTCCATTATACTCTCACATGCTCTATTACTCAATACTCATTGTGAATCTGTGATCTAATTTTTAAAATTTTTTATATAAGCTGTAATGTAATGTTGTGACTTGGGTTTGATTTTTTATTTAGTTAATAGTTATTATATATTTGTCAAATTATTTGTAGGTTAAATTGAATTTATTGAATTTGCAATGGATGAAGTTACTAGCATAGAAACTTCACCTTCATCTAATGAAATAGTGCCAAAGGATGAAGCTCCTCTTTGGCAGTATGTGACTAAGTTAGACAAACCACCTGGTTCTACTTCTAAATCAGGTGGAAACACACAATTTAAGTGCAACTATTGTGGTGGAGTTTTTTTGGGATCCTATTATATAATGTGAAAAAGTATGCTTCGCAATATATAGAAAATATAAATATAAATATTTTTTAGAAATTTTTTAATCGCCGCATCCGCACCCTACTTTTTCAAAAATTGCCGAGTCCCACACCCTCACCCACACCCAAATCCGGAAATGCACTTGTGCTTCATGGCACTAATACTGTCCAATCACAAAACTCCGAACACAAAGCGTTATACCATTTTGCCATCAAGATAGCAACATGAACCACCCAAGAAATGGATTGCAATTGCAGCAACCTGTACCACACTGCTACAAGCCTACAATTACATAACCACAGAAGCAAAGAACATACTGAAGCTTGATATGCACAAAGATACCAAATTAACACGAAAGAGGTGGCTATGGTGGGTCACCAGCTATTGGCAGTGAATTCGCAAGAGCTAAGTTTCTGGCCTATACACAAAGATTTGGGTCTTTGGGTGGCAAACTACTGAGATACAGGCCAGTCAACTTGACTTGGTAACTTAACTGGGTTGTGACAGCACTGTTTGGTCTTTGACTTAGTAACTTAACTGGGTCATGACGGCACCGATTGGTCTCGGAATGGCTATAGGAACCTCATTGGAGTCACGATGGGTACAAACAAGTGGTGGTACTCACTTAATGGCAACGGAAGCCTCGTTGAAGTCTTGAAAGGGACCTTTTTCTTTTGGGAGTGAGTAAGGTTGTTAGAGTCAGGGATTGCTATTACTATATCGCCGGCAATGGGGAATGCTGCATTGACAGTTGATGCTAGTGTTAGTGGTGATGACAATGGGTGTCTAAGTGCTCTTATACCATGTTAGTCTCGAGAAGTGTGTTTAGGGTTAATTAATTTACCCTAACACATACTTAGGTTGCGTTTGGTATTAGCTTAAAAAACCAGTTTTTTTTTATTATTTAGCTTATTTTTGGTATTATTCATAAGTCCCATTACACTTTTTGGTACTATTCATGGGTCCCATTGTACAATTTAAGCTTTCTTTTATTTACAATACTTTCAACATAAAGTTTTTTTGTTTCAGCTAAATGTTTCCGAACATGTAAATACCACTAGCAACAATACTTATACAAACTATAAGTGTATATATAAGTTCATTAGATATTAAAATATTATTTGTAATTTATTAATAATATAAATAGTGTTAAAATTATAGTTAAATAATTAAATTCATAATTTCCTAATTGTTTAAGCTTATGGGAGAAATGATAATTTATTATGGTAACAAAGCAGGAGATCTTGAACTTGATTCTTGTCTCCATTCTACCTCTCATATAAAATGTTAAAAATCACATGTTGGGTCCCATTTATTGAAGAATCTAGACCCACATGTGAGGGGAAGTGTTAGAATTATAGTAAATGATTAAATTCACAATTTCTTATTAGTTTAAACTTTTGGGAGAACTAGCGATTTATCAAATAGTTCATTTCATAATAAAAATTATATTTAATTTTTGTGAATACAAGGTTGGTAAATCTAATATTATAAGTTCATTAATCAAAATCATTCTATCTAATCAACTCAAATAGTATAATTTCAATATTAATTTAGTTATTAAGTTTTAGTCTAAACTTGTGAAGATGTAAAAAAATTTAGTCATGATGGTAACTTATATGGAAAAATAATAAGTTAATCAAATATCTCGTGAATACTCAAGCTTGTTCAACAAGAAAATGAATCAAGTTTGAACATGTAATTTAGTTTGTTGATAAGCTTGAGCTCTGCTCATGAAATAAGATTAAATGAACAATTCTAAAATTTTAATACTCGGCTCGATTTGTTTATAGCCCTTGCGTCAATTGATCATCCTCCTTTTGTGTGGTTTGGTTGCCTGCCAGCTTTGATCTTGATGTTTGCTTTGTCTGGCTTGTCTTGGTTATGCCCAAGTCCAATATGTACTTTTTGGATTCTTGATGTGGGGCACTTAGTAATGGAGACCATGGTTTTAAAAACCGAACCAGACTGGCCAGTTCAACCAGGAATTGGACCTTAATCCGGTCTGGTTATTGTTAAAAACCGGATATTAGGGAAAAAAAAAAAAAGGAAAACTAGAAAACCGCTAGTTTAACTGGAAACCGGTACGGTTAAACCAGTTTTAAGCTGCTTTGTTCAATAACACTTCAGCCACTATGTTTTTGACCCCCAAAAAAAAAAAAAAGATAGAGATTTTGTTTCAGATTTAAGAAGAGTGATTTTGACTTTGAAGATGCTGTCAAGTCTAGAGCTGTGAAGCCTAAGACACCCACATTAACACCGAAAACATCAGATTTACTATTTATGAGTTGACCCAGTTGAGGAAAAACCGAGGAAGCCCAAACCAAAGAGATGCAGGTACAATTTATCTGCTTCAGTTTAAGAGCTTTGCTTGCTGCTCTTGCGGACTTGCACATGCCCTAATGCACATATATTGACGAGAGAGAGAGAGAGAGAGAGAGAGAGAGAGAGAGAGAGAGTATTGAAGGCAAAGAGATGAAAAATTAGAAAAAAGTGAAAGAAGAAACTAGAAGTACAAAGCTTTTAATTAACCAAGGTGTGGATGTAAGATTTCAAAATATGTGATGGGTGGAGTATCAACATGTAAAGGTAGGATATGTGCTAGGAAAGAAATATCAAGTGGGCAATGATATTGCTACTCACTGGTAACTTTTGTTATTTGCAAAATAAAAGAATAACTAAAATACTTTTTGTAGTGGGCTTGAGTTTGGCTGTCATATATATATATATATAAGTTAAGGTCTAATGTTTTACTATTATTTAATAAAATTTCTTAGTTAAAAAGAGTAGTTATAAAATTATTTATTTATTTATGACATCATCGGTTCAACCATCGGTCCAACCCTAGTCCAACCATAAAACTGAGAACTACTCTCTATTCCGGTTCTTTGACCATACCGGTTTTTAAAACCATGATGGAGACCCAATGCTGCTTGGAAGCAGTGTCTTTTATGCATTATGTGCATTTGTGGTGAGTGCAATAGAGAGCTTTCAAGGGTCAGACTTTTTTATTATGAGAGCTTAAGATATGGGTTTTCTTAGATCCTTTTTTATTTTTGGGTTTAATCAAGTGATTTGCTTCTTTGCTAACCTGTGAATTCATGAACCTTGTAGATTAAAGATGATGAAATCGAACAATTCTCAAGCTCTTCACAGGTGATTTTCAAATGAAAAATGTATATATCTTATTGCATTTGCAAACATTCGGTCTCAATGTCAATGGTAAACAACTATATATCAAATTTCAGTCATTGCTGATATATTGTTGTTTGAAGCCAGGTTGTGATAACTGATTTTTGGCACTGAACTTGAACTGTTACTGTGATAGCCATTGACGCTGCAACAGTGTCACAACTCGTCTTTTGAAGAATGTGTGAATTTATATAGTTTGCTGATCATGCTAATTTCATTCATTATTATCTTGTTTAGGATGCTGAGGGAAGTGATGAAGATTGGACCTCCTAAGATTCTAATGTCATTGTTAGGAAACACCAATATAGTTTTCAATCAAATGATGTATATTAATTCCGTGTGAAATTATAGTGCTCTAGGAGCTCACAGGCTTCTAAGTGATCTTTGAAACCTGGTTATACTGCCACAGCCTTAACCCTTTGTTTTGGGGGAGTTAAAGTTGATTTTTGTTACTGAAATATAACAAAGAAACAAATTTCCTTCATGAGTTGGCGTCTGGTGTGGAGGAAAAGTTGCTGTCTGACTCCTCTTTATAGTTAAATGCTCAGGTCGTGAATTACAACTGTTCTATTTTGAATGCTGAATTATCTCTCCCAACTTCTCCATGCACTAGAATTATGTATGCGCCCTTTCTTTTTCCATGGATTCAATTGTCAGGAAAGCAGACATTTTGAAAGCTGTTTCAAGAAAATGATTCTCCCCGGGAAATCGTTTGCTTGGCAACTATGCCTTTTTGTAATTGCAGTGTGGCACTGAAACGTAAAAAATTTTGAAAAATAAATAAGCACGTCCATGCACACATTACAATAGGAGGGTTGTAGGAATTGTTCTTGTCCAGAACTTGCTGAAAACACAAAATGAATGGTGATGTTAGCATAATCAGAATGCTACTAGAGAAGAGTACAAGCAAGAAACAAAAATAAGTATACTACCTATGATGTTAAAAGTTCAAGAGTCCATGTTTTGTGTGAAATGAAAGCGCAGGAATAATGAGGACCACGAGAAAACCAGAAACCCAGCCGGTCACAAGAGCACCAAGTCTGTGATGGAGCAAACAAACGTACAAGTATCTAAAAGCAAATGCAGAGTTAGGGCAAAGCGGAGGGAGGGTGCAGTGAAAGAAAGCTACAATAGTGCAGTACATGTTCCAAAACGTAGTTGCTGTATCAGTGAAGGGAAAGAAAGACCATGGCTATCCTGGTGCAATGGTGAAAGATGGGAAGGATTTGGAATTCGGTTCTTACTATTGTCTAAGAAAGTAGGGGGAACTATTTGCCAAAAAAACCCATGGGCTGAAAGCCCCAGGGAATGGAATAAAGAATGTGAGGTCGAAGCTCTCATTGGGCCACAGAGCCCAGCCGAGCAATAATCCTCCTTCCAAATCGGTACATGGCCGAGGAATATCATGACCTCGGCCCATGACCAATGATATGAGCAAACTATGGAAGAACTGGTGAATATTCGAAGTCTTGCGGAAAGTGAAGCAAAATTGAAATAGAACTCTTATTCAACTATAAAATACTAAGAGAGTAAATATCTGAAACGTATTCAAATGGAGATAAGAGTGAAATAGTGCTTGGGTTGCAGTGGGTTTTTTCACTCTACGGGATTTTTGTGTGGTTATCCTATCTAGAGATCTCAAGTGAGATATTTAAAGACCTATAAAAGTTGTCAACGCTCATTTCAATTCCTAGAAATTAGGACATAAACATTAAAGTTTCTAACGTCGATTTAAACGTTAAAATTAGATCTCTTATCCACCTCACTGCCCCCACTTACAACTCATTATCCCTGAGATATCTCAACCTCATATTTGACCATGTCAAACCCCACACAACCAATCATGACTAAAACATGTAATTCCACTATTCAAACAATTTTATTAATAATAATCATCTTATATACAATATTGTGTAAGGTAATTTCTTTCGAGAATTACACATGTACACATTGTGGGTTATTTAACCAACAGAAAGTACAACCGACGAACTAGAGAAAGTATCACCTAGATCCAACAATAGTCACTTTTGCATTAAATGGATGTTTCCACCTACCAATGACTGCATTTATCACTAAATGATTGGCTTGAACATTGCTCCTTACCTAATGTAGATTCTCATTTTTTTTGGAAGCTCAGCAGGAGGAAGAAGCCCAATAACGTGGGCAGAAGAAAATTGGATAGAAAAGCCATTAAGCCCAAGCGACAGGAATAATGGATTATAGGTCCATAAAGCAAACAAATGGACCTTGAAGAAGCAAATGAGCCTAAAAATGCTCGGAAAGAGAGAAGTAGCAAACCCACGGGCGGGATGGATGTAGAAAAGTGAGAATGGGTCACAGCTGCCACAGCAAGCCCAAAGCAATGTAAGTAAAGAAAGTAAGAGGCAATGGAGAGCTCATAAGCCCTAAGGATGAAGTATAAAGTGATTGGGCCAAGGAAGCCCAAGGAGTTAGTAAAAGCCCATGAGAAGTACAAAATTAAAAAGGGCCAAGGATGCCCCAAGAAAGTAAATACGGTAAAGGATGCCCAAAAGGAAGTAAACGGGACACGAGGGCCCGCAAGTAATGTAGCAAAAGGCCCAATGAGTTTATTGGGCCATCAGAAAAGAGATGAGTAGCAAGCCCAAAGAGACCGAGCAGTTTGGGGTCAAGTAACATCATGGTAGGCATGACAGAATGATGTGGCAGGAGGTAATAGCAAGGCTAAGAATAAAACACGGGGAATGACACGAAGGAGGAGAAACCCACAATTGGGCAAAGCCCAACAAGCCATAAAGAATGAGAAATCAGGAAAGCAGCCCACGCCGTAAGAAGTCAAGGACAAACGACAGAATAGGCAGACGGACCTTTAGACTGCGGCAAATGCATGAACAAAAGGCAGATTTTGGACGAACATGGAAGTAAGGCACGCGTAAGGCCTAGACACCACCAGCCTGTACCCAGCCAATACTAAAAGTGGTGGGTTATGGGTCAGAGGCAAAAGGGCATGGTTTGGCGGTAGGGAGGGGGGAAAACCTATTTTTGTGTTTCCTACTCAAGCTCTTTTGGAGGCAGTGTCTTGCTGGGATGACATACCACCCAAAAGAAGCAAAGCTGAGTTGGAACCATTAGGTGCATTTCATGAGGGACGGAGAGAAAGAGAGTACTTACACCGTGATAGGTAAACAAACAAAATAGTCTTCTCTGTCTGGTAAGGTGGAGTGGCGCGGCCAGCACAGGTAAGTGGCGCTGGCTGGGCGACTGACCAATCAGTAATGGTCGGCAAGGACGCTCACACCAAACAAAGACGGTTAAGGGCTAAAATGGTAAAAACCAGTTGCAATAGGCACTATATAAGGAACCCCTATTGTGCACCGGGGGGGAACAGTAATCTAACAGGAGAGAACCACCATGACTAAGTAAAACACTAAGAGATAAAAAATGAAAGAGAAAAGAAAGAAAGAATCGGAGAGAAAAAAAAAACAAAAAAGAGAGAATAGCATAACAGACATGCACCGAATAGGATGATTTCCTCCTCTCCCTCTCGAACCACGCTCTCTGCTAAAAGCAAGATGCTCATCTGGGCACAAGTCATTTAGGGCCCGTTCCCTCAAAGCAGTTAATTTATTCACCGGAGAGATTATTTGCATTGAGGAAATGATTTTCCTTATTGACTTAGACCCCGTGACATAGCTCTGTACAGCAGACTGATATTTCTTTGTGATTCAATAAGCTTATTAACACATGTTCCGTATTTATTTGTATTGCTATCTCGTAAAACATGTGTTTCTTGTGATGACCCTCTATTTATTTTGTCTAAGTGGTGAATAAATCACTGTTATTATTTTTATTATATTTGCCTGCCGTAATTGTCATAACAGCTCTGCCTGCCAGAGGCATGTGATCAAAGTCTAGTCTAAACCAGGCATAGTTTGCGTACAAGTCGGACCAATGTGGGTTGCAATTGGACCGGTCCCAACTCCTTGACCCATAACACTTTGGGCCTAGCACTACAAGAACCAGTCTAGCCCAATATCACACAAAAGGCCCACCACACCTAACAACCCACTCATCCCCCTAAAAAGTGAAAGAAACCCTTGATGAGATAAGTATATTTCAATCGGAAAAATTTGGTAAATAGCATATTTTTTGGAAAAAATTCAGTGAATAGTATGCGGCTGAAAGTATTTAGTAAGTTGGACTGTTTTTTGAAAATCGAGTTTGTGAAACTCGAGTTCCGACCCAAAATCAGGTTTCTCAAACTTGATTTAGACTTACGTGAATTAAAAAGAAAAAGAAAAAAAAAGTGGAACTCGAGTTTAATAAACTCGAGTTCCATACTTTTAAAAAAATAATGCAGATGGAACTTGAGGGAAGCAAACACGAGTTCTGTTATTTTTTTTTAAATGGAACTCGAGTTTACTAAACTTGAGTTCCACTTTTAAAAAAAAAAAAAATTCATGTCAGGTCTAAATCGAGTTTGAGAAACTCGATTTTGGGTTGGAACTCGAGTTTCACAAACTCAATTTTCAAAAAACAGTCCAACTTACTAAATACTTTCAGCCACATACTATTCACCGAATATTTTTCTGAAAAAATGCTATTGAGCAAATTTTGCCTCTTTCAATCTCCTTTACACAATCCACCCATTGATGGGATGACACTACCACTGTAAATAGGATCCTCCTCAATTGGAGAGGTGACACGTAAACACGAGAGAGAGAGAGAGAGAGAGAGAGAGAGAGAGAGAGAGAGAGAGTGTGTGTGTGTGTGTGCGCGCGCGCGTGTGTGTGTAAAGTGCAATCCTTCATCTTGGTTGAGCTGAAGAGAATAGAAAGAGTCGACTCATGTTGATTGCTAAAATTACACTATTATCTTAGTTTTTATAGGCAATATCTCATTAATTTCATGTTTAATTACATGCAAATATGTGAGTTTGAAAGATTTCTCAAAAAATATTCTCATTACGTGTATTTTTCTCTTGTATGAGATTAAAACCATTCAGCTAATCATACGGACATGCAATCAAGAGAATCCAATGGTCAAGATCAATTGGAGCATGGTTTTTGAAGTATTAAATAAGTAAAAAACTTGTGAGAATTAAAAAAAAAAAGGAAGAAAGAGATTCGTTCAAGCCAAAATTGAAAAAATCTTGATATAGAAACATCCTGCACAATTTTAGTATTTTTGTCATGACTTCTTGCACCGATGTCTAATTGACCTAATTCTTGCGGTTATGGAAAGAAGACTTGAAGGTCTACAACTTTTTAGTTTACCACAAATTCAAAAAGAAATCGTTTTGGAGGTCAAAAGTGGGCTAGAAGTTGACAATGGATAAAATTCTAAAAATTAAGGGATTCCCATCCTAAATTTTAGGAATGATATGTTCGCAATATTTTTACAACAAATTCTAAGTGGTAAGTTGTTATTGGTTGTTATTGTTAGAACCAAAAAGTAATCTTAGTGTTAGGTTCAAATTTGAACCAATAACAACTAAATAACTGTGATTTGTTGTGAAAATATTGTAAAAATACTGTGCATGTAGATCTCTCATATTTTATTATTGGCTAAGTTTCAAAACTTTTCTAAGTTTTACTACCTTTCATTTCAGTTTTCTAAGTTTGTCGTATGTTTTTCAAAACACCCTCCACTCTTGCTGTTATTATCATTTTGCCCTTAATTAAAAATTTAATTTTTATTTCCTAAAATTTTTTTTTTTTTTTTAATTCCAGAAATTAAAAAGAAAAACTATTCGGTAAACGTAAACCCACTTACCCTCCCACACCACACTCTCCGCGAAATCAAAATCCCCAAAACTATTCGGTGAACCCACCCAAAAAATCACAGCCTAACCCGAAAATTGAGAGAGGAAGAGGGAGAAGGAGATTAAGATCGAGAGAGAGAAAGAGATACCGAGAGAGAGCTATCTCGGCTGCTCCAAAAAAAAAAAAAAAAAAATCATAACTGGCAGCTCCAAGGTGGTATTTCCGGCGGCTCCGGCCACTACTCGGTAGCTCCGTCTAATTCTCGGTTGGGCAAGTTCACAAACCATTGGATTTTCAGTTTTTTGTGTGTTAGCTTAGTTTTGATTATTTGCAAACCAATTTCCCTTGTGAACCGAAAATATAACAGAAGCTGATGGTGAATTCATGGTTGATGTAATGCAACAGATTATGCTTTTGACAGAACCTGAAATTATGCTACATATTATGCCTTTGACAGAACCAAAAATATAACAGATTATGCCTGAAATTATCATTTGTTCCTTTTCATTGCTATACCATGTCTTTTTGTGGAATTTTTTTTTAAAATAACTATAAAATCAGAACTATATCATTAGTAAACGAAGGTTTGAAACAAATTTGGTTTCTAACAAATCGAGTCCAGAGAACTCGATTTTGGGCAAAGAAATCGAGTTCAATGGACTCGATTTGTTCATCTGCCAGCAGCTGACGTGGACAGGGAGGCCACGTCGGCCTAGAAATCGAGTCCATTGGACTCGAATTAAAAACGTAGTAAATCGAGTCCATTGAACTCGATTTCCTTGAAGCTTAATTCCACTTAATCCCTCAATTTCAAACACTCTCACCGTCTCTCTCAGTCTGACTCTGAAATCTCTCTCAGTCTCCACCATCTCTCACTGTCAATCTCTCAGTCTCTCCACCGTCTCTCCACCTCTCTCCACCGTCTCTCACCGTCAATCTCTCAGTCTCTCCCCCGTCTCTCCACCTCTCTCCACCGTCTCTCACTGTCAAATCTCTCGGTCTCCACGGTCTCTCCACCGTTTCTCCATCGGTTCTCCACCGGTTCTCCACCGTCTCTCACTGTCAAATCTCTCAGTCTCCACCGTCTCTCCACCATCTCTCACTGTCAAATCTCTCTCAGTCTCCACTGTCTCTGTCAGTCACACCTCAAACACTCTCCCACCGTCTCTCCACACACCCAAATCCGACCCAAAGACCCAAACCATCTCCATTGCAAGGTAAGTTTTTACTAAATTTCCCCTTCATTTTTCTGGTTCTTAATTTATTCTTGTGTTAATAAATGGTTGATTTTGTATTTACATAATTTAATTTTTACTATTAATTGGCTAATGAAATTTGAGGGCATTTGTTGAGGAGGAGGAGGATAATCTGTGCTATATGTTCAAAGTCCAGCAAGATTTGGTTTTTGCATATGTCCTAGTTTATGATTAGTTTTAGGGTTATTTTACAAAAGAAATACAGTTGATAAAAATTTGGATAAATAATTAATGAAGTAGATAATATATATATATATATATATATATATATATATATATATATATATATAAGAATTTGTTTTTGTTGCATGTAATACTATAGGTGTTGAACAATTATTGTATCACAGTAAAATCGAGTCTAAGAAACTCGAAATGTTAGTTTGCTAATTAGTTTGAAAACGATGTTAACTAACGTATATGTTTGAAAATGGGTGTCTTATGCCAATTTTCTCCAGGATTCCTTACTCCTTTTATCTTTCAAATGCCCATTTGGTACTTTTTTTTTTCACTTTTTTTTTTGTTGAAAATTTAGCACTATTAGTTTACCTTCTATATGTAAGATTAACATAAACAAATGCATGAACTTTGTATAATATTATACAATGTTATGCAAATGTGCACAATAAATGTAAACTAACAATTATCCATCCTCTTATTGGTTAAAAAATCACTCATTTTTTAAAAAATTGTAAAAAATAAATAAATAAACTACATCAATTTGAGGGCAAATGTGCACAATTATTGTTTATAATAGATTCTTTTATGGTTTTTCTGTAATTGTGCTTTTTTTAATTTAGAACCAATAATTGTGCTTGTTTCCTTCAAACTAATATAATGTTCATATGATGAACAACTTAATTAAGAATTATAATATAAACTAGAGACAAATATTTTAACCATACAATTAAATTAAATAGAAAATTATAGGGGATTATATAATTTACTAATGTTTTTAATAAAGGAGGGTCACTTGACACCAAGAGAATTTAGCTACTTAGGACAAATAACTTTGAGACACAACTAGTGAAAATTAGCACCCTTGAAAATCATTATCATTATTATGATCATATTTGACACCATATTATCACACATTTTTAAGAGAGATTTCTCTAACAGGAGTTGCTTTTAGGCTCAACTAGTTTGATGGTGTAAGTGTGCATGGGATTTCAATTTCATAAATGAACTAATTGAGGATTTTTCTTTGAAAAATTAACAAATAATATAGAAATTTACTTAATAGTTAACTAGCTATTCACATGGATGAGGTTAATACTTTTATGAAGTGCTTAAACACCTATCGTGCTTAGTCATGTCAGTTCATCAACTTGGAAAAGTTTGGGGGGGGGGGGGTTCCCTTCAAAGTAGTACACTAAAAATTTCTAAAGCAAGTTAAAAACCAATTGGCACTAATTAAGCTACATTATGGGGTCAAATATTAGGGGCTCCTTAAGTTAAAACTAGTGGTTGGAAAAGTAAAAAACTATCATAGGTAGGCTACACTTACTAAATTAGTGGCCTAGGCCACCCCAATTGATACTACATTAGCCTTTCAATCCCCAAAAGCATGTGTGAATATATGGATGTAATATTTAGGGGATTATGGTGTAAGTCAAAGAAAATAGTCCTCCAACCATCTCGTACCTTTGGTATGGTCATCCCTATGTAAGCTGTTGGTTGAAGGAGACAAGGGTTTAGGCTTTTTTTTCTTTACAAACAATATAGCAATGCTTGCCAAACTTGCTTGGTATGCTATCACGTAAGGATAACTCATGTTAGAATCCTATTAGGATAACTCATGTTAGGATAACTCATGTTAGAATCCTCTTGAAATAATTTATACTAAAAAGACTGTAATGGGTGTCTTAGGTATCAAACTCATAATCCATTTCATACCAATGACAAAAACCTAAAAGTACTAAATATTCCTAACAATTGATCACAATATTTAGTACTAAATATTTCCAATATTAATTTTGAATAAAAACCTAGCATAATCACAATATTTGGTACTAAATATTTCCCCAATACTAAATATTCCCAATAATTAATCACAATATTAATTTTTTTAAAAAACCTACAAAATAATTTAATCACAATATTAATTTTTTTTTAAAACCTACAAAATAATTTAATCACAATATTTACACTAACAAAAAATAAGCAAATATTCCCAATATGTTGTAATAACATAATTAATCACAATATTTGGTACTAAAAATTCCCAATTTACAATCACAATATTAATTTCCTAAAAAAAACTTAGCAAATAACTTAATCACAATATTTACACTAACAAAAAAAAAATTTCCAAATATGTTGTAGTAACATTAATCACAATATTTAGTACTAAGTATTTCCAATAATTAATCATAATAATAATTAAAAAAAACTAACAAATAATCACAATATACTAACAAACTACCCACAAACAAACAAACTAATCACAAACAAACAAACAAACTAATCACAATATTTACACTAACAAACAAAAAAACAAAAATTTTCCTAATATGTTCTAATTGTTTCTTAAAAAAAATAACCTAGCAAATAACCACTATATTTAACTAACAAAAAATATTATCAATATTGTAAAAAACATTACCTGAGAGTTGATGAAAGTTGATGAAAGATGAGTGTGAGTGAAGTAAGTTGTGTGAGTGATGAGGGTTGTGTGAGTGATGAGGGTTGTGTGAGTGGTGCTGCTGTGAGAGCAGAAGAGAAATGAGAGCATAAGTGAGCCGGGTAAGGGGGAAAAAGGTCCCAGTTGGGACCCACATGACACGTGGATGGGTTGGGGACCATTTACAGAAATCGAGTTCAGGAGACTCGATTTTTAGAAGCAAATAAATCGAGCCTCCTTGACTCGAGTTACATCCACGTGCCCGAAAACCATGGTGCCCAAAAATCGAGTTCACTGAACTCGATTTTTGTGCCTACGTGGCCTCCCTGTCCAGCTCAGCCAGTGCCGCGATGGAGAAATATGAACCGAAAATCGAGTCCAATAGACTCGAATTGTTAGAAACCAAATATGTTTCAAACCTTTGCTTACTAATGATATAGTTTGAGTTTTGTAGTTAGTTCTGTAAAAACGCCCTTTTTGTGGGTGGGTTTACGTTTACCGAATAGTTTTTCTTTTTAATTTCTGGATTTTTTTATAAAATTAATGTTTTTAAGGAAATAAATAATAAAATAAAAATTAAATTTTTAATTAAAGGCAAAACGATAACTGTCGTGTAGGACAAGCTACAGGTAAAATTTGGGTGTTTTAAAATTTAGGGACTTAAATGACAGATGGCAAAATTTAGAGAACTAAAATAAAAGGCAGTGAAAGTTAGAGGGGAAGTTTTGAAATATAGCCTTTATTATTTTTTTGTCTTCGCTGCGTGCCTTCATTATTTATTTATTTAAAAGCTAACCATTCCAAAACTTCTCCAGGTTTACTCCTCTCTTTTCACGCTGCCCCTCGTCCCTTTCTCTTTGGCTTAAACGTAGAGCATCTCGGCCAAACCCTTCACCTCTTCTCTCAGTCTTGCTCTCTCTGTTCGTAGCCTCTGCTGGCTCAAGTCTTGGCTTCTAAAACTTGGTACGTTTTTGTAATCCTATTTGGTTCTGGAGAACATGATTGTTTCAGGTTTCATATGATTTTGTTTCGCTCTTTTCATAGTCAAGTCAAGCTGCTGATAATGAATGTTACATTAATAGAACGAGAAAATAAGGTGGTTAGAAAATCTGCAATCAACATTCGACAAAAGTGTATTTTACCTCTGTTTTGCTGCTTAGGTATTACATGAGAGGACAAAGCTTTTTGGGTTTAACCATCTTTTTGGTTTGCAATTGTGGATTACTTTTTAGGTTTTGTTATATGTGTGTGTGTATATATATATATATATCAATTCTTGGGGTGTACCTCCCTTTTATTTTTCATGAGTATCATACTATGATCTCCCTCATTTGTGGGGAAGATCATTTATTTTCTTTATAATATTTATCTGTTCTTTAAAGTGGACTCCACATGCTTGACAAAATGTCCGAGTTGAATTTTATGGATAATTTAAATAGGTTGGATAAAGATCCTGCATTGGGTGCAGCTTATATCTGCAGGTAGCCATGTGAATGATGGGAATATGAGGTATTTGTCCTCCTGAAGTCCCATGTAGTAGGTGAGGAGGAAGTTTTCCTAGGATGGACTATTGTAACTGTAGATGATTAATAGGTTGTGGGATGTAATGATAGTGATGGGCTATTGGGGAAACATCACTTTTGGAACTTAAAAAGCTTTTAACCAATGGGTTTTTTTTTTAGCCCCAATAAGTAGTGGTTATTATAGCATCTTCCCTATATATAGGATTTCGCTTCAACTTGGGTTGGTGATTTCCCTTTACCTTTTTTAAACTTAAAATTTTCTATCTTAAATGGGGTACAAGTTTTCTTTTTTGGAATCAAACTCGTAGTTTTGGGTAGGAAATGAACTTATAAAAAAAAAGTGTTGGGTAGGAAATAAAATTTTTGAGAATCAAGTCCAATATATGCAAGAACCCAGAATAAGGTTTGCTTTAAAATTTCTTACGCAATTTTCAAATTAAATATGGCCTCTTATTGAAGATATGAGAGTTGAAACTTTCAACCTGTAAATTAGTTTCATGAGTGCCACCACATTCATTTTCCATTCACCAAGTATCATAATCTTAGTTTCTTATTGCAATATGAGGACATAATGTCTTCTAGATTTACTCTGCTGGGCCTATATTCATTAACTAATTTGAAGAAGTTTTTTGTCCATCTTTTGTAGCATTACCACTGTATCCTTGCACATAATGATGATGATTTGAACCTTTTTCACTAATTTCATATAAAAAAGATTGTTCAAAGTGCCTAAATGTAAGAACTTTTGGAGTCACAACTAGTTAGGTAGATGTTATAGGCTTAATTTTAAGAGGTCACTATATTAAGAGCATTTATATGTTTATGCTGTGTAGTAATTCTTTTGTCTTCTAAAATTATTAGTACTTATCAAAGCAGATGTAAGAGCACTTTTATAGCAATGGATTTAACTATATATGAATTGCATTCGTGTATCCTAAGTTTTCTGTTATCATTTTCAAGTTATAGTACCTTCAAGTAAACTAAATAGTTATCCAAACCAGACCTCAAGTTATTTTTCTTTGTAACTTTATTGGATTGGTTGGTTGCTATGCAAAACCAATCATTCCCTTCTTTTTTTGATTTCCTTGATTCTTATAATTTTTATACTTGAGTTGTTGACCCCTTGTACACTCCTTGTGTACTAGAGTGCTCCTTTTTTGACATCAATAAAACTTATTACTTATCAAAAGTAAACTAAATAGTTTTAATATTTATATAAGTATCCCGTGGGCATCGAAGCATTGATTTATGGAGGGCTGTCCCTCATTGTGTCCTATGGTGTATTTGGTGAGAACGGAACTCAAGATGTTTTGAAAGAAAGGAATGGTCTATTTCAGATCTTAAATCTCTCCTTTTTCATACCTTGCTGGAGTGGAGTTCGTCCTTTAATCTTTTTCCTTGTTCTAATTTTTTAGAAATGCTTGACCTTTGTAATTTAAGTGTTTGATGTACTGTTTTTCATTTACACCCCTAGTGTACCTAGTTTTTCTCTTTTAAATTTTAATACAATTCCGTTATTTATCAAAAAAAAAAAAAAAAAAATCCTGTGCATTCGCACGGGTTAGTGACTAGTTTAATTAATTTTTTTTAACCTTCCTTTGTACCCATGCCTTTAATCTCATATTCTTTTGTTATTCCCCTGAACTCCATCTTCATCACGATGTAGTGGTGGCAAACCAGAGCTGGTTTCAAACAAACCCAGTAACTGTAACTGTAAGAAACTAAGTAAACTAAACGTGCCTATTTGGTTTACTATTATTCATGAATCCCTATTTCTTATTTCTTTTTTAATTTTTTAGTTTTTACATACTCCATTAGTTTAGTTTATATCTATCCACCCTATGAATGCTCATATTTAGTTAAATATCACCTGTTCTCAAATACATATGAAATCTTATTATGCATAGCTGCTAGATAAAGTTTATAATAATGTATTTCGTTATTCTTTCTTTTTGTTTGTTTGTCAAAGAAAGTCCGGTTTGCATATTTTGATTACATGAATTCTCTTTTGGAATTCCATAGAGAGTTGGATGTGGAGTGTTTTGAAAACTGGTTTGCTAAAATACAAAATGTAGGTTCTCATTGTTAAAATTTGAAAAAGTATATACATGACCCGTATTATACAAACCTTTTGCCACCCCTAATCCCATCAGGGTTATTTTACAGCTACCACCAACCACCGTCTTAGGCCAATCACCACTGTACAATAAGGTAATTATTCTTTTTGTCTCTTAAAAGAAATAGACGTTTTCAATTTGAGGGCTTATGTATTGTGGTAATTATTAATTAAGTGTTTATATTTGGCCTTTGTAATGGCTTTTTCTCTGCTTCTCACTTATGGTTGTGCTTTCTTAAATGTAGAGTGATTTTTTTTTATTCAGAATGGAAGAAGACAAGAATTTTAAGGATTTGGGAATATGCGAACAATTGGCTGAGGCTTGTGATAATTTGGGATGGAAAATTCCAACAAAGATACAGGCCGAAGCAATTCCTCACGCACTTGAAGGTTCATTCTCTCTTTCATATTCTCTTATTATCACACTGTTCTTTTATTCTTGTAGTGTATTCATGTACTTGATTCTATTTTGGTTTTTCTATTTTAGGAAAAGACTTGATTGGACTTGCACAAACGGGTTCTGGTAAAACTGGAGCATTTGCTCTTCCCATTTTGCAATCGCTTTTAGAATCTCCACAAGCATTCTTTGCTTGTGTGCTGTCCCCAACAAGGTTTGATATTTAATCCTTGGTTGATTGATTTTTTTTGTTTTTAATTTTTATAATAATTTTTTTGTTCTATGTTCTAGGAAGGGTGTTTGAATTTATACTACTATTTAAAAGGCTTCCTTTATTTGGATTCCTCAATTTTGATGCTCAAAATATCTCCAAATTTACTAGTTTGTAAAGCTTAAATAGTAGGGTTAGACATGTAAAATTACTAATTTAAAAAGTCCTAAATTTTAGATAAATTTGAAAAAACATTGCCAACAAAATAGGAACACTCCCACTAATCCACACGTTTCTAATATTTTATTCTAAAAAAAAAAAACTCATGTTCAGTAAAAAAAAAAAAAGTTAGTTATTGTCTCTATATTATTTATAAAGAAGATTAAAAAAGTTAGTTATTGTCTTTTTTATTTCTAAAAATACCCTTAATTTAATAAACTTATCTTTATCTCTAAATCATAAGAAATGGGTTAAAATCTTAAATTGATAAAAATTAAAAACAAAAAACCTAATGAAAAAAGTCCATGTTCTATAAAAAAATTATCTACCACGTTCCTATTTTGAACCAAAAAAAAAAAAAAACTCTCCCACATTTTATCCAAAAAAAAAAAAAAACTACCCCAGGGACCCTTTTTTTTTTTTTTCCCAAATACAAAGTTTAAAAACAGTATAAGTTTTAGATAACTTCACGTTTAAAAACTCAAGTAAAATATGCTAAAATTTCGGATAAAACTACCACTGTCCCACAATCACAAGTTATCTCTATATATTAAGATCTTTATATATTAAGAGGATTCAGAAAGTTAGTTACCTTCTTCTTACAATGACTAAAATACCACTAAAATTTATTAAACACTACTCTAAACAAAAATAATTGAGTCTATAAATGTAATTTGAACTAAATATATTTAAGAGGTATTTATTTATTTTATTTTTTATAAAACCCTAACACGTTTGAATTCCATTTCCCACATTTTACTCCTAACAAAGTGCTTGAATTCCACTCCCCCACGTTTTACTCCTAACAAATTGCTTTGCCCTCAAATTTAAAATTTTAAACTACTCTTTAACTTCTTCTTATGAACGACTGTTATTAACTTCTTTTAGTTATCCGGATTTTGTTTTTAGTTTCACATTATACTCCCCCTTCTCCTTCATCTTCTTCCTCTTTTTTTTTTTTTTTTTTCAAAGGTAGAGATTCTCAAGAGTATAACATAACATTAAATGTCTCTCAAATGTGTATTTTTGATAATGAGATTTTACTTTCACAGCCATGCTCTTCATATCATGCTTCATCAATATCTTACCAACAACCGATTAGCACCTATTTCATGAAATCCTGACTTCACAATATGTATTTGGTTGTCTATTACTACATGAAAATTTCTATTTGTTTGTACTTATTTCTCTTCTTTGACGTCAAACTGTTCTTTCTTTCTTTTTTTTTTTTTTTGGTTTTTTTAATTTAACAATTTCGCATGTAATTTTTTGAGAAAAATATGACAAATGGGATCTGTTAATGGCTGTCTAGAAATTTCTCTCTTCCCCCCCCCCCCCCCCTTTTTGTTTTTGTTTAGAATGATGTTGTTTCAAAGTGTCTCACAAGATTAACACAAATTTTCTGTTTACATTCTTCATCTGCACTTGAATCTTTAAAAAGTTTTTATAAAATATGCCCACGACATTGAATATTTTCTATTAGTTTCATGTTATTCATGTATGTCAGATTTTTTTTTGAGTATACTTTCTTTAATTTGAAGTTATATGCCTATAGAAACCATTAGGGAATCCTTAAAAGAAAAGACAAATAAATAAATAAAAATAGGAAGAAATGGTTCTTAGCTTTCAGGTGGTAACAGGTTTGAAGGTCAATGTGCATAAGAGCGAAATGGTTCCGACTTACTTTCTATCGTTATTCACAATTCCTACTCTTGTGGCTAATAAAATTGAAAAGTTGCAAAGGGATTTCCTATGGGGAGATAGCAAGATTCATTTGGTAGGATGGGACAAAGTTTGTGCTCCTATAGCCAATGGTGGCTTAGGAATAAGGAAACTCACTACTTTTAATAAGGCTTTATTGGAGAAATGGTTGTGGCGGTTTGGAAAGGAAGAGGGTCGGTTATGGAGGCGGGTAGTAGCTTCAAAATATGGGGAAGATTGGGGGGGATGGACCTCAAAGCTGGGTAGGGGAGCTCATGGGTGTGGTTTGTGGAGAAGTATTCGCATGGGTTGGGAGGATTTCAGCAAAAATTGTCAGTTTGTGGTTGGGTTGGGGAATAGGGTGAGGTTTTGGCAGGATGGGTGGTATGGGGATCAACCTTTTCAATTGGCTTTTCCAAGGCTGTATGGCATTGCCATTGATAAGGAGGCTTCTGTTGAAGCTTCTTTGCATAGGCAGGGGGCAGAGGATAGAAGACTTTGGAATGTTCGGTTTAGTAGATTTTTTAATGATTGGGAGATGGATGAAGGGCTGCGGTTTCTTCGTATGTTGGGTGCTATAACCCCTCCTATGGATGTTGGAGACCGGATGAGATGGAAATTGAAGCCTAATGGGGCTTTTGACATCCGGTCGTACTATAACAATCTAAGAAATTCCCATTCAACTATCTTTCCTTGGAAAGCTATTTGGAGAGTTAAGGTCCCAAGGCGAGTTTCTTTTTTTGTTTGGTGTGTAGCTTGGAACAAGATCCTAACAGGAGACAATCTGAGATTGAGGAGATTGGTTTTTGTGGATTGGTGCATTATGTGCCGTCATTGTGAAGAGACGGTAGATCACCTACTTCTTCATTGTAAAGTGGCCTATCGGTTATGGAGTTTTGTTTTTATAACTTTTGGCTTGGCTTGGGTTATGCCTAGTTCGATTCCAGACTTGCTTTTTGGTTGGTGGAATTGGCTGGGGAAGCATTCGTCTCAGATCTGGAATTTAGTCCCGTTGTGCATCCTATGGTGTATTTGGAAGGAGCGAAACCGGAGGACTTTTGAGGATTTGGATAGCTCTAGTGATCAGTTGCTTGCTTCTTTTAGTGGAACTCTCTTTGATTGGTCTCGGGCGTGGGGACTCACGTCTAGTGATTCCCTCCCTTCTTTTCTTTGCTCCCTTTTCCTATTGTAATTTCTTGTTGTTTGGTTTTCTCTCTTGTTTCTCTTTGTTCTCTTCTTCTTGTATTTTCTGGGTTGCTCTGTGTTTTTCAGGCATAGAGTAACCTTTCATATATATATCATTCTTACTTATCAAAAAAAAAAAAAAAAGGAACTAAAAAGCCTTTAAAAATGTGCGTAGAGCGTACAGAGAAGGCTACACACAAATGCAATCACAATAGCAGCTCCAGTTGGTTTAGAATGCAACTCGCACATTTTGTTACTTCTATGTACTATTTTTATACGTGCATGGGAAAAATACTAGCAACTGCTGGACAGTCACAATAGTAAAAAATAATACTGAGAAAGCATATTTCCTTAGGCTGTGTTTGTTTTGGCTGAAAAGGGTTTCAGGAAATCATTTTACGCTCCTCTATGTGTTTGGTAAGCACTGAAAATTGGGTCAAACGGATTTCAATTTCCGCGTTGACCGTAAAATACCCTTCTTGGCCTGTAAAACCATTTCAGTTGTTATTTTCACTTCAAAGCATTTCCGGGCTCACAGATGCGCAAAGAGAGAGAGAGAGAGAAAGAAGAGAGAGTAGAGATTGCACCCCAGCACCGGCGAGATCGCATCCCAGCACCGGCACCGCCTTCGCGATCGCGCAATCTAGATCGTGCCGCCTTCGCGATCTCACGATCACAATCGCACCACCTTTGCGATCGCGCCGGTGCTGGGTTTTCGCGATCGCGCCGCCTTCGCGATCTCGCCTCTCTCTCTTCCTTCTTCTCTCCTGGATTTTATGATTTTTTTTTTATGGGTTTTGTTTCTTTTGTGTTTCTTTGTTGAGAAATGATGTTATATATTTGTTTGGGAGTTGAGAAAATGTGAGAAAATGTGAGCAACAAGTAGAAAATATATTTTCTATAATATTTTCAAAATTACAACCAAACACCTGAAAATATTTTCCAAAGTATTTTTTAAAATGCCACCAAACACTTAAAAACATTTTCCTTTCCCGAAATTATTTTCATCTGAAATTATTTTACACCGGGAAAATATTTTACACCCAACCAAACGCAGCCTTAGTCTCATGTACATATGACACATTAGCACTAAGATAATGGGCTTATAGTAAACGTGTAAGAGAACCTCAAAAGAAAGTCAAAATGAAATTTTTACAAAACATTGATCAATACAAGAGACAACTCCATAAAAGAGAATTTAAGTCATCACTTCATGTGTAAGGATGGATGTATTCATTTTCTATTGTTAGGTATCATTAGTCATTAACTAAACTTAGCTTTAATCGTCTACTCATTAAAAAAATTAAAATTTTGATTTAATTTTTTTCATGTGTGTAATCCATTAATGATTGTGCTATATCCATTGATATTTCATAAAATTCCAATGTAAAAAAAAAAAAAAAAAAACTTCTACATAATAAAAAAAAAAAAAAACTAGAGTGTGTGCTTAGAGGCTCTTCTAGTTTTTGTGTAAAGGTTAATAGTGTTTATTCATTATAATTCAAAGTTGCTATATTTTCTAGTCACAAATATCTTGGGGTCTGATGAGATTTATGCATTTGTGAGTTAAATAAACTTGCGTGAGCGCTTGCTTAGAGGCTAGTTGATAATAATTTGATTTCTTTCTTTTGCGTATACTTATTCTATTTTTTTTTTTCCAGGGAGCTTGCAATTCAAATTGCTGAGCATTTCGAAGCTTTAGGAGCTTGCATTGGTGTTAAGTGTGCTGTGGTGAGCTTTTGGGCCAAAATTGGTTCTAAATAGACATGTTACACATTATTGAGCTTTCTGATTATATTTGTATTACTCATTTTCTTTTTGCATTACATGATGGCACAATCTTTTTTTTAATAAGTAATAGTTTTCGTTACCGAAAAGGATCTACCTGAAGTATGTAGGAAGCATACATAAGTATACCAGAAAATTTCAAAGAAAGAGACTTACAAAAATGAAAAGAAAGAGAATCAATGAATTTTACAGCAGAATTTATGATGTGGATGGTAAGTGAACAAAACGTGTCCGCTTCAAGAAACTGACCCTTGAATCCAGAAGGAGAATTCCTGGAATTCACCAGAATAGGAAAAGAAGAAACCTCTGAAATTTTATTTAGCAAACTGAATTAAAAAAATTCATGTGCAGACTTGGAGGCCAACTTAAAGGCTTCATAAAACTTGATTAACAAGTAGAAATATTCTAAGAAGAGATCCTAATTAAAGGACCACAATTTAACTATAAAAGCATTAAAACACCTACAAATAAAATCAAAGATAAAACAACCCTATATCTAAAATTTCAAAAATTACATGAAAATTATTAAAATGAATAAACAAACATTAAAATGCATATTCTATCGCACATCAGACCCTTCCACGTGGAAAAAACTTGTTCTTGAGATTCTCTTTCCTTAATTACAGTTAATTATTGTGTACAGCATAATTATGCTAATAAGTACGCAATTATCCATTCTATTTAGTCTAAACTTATCCCTTATAATGGTTAATTATTGTAGCTGTAGTGCTGTACTTCTAAGTTAGCACTGGTTTTGGGCTATAAGTTTTATAAATTGAAAGGATAAATCATAAAATCGTAAAAGTTGAATGCTTTAACTTCCATCAATTGAATTCCAATAACCTATCTCAAATGAATCCTTCCATAATAATGGGATGGAGGGTGACAAGATCCACCGGGTGTGTGTAATTTGCCAATTAAAAAAAAAATCCATCAAAGAGATAGATTTGGAAAATGATGTTCTGTAAGCTACTGCACTCACCATCACTGATTCTTTTATTACGGTTTCCTCATCATATGTGAGATATTGACAGGCAAGTTCATTCTTTGTATTTTTTTTTTAATGCTGAAAGGTATTGATGACTCTAGTCTAATTTTAGGGCTTTTAATATGTAAAATATGCCATAACCTGTTGTTAGATGAATCATAACTAGAGTTTGGAATGTAATAAATTTTGTTTTCATGGAGGTGCAAGACTATATCTTGTGGTTCGTTTCTTCTTTGGTTAAATGATGTTTAGCAAAAAATGCATGTTAGAAATAAATAAGTGAACAACATTTATGGGGGATATCCAAGAGAGGTGTCTCTATTTGGTTTCGAAAGTTTTTGATGCTATGATTATCAGGTTCAATTTGTATAATACTGTTGTTAAATAGATTTTCTTGTTAAGTTTGTAATTTTTTTATAAGTTTAATTTGCATTTTTGTTAACATCAATCAATCTCTTTAATAAGCATCTTTACCAAATTCTTTGTAGCTTGTTGGAGGGATAGACAGGGTACAACAAACTAACAACCTTGCAAACCGGCCGCATATTATTGTAAGTGTTTGTTTTATTGGCTGAATAGTTTTATATCTTTGGTTTCTTTAAATCTTGTATGAGGGTATAAAAGGTGGATAACTGAGAACATTTCGTATATGTTGGATTGTCAAATTACGTGGGAGTTTACAGTTATTTTTTTGTTTTTGATAACAATTTCTCAATTTTATACTATTGTAGTTTTTGCATTGAGTATTGCTGAAGGAATCCAACCTAATTTACTCGAATAATGTTGAAGTAATTTTGAAGATTATGTTTTTGATTTGTATGACTTCAAAAATGCTTTTGATTTGGAAGTAAATTTGATGATTATGAATTTATGATAAACTTGATACATGTTGAATGACTTCATCCATGATCCCATTAATTACTCTCCTATAGTTATGTAACAGCCAAGAAGATTGGAGAAATTAACATAAGACATGAACATTATTATTTTATTAGGCTGTGTGTTTGGCTTTCGATTTGATTCTCCCTAAAGCCACAATGATTGGGGCATTTGTCTTAGCAATATCCTTCTTAAGGCTTCAACTTGGTCTCTACTCTGATGTGCATTATAATACATAAACTTGAACATTTGCAGGCTGATTGTAGACTGATGTCTTAGAGCTATGGTGTAGCTTGTTTTCCCACAGCTTGATTTGGTTATTGTTATGCTTTTCTCAACTTTTTGCAGCCAAGGTTGTGACTTTGGATTGGATTGCCATGTGTCTTAGTATTGTGGGGTTTCATTTTTATTTGAGCATCACTGGGGGTAGATGTTGATGGGCTGTCTTAGTAACCCCTAATAACTTTTTACTTGAATGAGTGGAGTCTACAAAGCATTGATGGGGTATATTGATATATTAAGTTCTAGTGACTCTGTCACATATTAGGTTTTGGATTTTGAGCTGCTCAATTATATATTTATTTTTTACTGTAATTAATTTGTTATTGGTTTTGCGTCCTCCTATATGCGGGTTTTTCTATTTATAGGCTTATTTTTAATTAACTAAAAATAAAGTCATTTCTACCTTTGGTTTTGCATTTAAGATGCATTACATGGCCCTTTTACTTGATAATATGAACTTGTTTGTTCAATGAACAAGTATTTGGTACTTTTTATTTTTGAATTTATATTGATTATTGATAAACTACTAATTTTCTCAAAAGTTTAAGATGTTAGGAAATTGTGAATTCAATCATTTAACCATAATTTTAACATTCCTCCTCACGTGTAGGTCTAAACTCTGCCTTAATAAGTGGGGCTTAACATGTGAGATTTTTAACATTTCAAATGGGAGGTAGAGTGAAGATAGTGATCAAACTCAGGATTTTCTATTATGATACCATGATAAATTACCGACTGTCCCAAAAGCTTACATTGTTAGGAAATGATGAATTCAATCATTTAACCATTATTCTAACAATTATAATAAAATTAAAAGAATCTTTGGCATTGATGCATGAGTATAATGCAAAAAATAGATGATGATGATGTGGCATGGTGAGATGACATGAGGGAGTGACATGGCAACAACCCAAGTGTAAGGGCTGAATTTCAGATGTGGCATATGGTTATTGTAGCTAAATCCACACGTGCCAAGTTTGTTGTAGTGACATGGCAACAACCCAAGTGCAAGGGCTGAATTTCAGATGTGGTATATGGTTATTGTAGCTAAATCCAAACGTGCCAAGTTTGTTGTAGTATTTGAAAATTTGAGGGAAATTAGTTCGTGGCACATGCACATGCACATGCAAGATTTTAGGAAGTTGTTAGAAGTAGAAGTTGTGCTGTATTAAATCTAGCATGTGATTAATATGTTGTAATTTAACATTTGATAAAGCAATTGATAAAGGTGAGTTAGTTATGGATGATGATATGATATCATCACCAATAACTCCTAGCCTATAAATATTTATGTACATGCATTGTAAAGAGATAGATAGTAGAATTTCAGAATTTTAGATTTGAGTTTTGATCAAGGTGTGATTTCTCTTTCTTTCTCTACCTCCCTCTCTCTCTCTCTCTAGAACATGCAAATATTAATCTTCTTGCATCATTTTGGTATCTGATTTCCCTCTCTTTCTCTACTTCCTCTCTCTCTACAAACGCAAGTATTAATCTTCTTGCATCATTTTGGTATCAGAGCAAAGAAATGAAACCAAGAAAGATTGTTCAAGAACCGATATTTTCAGTTCTATGCCACCATCGATGGCAATCCTATGATTTTTTTTTGATAAGTAAAATATGTATCAGAAAAAAGGATTCACCCAAGTTTCCAAGTATACACGAAATATACTGGGGTGAAAACAATCAATCACAAAAATTGCGTAAGTCTAATAAAAATGTGGTTTCTAAGGGAGTTGTTATACCTAATATGGACCTCATGATTGAAGATGTTTACAGTCCATATAAGCTTCATTGGCTTATGGACATCAACAATGTTCTGGTTCCACAACAGTGCAACAATGTCCTGTATCAGTTTACATTTGAATGCATGGTTCACATATTCTTCTGGATGGACTTCCTAATTCCTATGACCACTCACTGTCCACAATGAGAAGCAGAATCCTTTATACCCTTCTCAAAGACAACATTTTACAATACACTTTGCAACTGATGAAGATGGCCGCCAGCCTAGCCTAAGAGTTGTATTTCACTTGTGCCATATGGTTATTGTAGCTAAATCCACGTGTGAAGGTTGTTGGAATATTTGAAAATTGAAGGGAAAATTAGTTCGTGGCACATGCTTATGCTAGAGATTTTAGGAAAAAGTTAAAAATAATAGTCACACCCTTTATTTTATTTTTTGATAAATAATAGTCACACTTTATTAAATTTACAACAACAACAAGAATCCTTAATCCCAATTTTTTGGGAGTGGCTATGGATCCTTAATAGACTAGCGTGGGATTATTCATTAATGTGTTACATTAAATGTCTAGCTATGGATGATGTGATCACCAATAACTAACTCCTAGGCTATAAATATTCATGTCCCTAAGACTTGCTTGCCAAGGAATCTCCATTGGATTTGTTTGGATTCTTTGAAAGAACTTAATTTGTTAAGTTTTAAATCAGTATATCATGCAATGAATTTGGTAAATCAATTTTACAGCTATTTTGTTTTTGTTCTGTTGTTCATTCCACTTCTCATTTTTTATTTATTTTTTCTTAAATGCCTTTGTAGGTTGGAACACCTGGACGTCTTGTTGATCATCTTTCCAACACGAAAGGATTTTCCCTTCGCACATTGAAGTATTTGGTACGGTACTTATATCTTGTCAGCAATGTAGTTTTCATTTGTAGATTCATACATGTTGGTAACATATCGGTCTATGCGTTATGTTACTTATTATAGGTAGTCTTGATACATTGTAGGGAGCTTTAAGAGTATGCAATCAATTTGACATGAGGTTAATGAATCAATATCCTTATTTGAAATTGTAAGTTAAATTAGAATCTTTGACTTGAATATGAAAAAAGCAAAATATGCACAGCGGAATTTCTCATAATTTACATGCATAATCATAAAGCACCAAGGATCATTGATTATAATAAAAAGAATCTTCCTTTATTATAGGGATTATCATTCATCATTCAGGTCAAACTTCCTTATTTCTTTGGATTTCGGTAGACCCACTATAATTTTTAAATTTATAGAAACTTAACTTCGTAAAGCACTAAGGATCATTAGAGCACCGGATGAGAAGAGTCTGGCCCAAACAACAAATTACAACACGTTGGGTCGCTAAAAAGGCCCATGTTTGTTGCGCATCTTAATGGGTGGTTGAAGCCCAAATGAGTGCATGCCCAATACCCGTACTTGATAGTAAGTCCCAAGGGAGTGATTAGCTTTCCCAAAAGCACGATCCCATGAAAGGTTTGGGGTTGACTTTGGCTTCAGAAAAATCTTGAGACAATATTAGTTGCAATTGAATGGTGGTGTCATCGTGAACCAGTGGAAAGTGGGGGAATCTTTTTGTACCTGCAATGATATAGGTTACGATCAATGTGGTGAGGTAGTGATCAAAGCCGATGGGGTTTTGGGTTCCAATGTGGTGGGTGGCACGTTGCGAGGACTGGAGTTAGTAGGTATTGTAGCTTTGGCAATGAGTGAGGTGGCGGTGGATATCCCAGCATAGTTTTTCTGACATAATATATTGGGTCAAAATCCTTTTCTTGCTTTATTGGGGCTGGGTAGTGATATGACTTAGGTGGGCTTATCTTGGGCTTCTGATGTCCAGTGCCTTACTTGGGAGGATAGCATAAGCCACTGATACTCAGTGTATTGATGAGGATAGCAACATCTCAAGCTGGGTACCTTTATGTTGCATAGACCTAGGGGAGAATTTGGAATTGGTTTCAGCAGGAGGCGAGGAAGATGTTGGGTTTGACATTGAGGGTTGGAGGAGCCCTCTAAATGGGTGGCAAGCCTGATTTAGTAAATTTGTGGGGTTCCTTGTTGCTCGGTTTGAGCAACAGTATATGGCTTTGTTACGTCAACTTAAGAAGGTTGTACTCAATGGGAACTTCTAGTGGCTCTCGGCGGTCTACTAATTTAAATCAAAGAGCTTTCACAGAATCAAAAGTATGATTTCCTCAGCAAATTATGACTGGCCTCATGGGTGAAGTAGGGGAAGGAGAGAGGCCGTGATTGCTACGGGGCTTTTTAAGTTTGCATCATTGCGTATATTAACTTGGCTGGTTAGGGGATTGAACAATCCCCAAAAAAGGGATTTTGTGAAGAATCTGTTGAAAGAATGGAGGTGCGATGTAGTGTGTCTTCAGGTGACTAAAATAGATGCAATGGATGCTAACATGATTAGAAGTCTGTGGGGTAGTCCTTTTGTAGATTGGACAGTTCTGGATGCAGTTGACACAGTTGGGGGCTGTTACTACTATTGGGAAAAAAAAGGGTGTTGGAGAAAATTGACATGTGTGAGAATTATTTTCAGTGTCTGCTTTGTTGAAGGGTGTGGAGGATGGGTTTGGGTGGGTGTGCCCCATGCTATTTGGTTCGAATGATGATAACCTCAGAAATAGCTTATGGGAGGAGTTAAGGAGAGAGGCAAAGATGGGACATGGCTTGGTGTGTTTCTGGTGAATTCATTGTAATTAGATATCCAATCTAGAGGCTTGGATGCAATAATTTTACCTCAGCCATGTTCGACTTCTCGAATTTTATTGAGATTATTAATTTAATGGATTTATTACTTGAATGGGTTTCATATACATAGTGTAAGAGCTTTGATGGATCTTTTTCCAGAATTGATTGAATCTTGGTTTTTGTGGATTGAGAGGAACACTTCATGGACGTAAAACGACGACTTCTAGCTTGAGTGGTGTCGGATCATTGTCCTCTTTCTGTCGTAGCAGGAGGCATGTCAAGGGGGAAATGTGCAATTAAGTTTGAAAATATGTGGGTGAAAGTGGAGGGGTTTGTAGAGAAGGTTTAGAATTGGTAGAATGGGTATTTTTTTCACTGGGTCTCCTAGTTTTGTATTAGCTCTTACATTAAAAGCAAGTAAAGAAGATTTGAAGTAGCGGAACAAGCAGGAATCTGGGGATGTTACTTATAAGAAAAAGCATTTGTTAATTGAATTATTGGGTCTGGATGTGAAAGAAGGCTGCCATAGAGATGATGGTTGAAGGAGGGCGACAAGAACACATGGTTCTTCCACATATTGGCTAACTCGCACAGGTACCAATCACACGAGAGGTCTAGCAGTGGATGGTACTTTTTATGAGGAAGAATTGGAGATTATCTGGTTGGAAAATATTATACTGGTCAAAGGGTGGGAGGCTTACTATTTTGAAGAGTATGCATTCACGCTTACCTACATATTATCTCTCCTTCTTTACTATTCACATGTTTGTGGCAAATAGGTTAGCAGTGAATAAAAAGGAATTTTTTGTGGTGTTCCTTAGAAAAGTAGATCAAATACTCATGGTGGCATGGGATAAAGTTTGTTCACCTGTTGAGATAGGAGGATTAAGGATTAGGAAAATAGGGAGTTTTAACCAAGCCTAATTGGTGAAATAGTCATGGCTTTGGGCATGAACTAAGGCTTTTGTGGTGTCAAGTGATAACTTAAAAGCAAGGGGTGGCTGGAGTACTAAACCAAGTAAAGGGATGTGTAGGTATAGTCTTTGCCAGAGTATAAGAGCAGGTTGGGATAATTTCTTCCTGTATGTATCCTTTGAGTGATGGCACACATGTAAGATTTTGGCACAAAAAATGGTAAGGGCAGCTCTCTCTGAAGGATTTGTTCCTGATTTTTTTCGCTTGCTCAGCTGTTAGAGAGGCCCCAATCTTTGATTGTTTGGTTAGCCTATTGGATAAGGGGGTATAGGGGTTGATCCGTGCGTTTTCACAAAGATTTTCATGATTCAAAGTTAGAGTCAGTGAATTCCTTTTTAGGCCTTATTTTTTCAGAGGTTCCTAGGGGGGAGGGAGTTGATAGATTGCGCTGGTGTTTTAATGGGAGTGGCAAGTTTGATTTGCATTCTTACTATTAAGGCTATTCATGGTACCAATATATCTTCATTCCCTTGGAAGAGTATTTGGGGGTTAATTTCCCAAATATGGTGTCCTTTGTCTGGGGTAAGACTCTTACCTATGGTAATCTTACCATGAGGAGGTCTTTATTTAGTTGGCTAGTGTTGTATGTGTCGTTGTAGTGGGGAAACAGTGGAGCACTTGTTGCTCCATTGTGAGATTGCTTACTCTTTGAGGAGTGTATTTTTTAGGATGTTTGAGGTTCAATGGGTGATGAACTCAACGGTAGCTAACCTATTTTTCGGGTGGAAGAATTGGATTGGGAGTCACTCCTCGGATGTTTGGATTATTACATCACTATGTTTGATTTGGCTAGTGTGGAGATCGTAATATCAAGATAAAAATAATAAATATCTCATCTATAAGATGTACAAGTTTTAATTTAATTTAATTCATTTGTAATTCATTTGAGAAGTATATGGGAGGATTAGAAATTGATTACTGCACATGTTTTTAATTCCTTTTGATCTATGGTGTGAGACATGCTGCAAGAAAATGGTAATTGACACTTAGCAAGGTGTGCAGCATGTGAGTGTATCCCCAGATTATATTATTTTACCTGTGATAGACAGCACTCTATAAACACAGAAAAGATATGCACTTTAGAGTTTTTGGGTAATGGTATGCATAGACTAGACATTGTGGTGCAAAGTACACTATGTACTTTTCCTATCCACTTTACAATTCACAAAATCAAATCTATTTAGATCTAGTGTCCGTTTGAGAACAACTTATTTAGTTTTTTGCTGAAAGTGTGCTAAAGTATACTTGTACTTTAAAAAAGTGAGGAAAAGTGAGGTTCTAAGAAGTTGTACATAAAAGCTAAAGTTGGCTTATAATTCAATGCCAAACGGATACCCTAGTTACTAGTGGTCCATTCATTGCTTTTGTTTAGTTCATCCTTTTATATGTTCTTTAACTATGGCATCTCCTTTACTGCATCTTATTTCTCATTTAATGTCCATCTCTACCTCAAGTCATGGTGAAGTTTGCTACTCTGCCAGACAACTGCCGTGGTAGTGATGGTGGCTTATATAGTATGCTAAACTCATAGATCTCTATATCTTTGATCTAGCTAGAACCGGTAAAAAACAACTGTTAGGGCAACCTTGGTGTTGCTTAGTCTATATTCATTTTATAAATAATAAGAATTTATTGATAAAGAAACAAGAACTCTATGTTCACGATGAACACAGTATCTAAAACAATTACAGTCAAATCAAAATGAGAAACTAATAGAGCGCTGAAAATAAAAAATGGAAGTATAATGTGTAAATTTCCAAGCCCAAGAACAATCAAACAGGGTCCTAATTAGCTAGGACTTCAAATGATGTTGCCTAGTCTATGAAATCATTTATTATAAGCTGCATGCTTGGGTTACACTTTGAGCAGGTTCTAGATGAGGCTGACCGGTTGTTGAATGAGGACTTCGAGAAACCAATTAATGAAATTTTGAATGTTATTCCTCGTGAACGGAGGACATATCTATTTTCTGCCACTATGACCAGTAAGGTATGTATTTAAATATCCTGCTGTACCTAAAAGATGTCTGTCATCAAGGATGTACTTTTTAAATTTTTTCTTGCTGTGGGTGGTAGCTACATATGTTTTGTAAATTTATAGTGAATCCTGGATATTCTACTTCCTTAAATCCCTTTCTGAAATTTCTGGAGAAACTCATTATGGAACTAATGTTTCCATGAAAATGAAGTGGAATTTTGAGGAAAAACATTTTGACATTTCATGCTCATCAGGGCATGATAGTTCGATAGGGTTTTAGATGACCTGTAGAACACACTTTACACCAGCGGAGAAGATATTTGGTGCCGTACAGCACACATGTTCTAACAATTGTTAATGCTATAGACACCATATGGTTGTTAAAAGGTTCTTCTGACACCTGCCACCCATTAGTATTATATCAACACTGTTACAAGTATTGTCTTTGTGGTTCCTAGACCAGTTATACTGGAGATTCACACTGCACAGGTGAATCCTATATGAAAAGGGTATAATTTCTTTAGTCTTCCACTTAATGTTCTATTTATTCATGATGTTTCAGGTTAAGAAGCTCCAAAGGGCTTGTTTAAGAAATCCTGTGAAGGTAATGATAATCTGTCTTACACTTATATCAATTGTTCACAGTTTTTGTTGTGACTTCTAACAGCTGTCAGTTTTAAATGATTTCAGATTGAAGCAGCATCAAAATATTCTACTGTTGACACACTAAAGCAGCAGTTTTGCCTTTTGCCAGCTAAATACAAGGTTTCTCCTTATTTCACTTATCCAAAATACACACACACATAAGGTTTCTCCTTTTCTCTGTGTTAAGCTTCTTTTGAAGATGTTTTTATTAAAGACTTAATACTTATGCCAGGTATTATGGCTGGTGATTAGTGCCAATCAGTTAAATGTTTGAATTCATTATCAGGGAATTATTTTGTTTACATTGAACTGAGCATGCTTATGTTCTGGAGTCTGTTGAAGAAAGACAGTGGAAATGTTCATGAAAAATCTACAAGAATTAGTTTGGTCTTTTGTGCTGAAGGTTGCCTCTGAAGCCATGTACCAGATCATAGGAAAAATGACATTTTTTTCACCAAATGCTTTTTTATGAGAGGTAGACCTGAAGTTTATGCTCTCCTACAAGGCAGGGCAGAAGTTTTGAGGTCTTAGACAACTAAAGAGATCATATAGATAGCTTTCTTTTGTACAATCAGAATTTCTTTAGATAGTTTTTGTTAATGAATACTTTTGACAAGTTGATTCTTTGAATATTGTGGACAACTTCATTTTGGGCGATTTGTTGGTTCTGGATATACAGAAATTCGAGGCTTGACATAAACAAGTTGTATTTAGCCACTAATAAATTTGTCAATGGCTTCTAGCAGATAGTGAAACCCTATGTGACTAGATTTCAGGCTTGCTACCCTTGATCCCTCCATTAAAATGAACCATAGGTAAGCAAAAACAGATATGGATGTGTGACAAATTTGTAGTCTTTTTGTTGATCAAAAACAATATGGTTGCAATGACCATTGTAACAAGTTGTTTTTATTTGTTTCTTTTTATATCCTCTCCTTGAATTTGTATAGAAGTGGGATATTTGTGCATTGGGTATGACCTTATATATACATACACATTTTTGTTCGCGTGTAAAGAAGTGGTTAAGTGATTAGATGTGAAGAATGTTTCTGGTGTAACTCTTAGTGCAAGTGACAATCATTTAAGAGTGAAGTGTATCACACTAACAATTTAGAAAGTGTGTTTATGGCATGCATTTTGAAGGTTTATTCATCTAATTGCATTCATTTTAGTTTCTTTTGCGGAGTTTCTTATGTTGTATGATGTTGGTCTTTGTTCCTGGTACATATATTCATATTTACTGTTTTGCAGGAGTGTTACCTTGTATATATTTTGACTGAGATGTCTGGATGTACATCAATGGTTTTCACTCGTACCTGTGATGCAACTCTTTTTCTTGCTATGATGCTCCGACATCTTGGTCTCAGGGCCATTCCAATTAATGGTAAAATGACCCAGGTAATATAGATTATTTAACTGAAGTAAAAATGATTTCCATCTGTAGCTTTTTAATTATGTTGGTTAGCTCTTTCGTTTTATCTTTTTTTCTTTCTTTAATATATTCTCCCTTTCTGCGTTGCCATAATATTTTGGGACTTTTTCTGACAGTCGAAGAGATCTGGAGCCTTAAATCAGTTCAAGGCAGGAGAGTGCAATATTCTTATCTGCACTGATGTGGCAAGTAGAGGACTTGACATTGAACTTGTTGATATGGTTATCAATTATGATATTCCCTCAAGCTACAAGGTTAGGCTTTGCTACCTATGTGCTGACCAAGAGCAGGGGTATACCTGTTTTATGGTGTAACATACTTACATACATGCTTTCCGTTTTGATTGTTTCTTAGCTTTTACTCAACTCGACTCAATTAGTGTGATTTTTGTAATCTTCTAATAAGTGTTGTAGTTCCATCTTTTCGATTGGTTAGTTAGTTAGGAGTTAGGGATTAAACACATGTAAAACATTGGGTAAAATGCAAAATTGACCCTCTAAGTTTCTTTAGATTTCATTTCACTCCTCTAACTTTGTTTTTGTTCATTTCAGTCCTCTAACTTTCAAGTTTATTCAATTAAGGCTTTTCCATCAACTTTTGTTATATGTTGTGGTTAATTTTTCAATTTCATAAATTTTTCTTCAAATTTTTTAAATTAAAAAAATTCAATTAATGATTGACAAATATTTTCTAGATTTTTTTTTCAAAAAATTTTAACAAAAGTTAACGGAAAGACCTTAATTGAAAAAATCTGAAACATAGAGGACATAAATGAATGAAAGTAAAGTTAGAGGACTGAAATGAAATCTAAAAAAAGTTAGAGGGTCAGTTTTGCATTTTAGCTTAAAACATTTAACACATGGCTTAATTCTTAGAGTATGTGCCAATTGTCTTGAGCCATGTGAACCAATGAGATTAGAGCTATCTCCTATAAATAGATGGTTGTAATTTACAATTAGGCATTAAGTAAAGAATGACCCAATTGTGCTTGCATTTACCTTCTTTTAATCTCTCTGTCTTTCTCTGTTAATAATTCTTTGGAAGGTGACTGCCTCCAATTTAGTCAAAACCCATGCAAGTCCTTTACACTTTCCATCCATGCCCGTTGAGAACCACTCAATAATATTTCATTATTAACCTTTCAAAAAAAAAAAAAAAAATACTGGGCTACTAACACACCTCCACCTCCACCTCCGAACTAAAATAGGATTTCCATCGTGACCCACTTTTCACATTTTCATTGTTCTTTTCGTCTCAACCATCCTAACTCTTCATATAAAGCTATGATTTCTATCTCAATAGAGTTATTGAGTTCTCAATTCTCTGTGTGACTTCCATTAAATAGCTCCTCCATCTTTCCTTAATCTCTTCTTCCTTTACTAAAAATTCTTTGATCCTTATATTTGATACACTCGGCACAATTCACGTCACTAGTTTCGTTTACCAATTTTAGCAATTTTTTTAAATATGTGTCTCCGCCTTTGTCACCAAAATGTTATATAATTCATTGAAATTCTTAGATCAGCACCTCTAAATTCCTCTCTAGATTCCTTTTGCCATTTTCTATATATTCTTTTTGGGTTTAATTACCACTTTAGTCCTCAACATTTACCCCATGTTTCAAAATAGTCCTAACCTTTCAAATATTTTGTTTTAGTCCTTAAACCTTTTGTTCTTGTGTTAAAAAAGTTATTTTCGTTAAGTGGTGGATATGAAAATCTAAGTAGCAAATGGAGGGAATAAAATATTTATGCTGACTGGATGCCTCATGGAATTTGTCTAATTATTTATTTATAAAAAAGCTAAAACCTGTTGCCTTGAACTGAAATCCCTAACCCAGCACCAGCCTGGAAAAACGACGTGTGTGTGTGGGGGGGGGGGGGGTGTTAAAGGTTGTTAGAGAAGGCAGAGATCAGCAGTGAGGCGATGAGGCATAAACATGTGTGGTTGATTTCTGAGATTTTAGATGAGAAGAGATTTCTTGGCGTGGAATTCGATACTATTTAGCTCTGCAATGCAATCAGGTGAGCTGGATTTTGATTCATTTTTGTCTTGGTTATTGTGGGGTTGTGTGGTACTACGAAAATGGGGGAAATGTTTGGTGATGGGGTTGTTGGAGTTTGTGAGAAATGGATAAGGTTTACTTTTAGTAAAGCTTATGGTTTTTTTTTTTGATAGGTAATAAAGAGTTTTATTGATAGCAAAAGTGCAATGTGTTTATGATTGTAAACTCACTGCATTTGAAAAGAATACAAACAAATCAAATGGGATAACTAACAGAAATAAGGAAATTAGACAAGGAAATACAATGCATAAGACTCCAAATACGAGACCACTCAAACAAAGTCCTAGCTAGCAAAGTCCTCAACAGATCAATAGGTCTCTCGATGTCCTCAAAATTTTGGGCATTGCATTCCTTCCATACTATCCACATAAGACATGCCGGTACCATATTTCAAACATTTGGAGTTAAGGCCCCAACCAATTCCTCCAAGTGAAAAGAAGAGAGACAACTGTATTTGGCATCACCTACTGTACCCCAAACATAAGAAAGTCCTCACTCTACAAGCATGAGCAAACTTATAATGGAGCATAAGGTGATCCACAGTTTTCTCATCACACTGACATAGGCAACACCAATTAATCGGAGGTAAGTTCTTCTTAACAAGGTTATTTATTGTAAGAATTCCACCCCTAAAAACTGTCCATTAAAAGAAAGACACCCTTTTAGGTACCTTAATACACCAAATGCTCTGCCAAGGGAAAGAAACACCAAATGCTCTGCTAAGGGAAAGAAACAGAAGGGGCTTTCTATAAAGAATTATAAAAGGGTGCACATAAAAAATATCACTACTATTCAACTGCCAAATCAGGATATCATCTCCCTACCCCCTTGGTATTCTGGTGGAAACATGCTCAAAGAAAGAGTAAAATCTCCCCAACTCCCAATCATTGAAGTCGGGACAGGAAAGTAAGTTCCAACTCCTATGTCACACATTTGGTGCATATATAATCAGATCAGAAATCAGAGCATCTTGAACCATAGCACAAGCAAACAATTCCAAATATAACTCTTTCAAAGAAATAGGACTGCTTGAAGGGTTGTACCAATATCAAATACAAATACCTTCTCTAGTTGCATACACCACATTACCAAAGAAACTAATGTTCTTCCACAACCCCCATCCATGTGTCCCTCTAACAACTCTAGTGCACCAACCTCCAATAACCTCCTCATATTTTATGGCAATTACCTGACACCATAAATGGGTAACTTCCTTCCCAAAGCACCATAGCCACTTCCCAAGTAGAGCTTGGTTAAAAAGCCCAATCCTCCGAATCCCTAAACCACCTGCCTCCATTGACCAAACAACCTTATCCCCAGCAACAAGCGGATATTTTAAAACTTCCTCAGATCTCCGTCAAAGGAAATTCCTCTAAATCCTCTCTAATTTGTCCACTACATGTTGTGGAATAGTAAACAAAGATAAATAATAAGTTGGAAGGCTCGACAAAGTGCTCTTCAATAAAGTAAGTCTACCCGTTTTGACAAATATAACCGCTTCCAACCTGGGAGATTTTTCTCCATCCTTTCTATAATAGGGTTCCAAATCGAAGCATCCTTGAAATGAGCCCCAAGAGGCATTCCCAAATAAGATATGGGCAAACAACCAACCTTACAACATAAAATACGAGCCAAAGCATCCAAATTCCCAACCTCACCAATTGGCACAATCTCACTCTTACTAACATTTACTTTCAAGCTTGTAATAGCTTCAAAGAAAATCAACGCCATCCGAATATATAATAATTGTTCCTTGGATGCATAACAAAAAGAATAGTATCATTAGCAAAAAGAAAGATGAGAAATATGCAAACCTCCTTGCACATTGGGACTTGCTTGGAAACCCCTAAGAAAGTCTCCCTCCTCTGTCTTCTTCAATAACCTACTCAGCACCTCTATCACCAACAAGAACAATATTGGAGATAAAGGATCCCCTTGACGAATACCACGAGTGCTACCAAAAGGACCAGTTGGGGACCCATTAATAATCACTGAGAAATGTACTGTAGAGATGCACGGCTTCATCCATCTCCCCCCATTTCTCCCCAAAACCCATCCTCTCCATAAGGTAAAACAATGCACTTCAATTTACATGATCATAATCCTTCTTTATATCCAACTTGACAATCACACCTGGAATACCACTCTTCAATCTACTATCCAAGAATTCATTTTCTATGAGACTTTTTTTATTCCCCATTTTTCGCATGTAATTTGACTATGTAATTTGACTATGTAATTTTTTCGTAGTATTTTGTGCACACATTCTATGTAAGTGAAGTATCTCCTCGAATTCAATAAAATTTTGTTACTTATAAAAAATTTGTGGAAATAGTGTATCCAGATATCCTCTCTTGTAATTGTGTTTGATTTTATTATTGAAAGAATTATGCTAGTAGGTATTTTCCTGCTTGTTCTATATGCTCTGGTTTGCTGATTGAAGTGGTCCACAGCTTTATAACCATCGGGTGGGGAGAACTGCTCGTGCAGGAAGATCGGGTGTTGCAATCTCTTTAGTGAATCAGTATGAGTTGGAATGGTTTGTACAGATAGAGAATGATATTGGTAGGCAACACATGCCATTTGTGTGGTGAAGCATTGTAAAGGGGGGCATCTCAAAAACTAAAGTTTTTTTTTTTGGGTGTGTTTCAGGCAAGAAGATATCACAGTTTCCTTGTCAAAGAGAGGAAGTACTGCTATTCATGGAGCGCGTCACAGAGGCCCAAAGAATAGCTCGGGTGGTAATGATTTTTATTTTATTTTTTATTTTTTAAATTTTTTTTTCGTTCTCAACAACTTATGAAGATTAAGAGTGCTTGTGCCAATAATTGGGTTGGGATACACGTGCCGCAGTCCATGCATTGTGGTCTGGTTTATGCTAAGAAGCATGGACTATTCAAAACCCTCCAGCGTGTCCATGGACACACCAAGGTCACTTATGCATGCATGTACTCATTATGTTAGGAGAGAATGTATATATATATATATATATATATATATATATATATATATATATATATATATATTATATTGAAAAAGGATTCCTTAAATTTTAGATATGTTCTTAAAGATTTTGATATGTATATTTAATTAATTAGTTGTGGTAACCCCACCATGTCATATCCTAATTTTCAAGAATTGACACATTGCTATGTTCGTGTCTGTGTCCGTGTCTGTGTTGCTGATTGTCATACTGTCTTTGTTAGTGTTGAGAATATTATGACTATGGTCTACTCACTTAGACCCTATGACAAAGAGAGTGAATCCTTATATAAGAGCATTAGCATCTGGTTTTTGAGAAATATCCTATTTTACCATCTCAAAAGCTACTTTATCTATTATACTATACCATTTTATAACACACTCAACATCATAAGTTTTATTTTTACATACGACATATTAAAATAATCTAAATTACACAATAAAATAATATAAAAAATCTCTCTTTTCTCTCTTCATCTCTGTTCTCTCTCTAATTTCTGTCTCTCCGTTTCTCTCTCTCTCTCTACCACCCACCACCAACCCAAACCCAGAACAACTACCCATCACCACGGCAAACAAAACCATAAACAACAACCGAATCATTTCTCTCTTGCAACAAAGCAATACATGCCTTGCTGCAACTTTGGAAAAAGCCTTGATTTTTTTTTTCTCTCCAATGCCAATTAATATTCACAAAAAAAAAAAAAAACCTACTTCACCAAAACAAGTCTTAAGCTTTAAAAAATGAGGTTTTTTCAAATCTATAGATCCACAGACCCATTCACTAACAAAAAGCAAGAAGGTTCCTTGTAGAGACCCATTTGTTCTTTCCGATTGGAACAAGAAAAACACACACCAGAACCATATCAGCAGTAAACAAAAAAAAAAAGATTTGAAGCACTAATGCAAAAGCCTTAATTTTCCTTAAATGGGTTGCGGAAATAAAGGAAACCCACTTCAAAAAACCTGGTTTTATATTAAAACAATGAGGATTTAACGCCACAGATCTGTGCATTTAGCCATATGTAGAAAGAAAGAAAGAGCAGAGACCCAAAATCAAACCCATACCCACCGGCCAGCAACCCAGCCACCACCCACACACTAAACCCACCACGCACACCAGAAAAATTCAGCCACCACAGCAATAAAATCTCATTGTGGAGCCTGTAGCTCTTAGGCCATGGAGCTTCGGCACAATGAGTTAGGCGAGAGAAAGAGAGGGCAGAGTTGGGCTTGGGTTCAGAGGGAGGGACCACCCATGTGGTGGTGAGTGGTGGAGGAGAAGCTAGATTCAGCCATGGAGCCTCAGTGAAGAGAAATCAGAGGATTTGGGAGAGAGAATGAGAGATGACAGAGATGAGAGAAAAGAAAGAGAGAGTGTTGAGTCAAAGGAAAGGGAGAATAAAATACGAATTTTCTTTAGATGCTACTATATCAAAGTTGTAAAATTTTAGAAAATTGGTATGGGCATGTACAGGAGTGTATGGTCCTACTATGGATGATTGAGGAGGATGGGCGTCTTTCTCTTGAGAGGGATTTTTCTAAGGAGGAGGTGGCAAAGGTACTCCAAGAGATGCAGGTTGATAAAACCCCTAGTCCTGACGGCTTCACTATGCCTTTTTTGGGTAAATGTTGGAGTGTATTGGAATATGATGTTATGGCCTTTTTTGATCATTTTCATAGGAGCTCAGAGTTTGAACTGTCTTTGTATGCTTCTTTCCTATCTTTAATACCCAAGAAAAAGAATGCTTTGAATATTAAAGATTTTTGGCCTATCAGTTTAGTGGGCTGTGTATAAGCTGTTATCTAAGGTGCTGGCTAACAAATTAAGGATGGTGTTGGAAAAACTTATTTCTGAGTCGCAAAGTTCTTTTGTTGGTGGTAGACAGATTTGGATTCAATGCTTATTGCTAACGAATGTCTTGATAGTAGACTGAAGTATCGTACTCCGGGAGTGGTTTGTAAGTTAGACATTAAAAAAGCCTATGATCATGTGAATTGGGACACTTTGTTCTATCTATTGGAGAGGATGGGTTTTTGGGTTCAATGGAGGGGATGGTTAAAGGCATGTGTCACTACTGTCCATTTCTCAGTTTCGATTAATGGATCTCAATGCTAGCTTCTTTGGTTGCTCACGTGGTCTAAGACAAGGTGATCTGTTGTCTCCTCTTCATTTTGATCATGGAGGTTTTAAGTCGGATTTTGAAGAAAACTGAGGAAGGTGGTCTTCTTCGGGGTTTTCATGTGGGACCTGTTAATACTACTGGCATTCGTATTTCCCATCTTCTTTTTGTTGATGATACCATTCCTTTTTGTGATGCTTCTAGAGAGCAGTTGCTCTCTATTAGGTTGGTTTTGACTTTTTTTCAAGCCTTTAATAGTTTGAAGGTGAATGCGGGAAAAGTGTGATTGTCCCTATTGGGGAGGTAACATTCAGACTTTGGCTAACATTCTTCAATGCAGGGTGGGCAATTTGCCTATGAATTATTTGGGAATTGCGATTTGGTGCTTTGTATAAGACAGTCGCTATCTGGAACCCTATTTTGGAGAGGATGGAGAAGAAGCTTTGGGGCTGGAAGCATCTTTATTTGTCAAAGGGTAGTAGGCTCACTTTGTTGAAAAGTACTCTTTCAAGTCTTTCGACTTATTATCTTTCTCTTTTTACTGTTCCTAAGGCCATGGCTATTAGGTTAGAACACATTCAAAGGAGTTTCTTGTGGGGTTCCTCAGAGGAGTGTTTCAAATACCCCTTGGTGGCTTGGGAAAAGGTCTGCTTATCGCTTAAGCTAGGTGGTTTGGGAATTCGGAAGTTGTCTTTTAATCGGGCTTTATTAGGAAAATGGCTTTGGAGGTATGGCCATGAAACTACCCATTTGTGGTGGAGGGTCATTGCCATGAAATATGGGGAGGGGAAATGGGGGTGGAGTACTAGAGTTTGTAGAAGGGTTCATGGGTGTGGTTTATGGTAAAGCATTAGTGAAGGTTGGGAGAACGTTTCTAAGCACTTGTCTTTTGTGGTGGGTGATGGCTCGCGTATTCTTTTTTGGCATGATCAGTGGATTGGGGATAATTAATCTTATAACTCTTCTTATCAAAAAAAAAAAATTATCTTATAACTCTTTATCCTTAGTTACTTGTGTGTTCAGCCATTAAGGAAGCTAGTATTTCTGATGATTTGAGTCCTCTAGTGGGTGGAAATGATAGAGTTTGGAATTTAAGATTTTGTAGGGAATTCAATGATTGGGAGTTAGCATCTTCTTTCTCCTTTCTTCACTTGATCCAATCTCGGATTCCTAGGGGTGGTGGTCTTTGTTGGAGCTTCAATGGAAGTGGGAAGTTTGACACTCAATTTTTTTATCATAAGATTCAAGATGTTACTCTTACTTTCCCTTGGAAGGGCATTTGGAAAGTAAAGATTACTAAAGGGTGGCTTTCTTTAATGTTTATTTGTCCTTTGTCTTTGTTCACTATCGTGAACTCGTGTATCTTTTCATGTTTTCCTTATTAATAATATTTTTGTATTACCTATCAACAAAAAAAAAAAAAAAATATATATATATATATATATATATATATATATGTATGTATATATTTATTTGTTTAGAGCGTGTTCAAACAGATTAAAGATGCATTGAAAGATTTGGGCAATACCTTGTCAGCTAGGTACATGCAAACATTCCTGATTAGGAATTCAGAAAGTACCATGCCTATATGAGCAGTTGAGCAAAACTAGAAGCTAACGCTTATTTGAAGTCGAGCTATGACCTCTAATTTTCTAAAATTTCATTTAGTGCGTTCAAACAGACTAAAAGACATCTTGAAAGACTCTGGGCAATCCCCACACATGAACTAGTCTCCTGATTAGGATTTCAGACAACACAATGCCTTATTATTTGTTCATTTCCTTCCACCACTTCTACAGCTTAGCAATACCTACACCTAGACTGCCTCCTTGAAACCTTGCAGTTTCAAGGTTCTAGTTTTGATGTAAGCACACGGAGGGATCAAATCCCTTCTTCAAGGTTCCCTAATTTTGACTCTGTTGGGTAGAATTCCAAAGATTGTCTCTCAAATCCATCATCTTAGTTGCATCATGTTAGCTCTTTCCACTGTGACTGAGTTCTGTAAAATTCAAATAAGGGTAGTTTATATGTGGTCTGATTGTTTTACAATTTTCTGCATGTAAATGATTCTTGAGATAGTCTTTTGTCATGACCATTGCTAATAAATCTCTAATAAATGTTTAACGGTTTTCAGAGATTTTGTAGGTTTTATTATTTTCGGGAGGTGTTTTCCATCACATTATGTTCTTGAAGCTTGATTTTTCCTTTCAATTGATTACCTGACCTACTAATGATGGTTTGTTTTTGGTAATTAAATAATTTATTAGAAAACGAAAGAGGGGATACATAAAAGGATGTTTACACTCTTTTCAAAGAATACTTTGATAACAAATAATTTACAAATATTTAATCATTTTGGCATCCACCCCAAGTATTAATTTGGTCTTCTGGCCTTCCCATTTGCAAGCTTCTTTGTTGTAACTGTTTAGCGCTCCATGGTGTTTATGTTTGTGATATCTTATAAACTTCTTTTCTATCTTTACATTCTACGCAGATTGGGTTGTTCTGTTTTGAAGGCTTCTTTTAGCCAAACAAACCAGGTCGACCACACTGAAATAACCAAACAAGCCAATTCGTAGGTGACTGGTTTGGATCAGTTTGGCTTGTCAGTTTGGGGCCTTTGGGCCAGTATAATATATTCAAATTGTGCCCTTTTATCACCAAGGAAACAAAAATTGTTTTGCCTCCAAGTGTATCATGCCAGACAATCTGTTTTACTGACTACTAGTTTAGTCCATTGTGCTTATTTTGTAAATATACAATATTTTAGTATGTATTAAAAACTTATTCAAAACTTGGGTTGGTTCAGTTTTGTCAATCTGTGAAAACTCTCTGTGAACTAATTCCTTTGGAGTTTCAAGTTTTGAATAAGTTTTCAGCTATAGGGCCAAACTAGCTCTTTGGTGTGATTTAGTTTGGTTGAGTGCATCGGTTGTTGGTTTAAATGGACACCTCTTCTGCCATTACCAAAGTTTTTCGCTACTCTAAAATGTATTTAGAGTTGCCATATTTTGAAAGAATTGTCTTTTTCGCGAGGTTATTTAATAATATTAATTAATTAATTAACTCTATTTTTTTGATAGCGTATGAAAGATTTAGGAGGCAGGAAGGAGAAGCAAAGAGGAGACGATGGTGAGGAGGCTATGGACAGATACTTAAAGGTCAGAAATGCGAAGTCGTCGAAGAAGATAAAATAAATATAGGAGCAGCCCTGGATAGCAAATTTTGTTAAGAGTTTAAATGTTTTATATCATTAGATTTTTTCTTTCTTTCTTTTTTGGAGTTGTGTTGGGAAGATATTTGTGTCTATAAGAACACGTATGCATCTAATGCAAATTTTGTTAAGTTTAAACGTTTTGTTATCGTTACTTTTTCATTATCATTACTTTTTAAAATGTCAATCATTTGGTTGCACACACATATTGAAGCTCTAAAAACCCGTGCTTTCTGCTGTAATTGGCAACCATACAAAACGCTCACATTGTTGCTCAAATTGTGGCTAGTCGGTATCACGAACTTGTAAAGTGTCGCCAAGCTTTCTTCAAAATATCCATCCGAAGAGCTTAGAAATTAAAATTCATGGAGAATCATAGAATAGCAAGACTTCAAACGCAAACTATACAACTTTAGCTAAGCTGCATTTCAAGAAAAAATGGCCTAGATCCACATCTGCTGCAAATATATATATTAGTATTGAGTTCTTTCATTTGATCAATCCAGTACATGTATGTAAAGCATCATGAAAAATTCTCCAAATGAAAACAATAAGCATAGTAGTTTTCATTCCTTTTCTAGCTGGTTTGGGTGCAAACCTGTTTCCACATTTGAACATTAGACAACTTGCACCAGAGAAGATGAGAACTAGTGCAATGCAACAAAGAGTGAAACTTCTCTGTGCAGTTTAAGGGGGGGCGCAAGAGGAGGAAGGAAAACAAGTAATCAAACTATTTAATCAGGCTGGCATATGCGCAGATTGAATGCTAATCAATGGAGAGCCAAACTCCGAATTGAGAACACATTTACAGCATGAAGAAACTGTTAACTCAAAGTCAGCATTATACTGTCTACCTGTCTACACATAAGTCCTGAGATTTACATTTCCTTTAGAGGAAGGGCAGTAAAGCTGAAAAGATACCCACGAGTTATATACAACTGGAACAATTTCCACCACTAAAGGAGAAAAACATGAAGAATATAAACAGAACAAGATCAGCCGCTCTCACTCCCTATTTGGGGTTAGATCCTATCTAAATGTAGCCAACCTTATTGATAAATAGAAGAAATTACTAAATGAAAATTGGAAAAAGGTCTCTATTGTCGCCTAGAGAGGAAGAACTCATAATCAGGATGCCTGTTTATGGAGGTCATATTTCCTTTGTTAACAACAGCTCTTGCCATGAGAGATGCTGTCTCCTCAAGTGTCCTCAACCTCTCCTTAAGGATTCCAAAGGGGTTTAAGCCAGTGGTTTCTGCCGTCTGGCTCAGCACAGACTGCCTAAGCTGGAACCAGCATTCACCCTGTTCATAAGCCATAAAGAGTGCACTGCTTAGATTAACAGATTTACATACAACACTAAATAATGCAATTCAATTATGCGTATCTACATGAACCATGAACACAATAGATATTGATGGCCAAAAGAACTTGCAATGGCAATAACTTTTTTTTTTGGATAAGTAAAAACTTATGAGTTTGTATTAAACTTTGAATACCCTAAACGTACTTTCAAAGATAAAATGGTGTCAAAGCATTAAAGAACCACAACCAACACCCCCAGAGCCCTTCACCGACTTCCCTAATAAAGTTGCCAAACACCGCAACCACCCAAATAGAGACTATAGAGTCACCTGACTCCAGAAACCGAGTAAATTGAGTTGTATGAGTCAGGAGACACTAGAACCTGTTGGAATCTCGAAGCCCAGCCCTCCCTGCAGTAAACGTCATCTCCTAGCGCTGTCAACCTCGTACGACCGGTTGCTAAGTCGCTCTCAGGTGCCAAATGTACCTATGACGACTTTATCAATCCCTCTGCCTTCTGTAAGTGCTGAGTTCCTGTTTTGTGACACCAGAGAGCTGGTTTGTGTTCCCTTTTCTCCTTCGATATCTTGTATTGTTGGTAGATCTTCAAATCTCTTGATGGCATTTGGGTTTGAGAAAGTATTGGCGTTGTGTGTTCATTGGGCTATGAAGCATGGATACAAGGTATGACATGACACAACTACACAACATTTCTTGAAAAACAAGGATACGACGCATTGAGGATATGACAATTTACTTTTTTTAGGTATATTTTATTTATTTTTGGACATAATTTGTTTATTTTAGGTTTTAAAAATAAGTAACAACAATAAAATGTTTGAAAACATATCTAAAACTAATTTAAAAGCAATAATAGAATAACATGTTTGTACATTATATATTTGTGGTGCATCTTGCACGGCCATATTTTGATAGGAGCCCAGATAGCTAATATGTTTACCAAAGCTGTGTAAGAGTTGTTTGGATTTATTATGTAACAAGCTGGGATTGTATGATATACATACATCCAAGCTTGAGTTAGGAACAAAATGGAAATATCATTGTAGTCACACACACACACACACACGTTATGTGTGTTAGGGTAATTAACTTAGAATACCGTAAACACACTTTCAGAGACAACAGAGGCAACAACTTATGGAGACACTATGCATTGAATTAAAATAAATGGAATTTCACTTGACATTTTTATAAGGGTAAAACTTAGATACAGTCCCATAGGTGATGTACCTTAGGCTACTTGATTAAATTTATTCACGTAGCCATGAAAGTTGTAACTATACACAAGGAAGTGGATTGGCCAATAAGTCATGTAGTTGTATTGCACTGGCTAATAAGCCACATGGTTGAATTTAATTAGGGAACCTAAGGCATTGAAAGTTCTTGTTACTGACATAAGGGCTTTCTTAAAATATTTTAAAATCACTCACAGAAACAATGTAATGAAGTTTATTATTGTAGTTGGCAGCATCATTATGAGTACCTGAGCACTGTAACTCTGAAGACCCACAACTGGAGATACTATACAAGCATCCGCACTTGGCTTATCAAATTTGGCACTTCTACGAACTAAATGGCCAAGTGAGTGGTAAGTCAAAAATGCTGCATGAAAATTGCCATCCGGAATCCTATAAATTGGATACCACGCGACAGAGTACCTGAAGATCAAAGTGCATGCAAAATTAATATTCAAATTTTAAATCAGAGTCAGTAATTTATTGTACTTTTCTCTGAATGAATTCTCTGAAACAAATTTAAAATTTGAAGTTCTGTTTCATTGAGTCGGAACAAGTTACTTTAAATTCTCTGAATATATATACTAACACTAACCACGAACTGGGGTGCAGATCTTGTAGATTTATGGAGTCTAGTTTAGTCGAATCCCCATATACTTTGCAATGTGAAGGTCCATCACCTCTAACCAGCTCTCTAATCCTGAAATAACAGAAACAGAATAAAGATCAATCTGAAAACAAGAACCAAATATTCTAAATTGGCTGACTCAAATAAAGAAACTTTACTAAAAAGATGTCAAATAACAGATTGAATGACATAGCTCTTTTGCTTCCTTCTGCCTCTCTTAGGATAAATTGAATGAGATAATTCTTATGTACCCATTCTTTAAATAACCTTCCCTAAGTAAAGTTACTAAAAACATATTTTAAGTTTATTTGATAGGTTAAATTTGATGACTAAACAATTTCAACTAAAATTTATCGGATGATTTGATCTAAATTTATTATTCTCATGCCACTGCCCTATATGACAAAGGATTAAACCAGATATAAATTTTCATGGTGACTAAAATTTTCAAAGGATAGATAAAGTGAGATCTTGTAACATAGAAACCAGAATACAAATACATAGAAACAGACAGAGAGGGAAGGATGGGGGGAGGGAAAAATTCACGTTCTACATTGGAAGTTCCTTTTAACATATTCTATAAATTATTGGAGAAAACTAGTAAACAAATTATTGATTCATTATCAAGTATGCATGGGGTCATGTCAACTAGCATGAGAAACATAGTGCATAATTACTTTCAACTAGCATGAGAAACATAGTGCATAATTACTTTCTAAAAATAAAAAGAATGGAACAATTTAACTTCATGTATGTGTGAAGTCTACCTAAGGTGCAAATGTGTATCATAATTAAATACATAATGTATAGATATTAAAAGCCAACATTTTTCATTGGTTATTTTGTAAATGAATTATTTAGTGGTTCTTGAACACATAACCTCATAAACACTTGAACTCAAGAGAAGGTTCCACTTGCGATAGAGTTTCTTGTCCTTAACAAGCCCAAGTTCTTAGAGTTTCTTGTCCTTAATAAGCCCAAGTTCTTAAAAGTAAAAAATAAAAAAAACACAGAAAACAAAAAACACACACACAACAATAAAAATCCTTACTTCTCATATAAGGGCCGTCTTTGCTGGGGTTGTTCAGATTCAAAATATTCAAAAAGTGGCTCAAAATCTCTGGAACATGTCATCTCATCTGATTGAGCAGTGTCATCATCTTCATCAGAAGCTGCTGATTGTTTTGAACCATGCACCTGATTTACAAGCAGCAAACCACCCGTGTCTTTTGTGCGTGGCCGTGGAAAAAGTACTGAAAAAATTGACGGTTTTTCCAATGTTTCTCTAGTCTCACATGCCTCCTGAACATCAAAACTAGGATTTTTTTTGCCAGTATCAATAGGATGATTTTTATGGTTTCTGAACAGCTGAATTGCCGACAGATAAGGGACAAAATAAGCACGAAAAGCAAAACAATCAACACCCAATCTCTTTGTATTTTCATGATCCTCTGCCCTTATTTCTAATCCGTAGCTCCCGTGTCTCTCATACCACTGCCACAGGCATCCCAAAGGAACATTAGGTATCTCATGTCTGCAGAGTGACACACCCCCAACCTGGTCCCTCATGCATGTCTGGCAGCTTATCAAACTAGAAGATTGACAAACAACTGGAGAAGAAAAATGAAGAAGTCTTTCAATTTCAGCAATTGGACAACCAGTGGCCATTTGAACAGCTTCAGAAGCTAGTTGTGCCCTACAGGCATTATTCACTGCCTGTGCTATCTTATATGAGTTGGTTTCAAATGCATGTTGATCTTTTGATTCAACAGTGAAGCAGTTAACTGCAACATGCTTGTTATTTTGCTCTTTAAGTGTGCATGCATCTTGATTGCCCAATTTCTGAGTATGAGCCTCATCTTCATGAGAACTTAGATCTCCTGAGTTCTTACCCATGCACATTACTCCATTTAATGAAGAAACAAGATGTTGAGAATTGGAAGCCGTTTTACCTTCAACATTGTTTTTCAATTCCGCAGCCGGCACATCAGAATGATCTGTTGATGAGCAGTCAGATCTAGCAGAGCTGGTAAAGCCAGGATCCTTCATCCCAATTGGTATCCATCTCTGTGAAATAGATCCAATACCATGGCTTGGCTTATTGTATTCCGCAAGAGAAATTTCTTTCTGAATTGGGCCAACTTCATTAACCAAAAGATGAGGAAGGTACACTGGAAACTTCACCTCAAGCAGATTTGACTGATCTGAGTCACATGATTTTGGCAATGAGCTTTCCTGATTTCCTGTATTACAATTGTCGGTACTAGAAACAGTGTTACATTCAGGTGGCTCCAACACATCTGGGTATACTTGTGTGCTGTAAACAGATTCGGATGTCATATTTTCAGCTCTGTTGCTCTGGAATTTAGCCCCATGAGAATTACTCTGAGAACAAGATCTTGAAACACAGCTCAATCCAGTTTGATCATTCAGCTGAGATGAGAAATCTTTTATTTCATTCTGTTGCATAATAATTTTTGCACAACAGTTTGAGCTGGCCTTATCAATTTGAGAACCCTTCTTGGAATAACCGTAGACTTGTTTTGTAGCTGGAATACCTTTTCTTTTCAACTTCCTAGAAACTTTACCTTTTAAGTGTTTCTTATCCACACTTTTTGATAACAAAGTCACATCATCATTAGAAATTCCTTTAAGCAAAGGAGCCTCTTTCAATGTGACATCAAACTGCGAGCAAACTGGACTAACTTTCTTCATTTCCCCATTGCATCCACTGGCCTCATTCCTCTGAACCTTTTGCCATATAGAATGATTATTTTCTTTCCCTGTATGGCCATGCATATACCTTACACTTCCAAATCTGTGGACACTTGAACTGGTGGGGGTTGCTTTGTTTTGCGTGCCTCTCTTGCCAGGTAAAACCACTTGCATATCACTACAGCTACCAACTTGACTACTGCATTTTTTTCTCTCAGTGTGATCTTTGGTATTCACAGAACAATTTAATGAGCTTTGATGAGAGAAACATTCCTTACTGGAATTAAAACCTGGTGGTTCAGAATCAGAAACAGTAATTCTGAACGTTTCATTTTCAGATTGCTGTGCATCATGAACGGCATGAACGTTATCACCACTGTTTGAACCAACGGAAACTGAATTTAACACTAAGGAGTCATGCATATCAGACAAACCTTTGGAATACATATCATCATAACAACTAATCTGTACACAATGTGTATGCTCCACTCCATCAAAGATAGAATCTTTGGTTTGAAAGAGATCATCTGAACTACACACAAGATGTTCCCTAGTAAAATTCCGAACAACTGAAGGAGCAATAGCTTCTGAATCATTCACCTTATCAACATATGAGTGGCATGTCTTTGGTGTTTGACAAAGGTTAATAAAGCTATTGCTATTTCCTTCATATCCGTTTCTGTCAACCATAAGATTGAGCAATAGTACTTCTGGTGCCACTGAGGTTTCAGAAGTTGGACTTCCATGGGCATTTTCCTCAGAGAGGACTTCCAATTCAGTAGAGCCAGAGTCACTCAAAAGCTTCATACTCTGTTTCTTCTTCTTTCTAGCCTTTTTTCTTGAATTTCTCTTTACAGCCTTGTCTAGTTGAGAACTGTCAATAAGCAGATCAGATGAACTATTAGCCTTTGAGCCATTTCGGTTCAATCCTGGGGAGTTGCTGCAGATAAACGAATTCTGATGAGAAGAATTGTTGGAAAGCTCATTCAATTTAGTGGCTTTATTTGTCAAGGCCTTGTTTCGAGATTGTTGTTGCACATTCGACCCAGGAAAGCTTCTGGTTGTATATGACTCCACAGAGTAAGTACCATCAGCTGGAGGTCCTTTCCACACATTTTGTCGATCCCTGTATGAACTAATAGATGGCGGAGAAACCATGTGCAGACTCTCCATATTTACCTGAACTCCAGATCCCATGTGATTAGTATGATCTGGACATTGCAGCGGTACTGCAAACATCCTCCAGTGTCCATTAAATTCAAGAGTAAAAAGTGTAAGAATAGGACACCTGATAAAATAAGAGGAAAGAAAGAAGATCACACATCGGCTACAATATAGCTGCACAATATAGCTGCAGAACAATGTGAAAATCTGTATTAAAAAATGCCCACAGTGATGCAGCAACCAGGAACTGCAGTATTTGATTAGAAAGATTATTTCCACAGTTCTCCTGTTTGGAATTAATCTACAGTAAGCCTAAGTCCACAATATAGGCTTCCAGCTCAAATATCTCTAAGCTGAAAAATCTCAATCCTGCCAATGAGCTCTAGCTCAACTGGCACCACATGCCCTTGCAACTGTTAGATGGAAGGTAAGGTTGTGGGTTAAAGACCCACTAATTGCGTGTGTAACTTACCTACCATTAAAAAAAATAAAAAACTCAAATCCTAAGATCTACTGAAGAGGATGTTGATACCACTGGACCACTAGTCCAACATCCATTTCTGGAGTGTCTGAGACTTAAAGAACATTAAAAATCATCAGAACATTAAACATTCCTTATTGTAACATTTCAATCTCAAGTCATCATCTTCTAAAATCCGTATATATTGGAGAGTTAATTACAAATGATTAAAGAATATTCTGAGAATGAGAACTGGTGGGGAAACCTCACCACTAGACTCTTCTAGATTCTTCTAGAAGAGTATAATCCAGTAGTACCACTCATACAACAATATTAGCTGTCTAACCACAAGAAAGTGATAAATGAATAATAGATGGAACAGAGATATAAAGTCAAGATTTAATAAGAGGAAAAGAAATAAAGGAGAATTTATCAGATTATTCAAATAACAAACAGTTCATTTAGTCATAAATTTCTGTAAGGAGGGATTACTTGCACAGGTAAAAACCTAACAAGGTGCAGGCTCCCTGAGGCAGAATCAATATGGTATCATACACACTTTATTAGCTAAACATGTGCATGAACTCTTGAAGAATTTATACTATAGAAAAACCCAATTGCTCTATAACAACAAGAAGGATAAAGTCCTCAGAGAGAGATAAAGAAATAAAGAGATGGATCAAATTTAAATAGCAATATCTGATGAGTGAAATTTATTAAAGAAATACCAGTGGAAGAAAGCAAAGAATGAACTGATACCACAATTATCGGAAGGAATGATTACATACATACATATATACATAAGCTACAATCGGACATAATGACCACAATCATTTTACCTCGTGATAGAAAACACTCCACGATCCTGAAGAGAAGATTAAAATCCATGGAAACAAGTCAGAGATTTTATTCAGAAAAAATTAAAGAACAAAGTATAGACCCAAATCAGTTAATGTCACAAATATTTAAGACCTCTAAAGAAGTGCTAAAACCAAGTTCTTGTTGAAAGTTTCTTGATAAGGAGTCTTTTCCTTCCTCTGAAACTTTCTGAGTATCAGTCTTGGTTATATGAAGGCCACAATGCATCTTTGATTATGCCTGTCCATGTCAACAGCACAAAGTTAAGAACATAAACCAATGTTTTAAAGCAGAATTAGATAGAGATACTTTATTCAAGAATTGTATTCAAAATTATAATGTCCGCACAATTTAAATCACTCACAAATAACAAACTATAGTGTTTTTACTATTATAAAGAACGCCTAATTTTAACTAGAATAAGCTGCAACAGGTGCTAAAGGAAATAAGAATATCACCCACTGCTGATGTTGGGGGTCTACATCTTTAGGATCCAGGCAAGCATATTAGGCTGATTGGCAAAGTCTAGGCAAAAGTATATACTACAATAATAAATATCAAATTCAATTGGGGTGGGTGCAAGACACAAGGCCTAATAAGAGCGACACAAACCTTAACAATGCAGCAGCTTACACAAGCTAATAAATGTGCGTACTCTCACTCTCACTCTCAGTTGAAATAACACCAATAGAAGATTTCATCCCCCCAAGCCAGGGAAAATGAATACAATACAATACAAGTATCATCATCATCGTCTTATTGTTACTTATCAAAAAAAAAAATCATCATCATCATCTTATTGCAGTATTCATAAATCATATCACACAGAAATTAATATCTGACAAGCAGAGCAGTATGGTGTGGTCTTATATGCAAAGTGAGCATTGAACGAACCTCAATAAATAAATAAGAGAATTCATGATGGCTGAGGGATAAAAAGATCTTTAAATGGGAATGCATATTATTAGCAATAGAATAATGAGCAATTTTTTGCTATGGATTTGAGCAGAAGAAGAAATAACTAAAATTCAACGCAAGAAACAGAAAATTGACACAAAGAAGCCAATATCATATTAACTAAAAGAAAGGAACAGTCATGAATTCCTCATTAAAAAAAAAAAATGACTACGAAAAATGGCAAGAAGACAATCAATAGTTATTATGTTTTGAATAAAAGAAAGGAAAGAAGAAGAGAAAAAGAGAGGCCTTTGGAATTGAATTGAAATGAATCTGAGTCCAGAGAGATTCAACCCATCCAGCTTCTTCTTCTTCTAGCCTAGCACTACTACAATCGTTATTAATTTAATTATAAGAATAAAAATAAAAATCTCAAAAACATATTTGTCATCCCATCAAATATAGGCGTCAAGTTCGGAAAACAGATAAATTCACTTTTTTAAGGGAAAATGCATTTTGCATTGTACGGAATGAAAAGCTCTATACCTAATTTAGAGTTTGGTATTTGAGGGAATTCTTTATGCACCCTACAAATACAAAACAAGTTAGTTTATATATTTATATATAGTCTTTCTTACTTTTAAACATAAACATATATAAAATCAATCAATCAGATTTTCATTTCCTTGGCAAAAATAAATAAATAGATAGAGAGTTAATAGAAAGCAAAACCATGTCCATATGATTGATGAGATTTGCTGCTCTCCCTCTCTCTCTTGGAGTCAACCTCTCTGTGACTGTGTTGTCTCTGTCTCACTGTGTTTGTTTGTTTTGTTTTTTTTTTTTTGCTTACTCTCCGATACCTCTTCTCGCAATTTCAGCTTTGCCTTTTCTTTTCTTTCCTTTCTTTTCTTTAAACCCTTTGGATTTGGCTCGTCCAACACCATGCCGATACGTGTCCTCCCATATTCACTGCCTGTCCGCATCACCTCCACCGCTCAAAGTTTTGTCCAAATTCTTTCACCTCACCCCTTTTTTTTTTTTTTTTTTTTTTTTTTTTGGGCTGGCTAAAATTACAATTTATACCTTTCACGTGCTTCATCACCACAATTTAGACATAAATTCTTAGGGCTCGTTTGTTAATATTATTTGAGTAATGTTATTTAAATATTGTGATAATACATATTGGTAAAAAAGTGATGTGAAAATACATATTGTATTGTTTAAACAACTACCAAACAGACCCTTAATTTTTTACTTAACCTCCAAAACGAAATTGAGGTTTTCATCTAAATTAAGAGATTTTGTATTTTTTGAATTGCAAATTACTCTTTGTGGTCTAGAGCAATGTTATAAATACAGTTCTAGACCTTTCTTTTTATATATATATATATATATATATATATATATTAGCTATTCTAATTATTCCACTTTTGATGTTGATTTAAACTCTGAAGCTTGCACACAAAAAATGAGAGGACAAAGATATTATCTATTTTAATAAGCTTTAAACCCTAGAACGGTAGAACATGCGTATTCTACCCTCCCTTCCCTTCCCTTTGAAGGACAAAATTATGTAGTTTTTGCTATTTTGACTTTCAAGTTTTAACCATAACATAATCTATGCTTTACCTCAACTCGTGCCTCTAAAGCTCGGCATGTCCCTTTTGTTTTTCTTTTTTCCATTTGGGTTTTTCTAATTCTTTTCTTAATCAGTTTATTTTCCGATGTGATGTTGAAAAATCAACAGCAAAGCAGAAATAATTAGAATAGCTAATATCTTTAATATATATATACACACATATAATCGTAGCCTCTGAAACTCTTACAATTTTCCACGTCACCACTATTTTTTTTTTCTTTTAGGTTTTATATTTTATATATTTATTATTTTTCTTTAACGTGTAATTAACTTATCAAGTGTTACAATAGTTTAGTTTAAGTAAAACTCTATTAGATATATGTTTCAAGAACTTGAAAATTCTACTTCAACTAAAAATCTTTAACAAAAATTTTAACAAATATAAACCCTTGCCAAGGTCGAAACCCTTCAAACTCACTCAAATTTTCATAAAGAAAACACACACAGCAAATTGAAGATTTTGCAAAGAGGGTACGGGACTTCATGAGACCACTTTGTAATGTTGTATCCATGGAGTTGCTCAGAGTAAATGCAGAGGTAAGGGAATGTTGCCATCTTTCATGCTCTAACTCTCTATGGTTACTACTTTATAATATTTTTATTGTTGCAACTTGTGAGTGAGTTTATTAGTATGAAAAATCTACATGTGAAAATTTTAATTGTAAAAGTTTGTTTTTACGATTAAAACATTAGATTTAATCGTAATTTTAATTTAATAATTAACATTTTTATCAATCAAATGTATGTTATTTATAGAACCCTCATATGATCTTGGAAAAACCACTCTATAAAAATAAAAAATAAAATTGTCATCAATAGCAAGAAGAAGAGCTTATTCTTGACCATCAAAACCACAAATTTCCTATCATCAATAATCAATTTTATATTAATGCTGTGATATAGTCCATAGTCATTAAAAAAAAAGAAGAAAAAAAAGGAGAAGTATAGTCCATATGGGAATGGTTTAGATGTTTCCTACTTGATTTTGGAATCTTAGATTGATTAGTAGATATGGAGTGAGGAGGTGTATTGTTCATATTAAAAGTGGCAATTCACATTGATTAGAAACTAAACAAGGGAGTGTAATAACCTCTATACATATGATGGTGGTGTAGCGTTGGTGCATGTGAGAGTTAGAAGACAAAGTTTTGTCTTTTTTATTTATTTAAAATATGCATCTTACTTTGTTGATACTAATACAATACATATGGGAAACTATTCAAATTCTACTAAAAATTTATTTGTTCATATCCTATCAAATTTTTTTTTGATAAATAATAAATAAAAAAAATAGCCACTGCCCACCATTACGGTCTTTTTTTAAAAAAATTTAAAATATGCATCCTACTTGGTTGATGATACAATACCTATGGGAAACTATTTTAAATAATAAAATAATTTTTCTATTAACTTTTAATTAATATTTTTTCATGCAAGACTCTCTATTTGTTTTTTTAAAATATATGTGATTTGAAATTTAACTATCCCATGCATCGCACGGGTTAATGACTAGTATTAAGTATTAACGTAGCCTCCCTCTTTGTTCACATTGGCAATGCACGCACTAGCTGATCAAGTTTTGTATTCCAACTCCAAATTTGCTTAGATTAAAAATCGTATATTATAAATAAAGTCTTTCTCTTTGAATAATCGCAGCAAGGTATCATTTTGAATTGTTTTCTATATTTTATTTTGAGAATTGGAAGATTCATGAAATAATTTAATTAGTTGTATAGTTCTGTATGTTTGATATTCTTTAGTTTGTTTGTTCCGTTCGTTTTCTATTCAGCTCTTTTATTAGATACTGTTGATATCTTACAGTTCTTCAAGATCAGATTTTTAGAAACACCATGTATCAAATATTAAATCACAATCCTGAAACTAGTGAGTTCTCTAAACCTGTGGGTTCTCTAACCAATCTCTTTCTTTTATTTTGTTTTTAAATCCCCATTACCTCTCAAGCGTTTTATTTTTCAAGGTTAGGCTGTTATATATATATATGAATGACTTTTCTATCTTAAGTATCTAATATTTGATGATGCACAAAAATCATCAGTGAGTTGATTATCTGTGCACGTGCTAATGGGAGTACCTGAAGTACAAAAGAGAAGAACCAAATAGAGAGCACCGGTGTGGTGTCGGCCAAAGATCCTCCCAAAGTTAAGTCAGTGATAGTAAAATCTCCAAGAACTCAAGAGTGCAAGAGCTAGGGAGAATACCGTACCTCAAGAAGGTTAGGGTCTATGGTTTATATAGTAGTGGAGAGTTGACCCGAATCCCTTGATATGGGGAGAATTTCCTTATAGAGAGAAGGATCCCAAGATATTAGGGATCGCCTTCCCATATATAGGAGATCTAATTATGTGGTAGGATCTTTGGTTGTGATGATATATGAGTGGACCCCACACAAGTTCCTTGAGAAACCCTAAGGTGATGGGTCGTTTCAACTGGGGGTTGGATTGTCACCAGACCTAACCTGACGGCACAAGGGGTTTGGTCATCCCCTTGGGATTGGTTTGGTGTAAGGCCGACGATCAGATGAGGAAGGTTTAGTCGATCAATAAAAAACTATCCTTATCAGCTGCCCCCTACTCCGTGAGTCGTCGAAGTAACCGATGGGTCGTGGAGTATGTTGCCATAAATGCCTTGCCTCAGTGTCCTGCATCATAAATAGGGGTAATTATGTCCTTTTGTCAGGGCTAGGGACATGTGTTGCTTTTTAATTTGGGGAGCCAAGCGTAGTGAAACTTCATTTTTCGCGCCAGATTGTCCTATAAATAGTCCAATGTCGTTATTGTCCTCATTATTTGAATATTTTCCATTTATGATCCTAGAGCCCATTTGTCGGTCCTTCTCTTTCGTTGGTTTTCTTCACATTCATATGTTTTAGGTATGCCTTGTCAGTCTTATTTTATATTTTTTGTTTTTGTTCTTTCTCCATTGTTAGTTACATACTTAGGAGGTAGAGTACAATCGTAGTTTTCATTTATCGCTTATAGGTAAGAGATGTATGGAGATAGTGAAGCGATGAGTGATTGTACACCGTCAGCCCGTATGGGTTTGGACGTCGACTTGTCCAGTCATTCTAGGCTTGAGTCTATGTCAAAGGATTCGTCGGTTTTTGACAGGGAGTCAACGTCCAATCCTCAATCTGAGGAAGCTAGTCCCTCTGGGCGACTTCCTAGGGAGTTTGTTCTTCCTGGCCACTAGTCAATTCATGATTTCCTAGTTGATATAAGCGACGAAGTTTTCAGCAGGTTGAGGCCTTGCTTTCAAATTCCCGACGATGTGCCCATTAGGAAGGGTGATAAAAGGGAGAAGTGTTATACTAGAATCTCGTTGGATGTGGGCTTTTACGAGACTGCCTTCATCTGGGCTTTGTCTGCTCCTGTCCTCCATGCATCGTCGGTTAGTAGCTTACATGGGTGTGTTTATTAGTTAGATTGCCCCCAATGCTTGGAGGATATTCATTGGGGCCAAGGTGCTGTGGGGTCAGCTTAGTGAAGGTCATCGGTCCCTAACTTTAAAGGAGTTCTTCTATTGTTACAAACCCTAGGAGATCCCTAGGTCTAAGGGTTTCTATAATTTCGTGTGTCGTCGAGCTGCCCTAAGGTAGATATCTGATATGCCTGACTTCGATTGTTAGTGGAAGATTAGGTTCTTTATGTAGGGGTCAATTGGGTGTGTCGTCCCGACGAGTGGGATAGCATAGGGTCTTTTTACGACCATTCTTGGGGATTTTTGAATAAGTCAGGTGAGTCTTCGATATATTCTGGGTCATCGGTTTGTGCTTTCTATTTAACTGATGTAGCTCTTTTGTTTGTTTCAGCTACAGTTTGTTCAACAATCCTTCCTGAGCAAGAGGCCTTTTTGGAAAGGGTTTTTGAGATACCTTTTGAGGAGAGGTCTTGGAAGAGGCTCATCAACTTGGACACTTTTCATGCATTTTGTGGTGGATCCATCCCTTTTGAGGAAGCCCGACAATTGGATCGAGTCTCGAGAGTTCATAAGAACTTTTGTCTATCGCCTTTACTTTGTTTTAGTCTGAACCTCCCACTTTTTAACTTATTCGTCAGTTTCAAAGATGAATTCCTTAAAGAAAAAACAAGTTGTGAAGAATAAGTAGGAGGAGATCAAGAAGGTTGCTGCGTTGAGGGCTCAAGGTGGGGGATCGTCGGCCTTACCCTCTCACGCATCCAAGAAGAGGAAGTACTCTTTTAACCTTCAGCCTTCAGGAAAAGGTTCTATTGGTCCCTCCATTCGTCCGGAAACACACGAGGTTGTCACTGACGCTTTTCGCCATAGGATTGGGAAGGGTCTTATAACTTCCCAAGGCCCTATCGCCCCTTCTCCTTTTCCTTTGCTGGTGAAGGATTAGGAGTATGAAATGGACACTGCCCGTTCCATTGTCCAGGATGCTGATTTGGGCGAATGCTCGAAGCATGAGACTGACCCTTTGGGTGACTCTGGTCTCTATGACATGATGAGGGTAAGTTGTATTTCCATTCCATTCATCCCTCTTTCGATTACTTTCATCCCTTTTTGACCCCTTTATTTTACTCGTCCCCTTTTGACTCAGATTCGTCCCTTTTCTGTCAGGGTTTGGTGAGGATGTGGGCTTTGCAAATCCATTGTGCTTCGCATGAGGCATCGGTCAAACGCCTGAAGGATCGTTTGGAGTCTAAGGCAAATTTCCTGAAGAAATTCAAGGAATCTTCTCGAACCCTTGGTCAAGAGGCGATAAACTAAAGGCCAAACTCAGTGGGGTGACTCACCAAGTTGACGAACTGGTGAAGGAGAATACCAACTTGAAGTCCGAGGTTGTTGCGCTTCATGAGCACATGGATAAGGTAAAGGAGGAGGCCATTGAAGAATTCCAAGTGTCCCAACCCTATTTCAATGAGATGAGAGGTTATTATGGGGACGACTTTGAGGACTTCCACAAGCAAGTCATCCTTATGTTCCTAGACTTGGACTTCTCCTAGATCTAGATCAAGCTCAGCACCCTGACGAATCTAGCTGCTGAGCCTATTCCTAACGATATGGAGACCGATGAAAGGGTGCTAGTAATCGACGAACCTAGTGATGTGGTCGACGATCCCAAAGACCCTCAGGAGCAAGCCAATAACTCCTTGCTGATCTTTAAAAAACTTTGTTTTTCTGTATTTTTCTTCTTTTCTTAGTCTTTGGGTTGTAATTTAAAAACAATGATGGTGCCCTATGTTGGGCTTAGGCTACTTTTACCCTTTGTTTTGGGTTGATACTTGGATTTTTCATTAATTTTATAATGTTTTATTTTTACTTTGTAGTAATATTTCTATTGCGTTTTGTACACAAGTGTTTGTGCTCGTTGGTTTATCTTGCATCAACTAACTTTTATTTAGTCATCGGTTTGGAGGTACTATTGTAGAGTGTTGGGCACCTATTGTCCCTTACCCCTAGGTAGGAGTTTGGGTTTTGATAAGGATTAGATGCTCGAGGGCATCCTTGATCATCGGTCCACCCTGTAGGTAGGACTTACAATCTGATAAAGATTAGGTGCTCGACGGCATCCTTGATCGTTGGTCCATCTTGTAGGTAGGACTTAGGATTTGATAAAGATCAGGTGCTCAAAAGAATCCTTGATCGTTGGTCCATCCCATAGGTAGGATTTAGGATTTGATAAGGATTAGGTGCTTGAGGGCATCCTTGATCGTCGGTCCATCCTGTGGGTAGGACTTAGGATTTGATGAGGATTAGGTGCTCAAGGGCATCCTTGATTGTCGGTTTGCTCTTTAAGTAGGGCTTAGGATCTGATAAGGATCAGGTGCTCGAGGGCATCCTTGATAGTTGGTTTGCCCTTTCAGTAGGGCTTTGCTTTTATAAACCTTTCTTCATTGTAGAAGATAATAATAATTCCATTTGAAAATAAACTAAATAAAATGTTGATAACTTGCTGTTTAATCAGCCAAAAAATCGGTTTGTCAACTACTTAAACAAAAACTTAAAGAAAAAGCAATAACATAAGCTGCTATTGATGCATTATTGATAGTATCTACTAAGGTGCTTGGTATTCCAAGGATGGTGCAACCTTTTCCTGTCTAGCATTTCCAAGTAGTAGGTGCCCTTCTTGTTGCAATCAACAATTCTATATAGGTCTTCTCAGTTGGGTCCTAACTTCCCTTGTGTGGGATCTTTTGTGGCTGTGGTTACTTTCCTCAAGACAAGGTCCTTGTTGTTGAAGTCTCGAGGCTTCACCTTGGCGTTATAATGCTTGGCCATGAGGTCTTGGTATCGAGTCATTCGTAGTTCAGCAGCTGCTCTTACTTCATCCAATAGATCCAAGTCAGACAAATCATTTCTTTGTTCTTCCCTTCATCATGGTGAGCTATCATATAGCTTGCTACTCCTACTTCCGTGAGAATGACAACTTCGCTCCTAAATGCTAGACAAAATGATGTTTCACCTGTGGGTTTCTGAGCAGTTGTCCTATATGCCTTTAGGGTGCTTGGTAGCTTATAAGCCATACCCACTTTGCCCCCTCAAGCCGAGTCTTGATTAGTTTGAGGAAGAATTGGTTTGTAACCTCAACTTGCCCATTGGCTTGCAGGTGGGCGAGTGAAGAGTAATGGTTCTTAATCCCCCATTGCTTGAAAAAGTCTCTGAACGCGTCGTTGTCGAATTGCTTTCCATTGTCAGAGACGAGGACCCTAAGAATTCCGAATCAAAAAATGATGCCCTTCTAGACGAAGCCATGGACATTTTTCTTCGTGATGGTTGCTAGTGGTTCTACTTCTATCCATTTGGTTAAGTATTTGATCCCCACCACAAGGAACTTGAGTTGCCACATTGCCATTGGAAAGGGTCCCATGATATCCAGTCCCCATTGAGCGAAATGTTAGGGGTGTTCATTAGGGTGAGCAGTTCTGATGGTTGCCTTATGATATTGTTGAATCGTTGGCATTTGTCACATGCCTTCACGTAGGATTGAGCATCCTTCTACATTGTAGGACAATAGTACCCTGCTCGTATGAGTTTATGGACCAATGATCGCGCCCCTGAGTGGTTTCCACACACCCCTTCATGGATTTCTCTAATGACAAAGTCCACTTCGTCGGGGATTAAACACATTAGGTATGGTCGGGAGAAGCCTTTCTTGTATAACACATCTGCTATTAGCACGAAGCGTGCTGCCTGCATCTTTAATCGTCGGGATTTGTTGCGATCTTTGGGAATTGTCCCATTCTTGAGGTAGGAGATGATTGGAGTCATCTAGTCAACACCTTTTGGTATCATCTGTATCTCCAATTCCTCAATGGTGGGGGATTGCTAAGTGAAGGATAGGACTTGACGACTAACCGTCATGTGTTCTGTGGATGTGGCTTTAGCCAATCGATCGGTATGCTTATTTTCTTATCTTGGGACTTGTATGAATTCTACCGCAAAGGCTTGACTCGCCCATCTTTTAATAAGGTCGAGATATCTTTTCATTCACTTTCCCTTGGCCTCGTAATCCCCATTGATGTGTCCGATGACAACCTAAGAGTCGCTATGAAGGACAACTGATGAGGCCCTAGCTACTTTGGCCAAATTGAGCCCTGTGAGAATGACTTTGTATTTGACTTCATTGTTGGTCGTCGGGAACCAGAGTCGGACGACACATTTGATGATGTCCCCTTCAGGGGATTAAAGGGCTACCCCCAGGGGATTAAAGGACTACCTTGACCCCTCCAGCATGTTTGTTGGATGACCCGTCTGTTTGAACCCTCCAAGTGGTTTCCCCCTAGTCATTGGTTTTGCCCACTGTAAACTTTGCGATGAAGTTAGCTAAGGCTAGTTTCTCAACAAAAAAAAAAAAAAGTTAGCTAAGGCTTGGGCCTTGATTACAGGTACTGTATATCAAACTCACTCAGCTCTATTGCCCACAAGACCAATTGTTCGGCGGCTTCTAGATTGTCCATTATTTTTTGGAGGGGTTTGTCTGTCTGAACCACTATGGTGTGTGCTTGGAAGTATGGCCTAATCTTGTGAGCCCCTATGATCAAAGTGAAGGCTAACTTTCCCAAGGGGGGGATATTTTTCTTTTGCCCCCCTAAGTGCCTAGCTAGTGTAGTACACCGGCAATTGCACGGGATCTTCCTCTTAGATCAGGGCTGAATTGAAGGTTGTGGGGGATACGGCCAAGCAAAGGGAAAGCTCTTCATCAGGTTTAGATAGACATAGGAGCGGTGGGGACGCTAAGTATGGCTTCAGCTCCCCGAATGCCCTTTGACATTCGGCGGTCCATTCAAAAGCTTTCTTTAGGATTTTAAAGAATGGTAAGCACTTATCCGTTGCCCATGAGACGAATCTGTTGAGTGTCGTGACCCTTCCATTTAGGCTCTGTATCTCTTTGATGTTCTTCGGGGGGCTTATCCCTAGGATTTCTCGGATTTTGTCAGGATTAGCTTCGATACCCCTTTGGGACATCATGAAGCCAAGGAAATTCCTCGATGACACCCCAAACACACATTTGCTAGGATTGAGCTGCATACCATAAAGGCAAAGAGTTTCGAACATCTCCCTAAGATCATTCAGGTGGTGTTCTTCTTCCTTGCTTTTCACTAACATGTCATCCACATATACCTTGACATTCCGTCCAATCTATCGGACGAACACCTTGTTTACGAGCCTTTGGTACGTTGCCCCCGTATTCTTCAATTCGAATGACATGACCCTATAGTAGAAAAGGCCTTGACTTGTGACAAACGACGTCTTTTCTTGATTAGACTCTTTAAGCTTGATCTGATTGTAACCAGAAAAGCATCCATGAAGCTCAATAATTGGTGTCCAGCCATCGAGTCTACAAGGAGGTTGATCCGTGGGAGGGGTAATTATCCTTTGGATAGGCTTTATTTAGGTTGGTGAAGTACACACACATCCTCCACTTCCCGTTTGCCTTCTTAACCATTACCACGTTGGCCAATCATTCAGGATAGTAGACTCCTCTAATGAAGCTAGCATTCAGCAACTTATGAACTTCTTCGGCTATAGCTTTGTCCCTTTCTTGTGCGAATACCCTTTTTCTTTGTCGGACGAGTGGAAACGATGGGGAGATGTTGAGCTAATGGACCATGATCTTTGGGTCAATCCCGAACATATCCTCATGGCTCTAGGCTGTTTCTGATCAAAGAGTTGGCTTGCGCGCCGACACGAGTGATCCTATCTGGATGCTCTTCGTCCTGGGAGACAGTTTCCAATCCCTCCGTCGGTTCTACATTCACTCACCGCTCTTCAATGTTCATGGTAGTCATCTGTTCGTCCATCTCCAGCATGGCTATTTAGTATTCTCTGGCCGCAATCTGATCTCCACGAGCCTCTCTTATTCCACACTCCGTAGGGAACTTTAGTAGTAGGTGGTATGTCAATGTGGTTGCCTCCATGCGTTGAGCGTTGGTAGCCTGATGATGGCATTGTTGGCCGACAAGTAATCCACTACCAAGAAGGTGACATCCTTAGTGATTTGTTGGGGATAGGTGTCGATGGTGACCAGTAATGTGATGGATCCAACAAGCATGACCTTCGTTCCGCCGAAGCCCACCAGAAGGACGTTTGATGGCACAAGTCATTCTTTACCAATCCTCATTTGTTGAAAGGCTGGATAATAGAGGATATCGGCTGAGCTTCAATTGTCCACCAGGACCTGTCGGGTATTGAAGTTCACTATGTTCAGATTAATCACCAAAGCATCATCGTGGGGGTAATGGAGTTGTTGGGCATTTTCCTCGGTGAAGTTGATCATTGGGTCATCCATCTGAGTGAACTTGGGTGGACGACCAATGAGTTGGATATTTTGCACCATTTGTAGGTAGGTCTTTCTGGCCTTCCTTGAGGATCCAACCATCGTGCTTCCCTTAACAATCACCCTTATCTCTCCAAGCAGGGCCCTGGGTCGTTCTTTGACTTGCAGTTTGGCTTTTGCTCCCTTGGTAGGTTTTCTCCTGCCTTTTCCCACCCTACAAACCATTCTAATTTTCCTTGCTTAATGAGGGCCTTTATTTGTTGCTTTAGTTCATAGCAATTGAAGGTGTCATGTCCATGGTCTTGGTGGAAGCGACAGTACTTATTCTTGGGCCTTTTGTTTGGGTCGTCCTTTAACTTATCAGGCCACGTCAAGGCGGGGTCATCTCTAATCTACATCAGGGTTTAATCAAGCAGAGTGAAATTGGCAATTTGTCTCGGCGGGGTTGTTCATCCCTCTTATCACTTGTTCGGTCTAACTTTCTTCCCCTACTAGGATGGGGATCATCATGTTTCTCTCGCTTCTTTTGTCCGTCTCCTTTAGCGATCACGGCATCCTCGGCATTCATGTACTTTGTGGCTCAGTATAGCACATTAGCCATGGTCTACGAATCATTCTTGTAAATAGAGAATAAGAACATTCCAGATCGGAGTCCATTAGTGAAGGCTGTGACCAGGACCTTATCGTCAGCTTTGTCGATTAGTAGTGCCTCCTTGTTTAATTGAGTGACATACGACCTCAAGCTTTCGTCATCCCACTGTTTGATGTTCAGAAGGCTTGTTGAAGACCTCTTGTATTGCTGACCCCTAATGAAATGTGTGACAAAGAGCTCACTTAGTTCCTTGAAGGTTGAGACGAAATTAGGGAATATTTTGCTGAACCATATTGGGGCTGGTCCTTTGAGTGTGGTGGGGAAGGCTCTGCACATGATCTCATCCTAGACCCCTTGTAGGTGCATGAGGGTTTTGAATGACTCCAGGTGGTCGAAGGGGTCCCTCGATCCGTTGTATGCTTCCACTTATGGCATTTTGAACTTGCTTTGAAGGGGGAAGGTTGTGACTAGTGCGATGAAGGGGGAGTCAGTACAGTGGACTAGTTTGTCCAAACTAGTGGACACCTGACCCCTTAGGGCATTCATCATCATGTTCATCTTTTCTTTCATTGTCTGCATCTCTTGTGCCACGTGCACCGCGCTGACCCCCAACTCAAAGGGATGACTGGTATCCCGCTGGTCTCGTTTACTAATGACATTGCTTCCTCTTGGTTGTCCCTCTCTTGGTGATTGTTCGTCAAGAGACGATTGTTGTTGCGTCTGTCTCTATCCTGTCTGTTATTCTGAACATTTGGCTCCTGATTATTCCACTACTCCAATTGTCGTTCCAACTCATGGTTCCACTAGGTGAGTTGTTCAATCGCTATGGCAAAGGTTTTCACCTACCTCTCCAACGCGCTAGGCAGGTTCCCAATCTCTTGGTTAGTGGTGGCCATTGATCATGTCAGGACCATACAACTCTTTTTCTTTGAAACGACGACATGACTTATCACTCTTTCCCCACAGACGGCGTTAACTGATGATGGACAAAAATCGTCAGTGAGTTTAACGTCCACGCACATGCCATTGGATGTACCTAAAGAATAAAATAGAAGAACCAAACAGAGGGCACTGGTGTGGTGCCAGCTAAAGACCCTTCGAAGGTTAAGTCAGTGATAGCAAAATCTCCAAGAACTCAAGAGTGCAAGAGTTAGGGAGAATTCACGTACCTCAAGAAGGTTAGGGTCTGTGGTTTAAATAGTAGTGGAGAGCTGACCCAAATCTTTAATACGAGGAGAATTTCCTTATAGAGAAAAGGATCCCAAGATATTAGAGATCACCTTCCCATATATAAGAGATCTGATTGTATGGTAGGATCTTTGGTCGTGCTGTGCAAGTAGTTTTCATGTAGGATATATGAGTGGACCCCACGCAAGTTCCATGAGAAACCCTAAAGTGATGGGTCGTAGGGATTGGGGGTTGGATTGTCACCAGACCTAACCCAATGGCCCATAGGGTCGGTCAAGTTAGGGTTTGTGCCCCTAAAATCCAATTTATTGGTATGTTCTAAATAGTTAAATTATTTAATTATATGAGACTATTTGTAAATGAACTAATTGGAAATTATTATAGTCATTGAGATGCATTGTATGTGATTTAGTTACAGAAGATATAAATTACAAATTCCTTGTAAACTCAAAATATAGTTTGTAGTCGGTGATGGAATTGGGCGTTTCATCTGCGAAGATTATAATGCATCAACTAAGATGGTTTGTCTTGATCATGGAAGTGGAGACTTTTAGTTGATGTGTTGATATGTCTTAAGTATGTAAGACATATTGAACCGGACCGCTGTGAGATTAAGTATTCAATTAACAACTATCACCTGAATAATTAATCTCACGACTTCTAATTTCATAGACTCTCAATCCTGAAAGGATAGTGAACCCGATCATGAAATGTAGGTTACTTTGATATATCAGGAGTGAGATTTAGTTTAATGGTCAAAATCTCAGTATGTTGGGTAACCACACGTAGTGTTGAGTGAAGACATATTCTCAAAATGGAATCCATAATCTCTTTGACACGAAATATCCCATTGAGATAAGTTTAATGGAAACTAGTTATTCATGACTGACCACTTTAGTAAAGAGTTACTAAAATTTATATTTATTGAAATTAGATTTCATAAATATGAATAACTAAAAGATTAAACCAAGTACTCAAGAAATAAAATAGTTGTTTACAAAGTGACAGTTTATTATGACTTTGTTTACTATGGATATTTCATGAAGGGTCAAATGATATCATATTAGAGTCTTGGAAAATAATTTATTAATAAGGCCTAGAGTACAATTATATTTCCATAGTGGTATTTGTTATATAATTAATGGTAACTTTGAACTTGTCAAAAGTTGACAAATAAGTCTGAAGCCCATTGGAGCTAGAGTTTTATTAGTCCATTTGGTCCCATCCCAGGCTACACACTTAAGCCCAATTGGGCTAGCCCAAAAGGCTAACCCAATTAGATAATCAGTTTTTATTTAATAAGAGTTATTAAACAAAGTAACTGTCAAGGTAGTTAAAACGTATGTATGATTAAAAGAAGAAAAAACAGTTTTTCTCTACAAGGATTTTGAATACACTTTTCTTTTGGAAAATCAACGTACTTAAGAATTGATTGAGAAACCACTCATCTTGGGAACCATGTGGAATTGGGACAAAGATTGAAGGTATTCTCAAGTCTTATTTTTTTAATTTTACTGCATCAAGGTACGCTTTCTCTTCTTTGTTCTAGAATTCAAGGTTATATGTTATCTCTTATGAATGAAGTAGATTTTTGTGTTGCTTCTGTTGTGGGTTTTGTATGAGATGCAAAACCAGTTTTTCCATCAGGTCATCCCCTTGGGATTGGTTTTGGTATAAGGCCGATGATCAGATGAGGAAGGTTCAGCTTCCCGTGTTGATCAATCAAAAATTATCATTATCAATATTAAACCACAGTTTTATATATATACTAGCCTCTAAGCACACGCGTTGCGCATGCTCAAAAGGATCTTCTATTTTTCTGGGTAAAAGTTAATAATTTGCATATATTGTAATTTGGAAATATATATTTTTTATTTTTCAAACAAATAAAAATGATAAATTTTAGAGATAATCAGTAATTGTAATTTGTTATTTGGCATTTGTGACCCTATTTCTAAATAAAGTTATCATTCATTAATAAGGGTATTTTTGAACCACATAAAAGTCTAGTTCAGAAAGGGAAATCCTCTTATACTTAGCCGTGCTTGCAAATTGGACCTTACTCACAAGCCATAGCTCCCACCATTCGGTCTTCCATGTTTATCAATGGTCTTGGTTCTGTTTTTTGAGGTACTCTTGCTTTTCCTCTATCTTTTCTCTAAATTTAAGTATTTGTCTTTCTTCATCCTTTTCAGTTTGTCTGCACCAAGTGTTTGATAAAATGTGTGTAAGTACCTTCTCTTGCTGTTGGTCCATCTGGATAACCTTTTTTCTCTTTTAATTTTATGTTTTTAGGTTGTAGTTGAATTGCAGTGGTAAATACGAATTTTGATAGTTTACTCATACACACATACATACATACGTACGTACATACATACGTACGTACATACATACATACACACAATTTATTGGAAGAATTTATGTTAGGGAATGCATCATTTAATTGAAAAAAATTTTCCACCACCAATAATACATTGACATCATACATAGATAGCAAAACAAAGCTTCATAGCATATGTTAACAATTCACATATGCTATGCAGTATTGAATATGTTACTTGTTATATGTATGGTACAAAAAGAACATATGATTTTGTTAGTAGGCTCTCTCTCACCTGAACTGCCCAAGTAGCGACCATTGCCATCTATTACACAAGCATTTGGTATCAAACTGGCTAATATGTCTTGAATCTTGATTGTTGGTTGATATTTGTTTGTATAACGAGTAAGAATAGAATTTCCGGCGGACACCTGACAGGCATCAATCACGATGATTAACAAACAAAAACCATAGACTATTTTCAAAATAGTTTTGACCATCTTTTGAAATCAGATAAATACTTCCTTCTAAAATTATCCATGCCCTTCAAAACTCACTATAGTTGTTAACCATATTTTCACCCTAGAAGGGCTTGACCTCTATCAATATTACTTTACACGATTAATGACATTCTTCTTTGTTTCTAATCAGGGAGAAGGTAGCTATTAGGCAGCTAGCTTTCTATTATTGATGAGGTTGAGGAAAACTGCTATACAATATGAGACTCAAATTTATATTGATAAAATTACTGTTTTTTTTTTTTTAACAGTTTTGCTAATTATGGGTTTTTTCCCTTCCTTTTTTAATTTAATTTTTATGAACAGGTTGTGAGTGGGATTGCGTTGCCATTGGAGTCTAATACAATACACCATCATCAAAATCCAAAAAGAAGAAACTCTATTCACAAAAGCAAAAGACTTCTTTATCATGGCTACTGGCAGTTTGTCTTTTGACGAGGATTTTGCAATTTGCAGTTGGTTTTTGTTGAATATTGGTACGTTACTTTCACAAAAGCATTCACATAATGTTATCAAGTTTTGATATTTATTCACTGTGGGACTATTTTTTTTTACTACTATAGGACTATTATTTTAATACCATAATATGCTTTTATTAAAATTTATTTTTCAAATGGTGGTTTGCCGAAATTAGTTACTTAGATGGTATTGGAACCTTAAACAAAAACCCAATGATTAAACTACCGCACACCCTTGGTGCGATGGTCACTCCACAGGTATAAGTGCTTGTGGGGTGTGGGGGGCAAGGGCCGGGGTTCAAGTGTCTAGGAGGGAGCTTCACACATTAGATTAGGTTAGAGTAGAAATTCTATTTTGTATCAAAAAAAAAAAAAAACCCAATGATTAATGAGATTGAATATCGTACTTAATTACTAAGTAATAACAGCGCAATACCAATGTTGTCTCCTATATAATGTTTGCTGTTTTTCTTGTTTTTAAGGCTTACTCTTTTTTTTAGGATCACATATCAACAATTTTGTTGGATTATATACTGGGCATAAGGGCTTAGATTATTTTTTTTCTTCTCTTTTTGAAATACATTAGATAAGATCATAGACATTAAGGTAGAGGTTGAAACATTCAAGAAACTTATGCCACAACAAAAAAAATTCATTTCTTTTTGAAATACATTCGATAGGATAGTTATTTTACTATAGGACATACTTAGGGAAAGGGTATTTCTAAATTTAAGCTAAGCATATGGATAGGGTATCTAACTAAGGGGAAATTACTATATTAATCCTTCGAATAATTTAGAAGGAACATTTATACAAGGCTTGGTAGTCATAATAGAATGAATGTTGAAGCCAAGTTTCATTTTCCTAAATTTGTGTTTGTCATAAGAGGATGAAAAATGAAAAGGGATACATTTCTCATCATTTAACTAGAGGCAAACATATTTTTAAATAATTCTTCCCAATTAAGTGATGGTATCTTAATTTCTTTTGATTACATTTTTGTTTATAGTTTTATAAAGATCTTTTTTTTACTTTGCAATTTTTATTTCATCTTAAATTATGCTTGGTTTATTCAAAGCTAATGGAAATTTTGGTATTTAATCGTCTTGATTTAATTTGATCCTATATTTCAATGGGTTATTTGTTTTTTTGTAATCAAAGAGCCTTTTGGCGTATTTGTAGACACTTGATTTTGCATCCATGATTTAATCAAGGAAGATGATTGCAATGACCATCTATGTACCCCAAAAATTATGATTGCATTACATGCATCAATTTTTTCTTGCATTACATGCATCAAGTTATTCATTGCATAGCATAAAAATGATCTTGAGATTCTTACAGTCGCAACGGTGTGTCCAGTTTCCAAATCGAACCATCGGATTGAAAAATATCGCATGATCAAATTTGGACTATCAACATGCATTGTGTTTAGGAAGAGTCGACCACACACAATTGATTTAAATTAATTCTAATTGGTTAGAAAATTAAAATTAGTTAAATATTTTTATGATTGGTTTATAATTAGTGTCCAAAATAGGATTGCATGCATAGGAATAAAAGGGATGATTGGATAATAATAAAATTTTGGATAATCTGAATTTTATCAAGATTTATTTTAAGAGATTTATCTACAAGATAATTGTTTTTAAAAAGTCTGAATGATCCAGAAAAGAGATAAAAAATCATAGACTAAGGATGAGAACACGTCTAAGTACAAGGACCGAATAAAAAAACCCTAGAAAGAGAGTCTAAAACACACCTAAACACGAAAGTGCGTTCGGCATCCAAAAGCACCATTCAGCACTTTTGGAGTGCCGAACGGCTCTTTAAAAGTGCCAAATTGGCCTCTTTTGGGCTTTGGCCCAATGCCCTTCGGGTGACGATAAAGCACACCCCTTTCGATCTTTTCGCAAAAGGATGAGTCTCGATTCGTATTCTACACATCAGAGATATTTTTTAGAGTTTTCTGGCCTCTATAAATAGAGACTGGAACTCATAATTCAAGGACTTTTTTTGGGGTGCTCTGAGAGGCATATGTTTTTAGACTCTCCAAGTGCTTATATTTGCTGATCCTCTTTGATACTTACTGGGGTTTTTAGGTTTCAAAGATAATTGAATAAATTTCTTTGAACCCTAAAACATCCTTCCAAGAACAAGAAGTGCTCCATGCAAGAGTTTGTTTTCAATCACCCTTTCCTTTTCTTTATGTTTTTGTCTTTTATGATGATGCATGTTTTTCTTCATCCACAATGTGAATTGTTAATCATTGTTTTGTTTAAAGCATGGTCCTAATTTGTTTATATATAGTTGTTATGATCTCTTTCTTAATTTCAATAATCTGCATATAACCAATTCTTTTTCTTAATTAAAAACATATCTGCATCTTTCTTGGATGTAGATCTGAATTTTTCTTAATAAAAAACGGATCTGCATCTTTCTTAAATGTAGATCTGAATTTTTCTTAAATGAAAACAGATCTGCATCTTTATTTGATGTAGATTTGAATTTTTCTCAAATCAAAAACTAATTTGTATCCTTCTTAGATACAGATCTAATTTTTTCTTTAATATATGTAGATTTTGAAACAAAGGAAAAGATTATGCATGACTGTGAAAAGCTTCATCTTTAATTCACTATTTTCTAGTGAATTTTATATGTTTTACCACAGAATCCATTCTCCTTTGAAAAAGTACAATTTATGGCTTTATATAGTAAAAAAATTAGGGCTTTGGGTGACTCCCAGAAGATATGGAATTCGTTCCAAACCAAGTTTTAAATGCAGAAAACTTGTCTTGTATAGTTTCTAAAACCCTTGCATGCGCATGTGCATGTGTACGCACACTTTAGGTTTTCCGTGGTCTTTCTTTTCCAAAAATAAGTTATATTTTTCCATACAAACTTTCCTAAGTCAGTTTTCATTTAATTAGGCCCTAAACCAACCTTAGGCTTTAAAATTCTAACATCATTAGGGAACAAGAGCCCGAGTTGTAAAGGGTATTAAATGCAGTGTCTATAGTGACTGAGAGAGATTTGAGAAGGGAGATTGATTAGGGTTTGAGAATAGTTAGGATATACATAGTTAGGGTAGTTAGTAATTTTAATGTATACAGGTTAAGTTCAAGTTTGGGGCAAGTATGCATAATACTCACAACCGACCCAAACCCGCTATGGGTTAGTTTATTAAAATCCAAAATTGTCCCTAATGTTTCATGGGTTGGGTAACACCAGTCCCATTAGGGTCGGGTTGGGTTGTGTCGGGTCGGGTCGGGTAAAAATTGCCATTATTAATTCTAACTAGTATGAGTAGGCTATGACCAAGGAAGAAGGCTGATGTTTTTTATTCCATGACAATAACTTACAATTTCGATATCGAATTCGGACGTTGCAGGTTTTATGAATGTTGTGATTCGTTTAGAGTATTTAGGTGTTTGGGATTTTGGTTTGGTAAAGTAATAAATGTATTTTGTTTTAGAAAAAAAAAACATTTTAATTGATTATTTGTAAAATTAGTTATTTTTTAAATTTTGTTTAAAACTCATAATTTGTAGGTTTCTTTGTAGGTTTTTTTACAGTTATTTTGTGTGGTATGAGCCATATCGATAAAATAAAAATTGATAATGATTTCAAAGTGTTTTCCTTTTTTTTTTTTTTAAAGCATACAGAAACTCAACTAAACACAATTAAATTTTGATAAATAGATGTGTTTTTAGCCAATTTCTCTTTGTTTAATCATGTTTTTTTTAATGTTAATACCTACAAACGATTTCCTTAATTTTATCAAGATAATGAATTGAGTTTTTGAGATTGAGATCTCCATATTTTGTTGTAAGAATAGAGTGGTTGAGGAAGTATTTGATAGGTTTTTTAAATTTATATAATTTTGGGATATAAAAGTATTTTATACTTTAAATTTTTATTTATATATTTCAAAATCATTTAATCAGTTTAAAAAATAAATTTTACTTTTAACAGTAAATATTATAATATGTTATAGTCTAATAGTGTTATACAATATTTTTTTTATATATATAAAATATGAATTAAAAAAATCGAGTTTCAAAGTATTCAATAATATTTTAGGCAAATATAAATATTATATAACAAAATAAGAATTATATAAGTCTTAATATATATAAAAATGATTTCAAATGAAATTATAAAATATCAACGGATCGGGCAGGACATCATCTAGCGTTTTTAATTGCAGGTTATCCTGAAAGTCGGTTAGAAATTACATAAGGTATTTCAAACAAGTATTTTTCTAATCCTTCACCATCTAACGTGAATGTAAAAATTGTATTTTAAACAATTGTTGAAGTTGTAGACAAAGAATGATAAATGAATGATTTAATTATGTAAATTATTAATTTGAATAATGGCTAATTATAAGTAGGACTAGATGCATGATAAAGTGATTATACTATTTTCTTTTTCTTTTTTCTTAATTTTAGAGATTTAAGTATTTAATAATGTAATTTTTTTAGATCTCAAACTCAAAAACTTGACCTGAACTCGAGTTTGAACTTGATATTAAGCTTGAATTTAGCTTGACTAATTAATCAAGCTAAGCCAAGCCAAGCCAAGCTCAAGCTTTTTGGCTTTCTCACGAGCTCGATCTTAAGCTCAAACACTATTTTTAGACTTGTCACAAGCTTAAGCCAAGCTCAAGCTTTTAATTTTTCGCCAAACTTGAACATGCACTACTTGACAAAGCTCGGCTTGTTTGCAGCCCTAGTAGAAGTTGGTAAACAGATTCAAGGGAAAGTTGTACTCACACAGAATGCAGACGTGTATCATGTGAGTCATTCACAACCATAGAGACGTAACAATTCACTCTAATTCCTATGTTGGTATCCTACCAAATAACAAACTGTCCCTTAACTCAGAGGGACAGAAGACCAGCTAACAAAGGTCAAATGCATGCATGCATTCGTATTTCAAGGAGCCCCACAGTGGTGCACAAAATATAATTGTACTAGAATGACATGCACTTCAGTTTTTCTGCCTACTTAATAAAAGAATGGCCATCACTTTGCAATCAAGAAACCAGCCTTTACAGTATCTTGGGTGAGCGTTTAGACTGCACCCTTTGAATATAATCTAGCACTATCATAGTGAACCAGTAATAAACAAAAAACTACCCCCTGTGAGCCCCATATCGGCATGGAACTTCTTCCCCTTCTATAAGCCTCTCCACAGCATCGGAAGGAAGGCCAACCATCTCTAATGTCTTCTCCCAGACTTGGAATGAAGTCTCAAGGTTGTGTGCTTCTTCCGAAGGATTTGTTGGGCGGCAATCTTGAGAGAGGTAAGCACAAACAGGCCACTCATCTGCTTTCAACAACTCACAGTACTCTGGAACCTGAGGATCTGTGGCTGCGAAAAGAGCACTCCTTGAACCTGCAACAGAAGTGATTCATGACAGGCTTAGTTTGAATTCTCCTTTTCTTTTTTTCCCTCTCTATCTCTCTCCAAAAGTACCAAATTTCTTTTAAGATTTGTATGCAGTCCATGCAGATTGTTGGACAGCAATGGCAAACCAACAAACCTTTGGTTGTTACAATGATATATCATGTGCTTGTGGGAACTATAAACAAAATACCATGTTCTGTGATTGCTGCTACCTAATTTATTAGAGTACGATGTGCTGCCATCCACTTTGGAAGAGATCTCAAGCATTTGGCGGCTGGTTTTTGTTAGCAAACTCTTCGGATTCAGACTTGAACCTTCAAGTAGTGATCGTAAATTGGTTTAGGGATAGTTTGGGTGCATTTAAATTTATTATTTCTTTCTTGTCTTGGTGGTACAAAGATTATTCTGGCTAATTGGAAATCCCCTATGTTGCAACAGTGGGATTTCTTTATATGGTTGATGGTGGTGGATGGGTATTTACAACTTAAGTGAGGTGGAAAACCCCTTAAAGGTATAATCTATGGAAGGTTACTATGGAATATGTGTAGCATATATTGCAAACTACCCTATCAAAAACAAAGCCTTAGTCCCAAAACTGTAGGGCCAGCTATGGATCCTCAACAGTCATTCAGGACTGTTCAAATGTATTGCAAACTGCCCTATCATGAACGATAATTGATAAAAGTTATTTCTAGTTATTAACCCTAATAAAAATAACTTTTATTAACCCTAATTAGCATGTATTTGGAAAGAAAAGGTTGAGGGCATTTATTTAGCATATATTTTTTAATTAGCATGTTGATAAGGGCATTTTTGTAATCATGTTATTAACCCTAATAAAAATATATGCTAAATAAATGCCCTCAACCTTTTCTTTCTTTATCTGTCTCTCTATTCTTCTCTTCCTCATTATTCTCACTCAAGCCTAAACCTTTATATCTTGCTACTCAACAATAAAAGATTTTATGGAAAAATATGGGATGTCCTGGATAATGTCCAGTCTGCATGACAATTAGTTGATAAATGGAGCTACAAAGTTTGTTCCTATAAGGGTGTTCATTGTGAACTCTTCTACTGCACTGGTCTATTTGGAAACAGAGATTACACAAGATGTGATATACAAAACAAGGTAAGCTTGAGTCCCAAACTTTTTGATATTCAATCTCACTATTATTTATTTGCATTCAAATGAATGCGAAAAGAGACTAAAAAAATGTTAAACCAGCCAAGTGGCTTTTGTTACACATGCAAGGTGCAATTTAAAGCTCACTCCACTGCCAATGAGCTGTTAGCTCAAATGACACTTTCTCCTTCCATAACAATATATAGAGGGTGAAATTGTAGATTCAAAATACTAATCGAAACATTTATTAAAACCAAAAAAAAAAAAGGCACGCTCCACCATCAAGTATTCCTGAACATTTACGCAATTAGATATACGGAACCAACTTAAATCCACCATGCATGCCTCTTCCCATGTGTGGCTATGTGAGAAATATTAAGGTCATCACTGGCACCTGTCCATATGTCTAAGTGACACAGGGAATGTGATGGGTTGTTTGTGTATGGTTTAGAAACAATGAAAGGACTGAGTTGCTTAGAACACATTGATAGGTGAATAAGTACCTCAGCAAGAACACATATTTCCAGATAGCACACAAAGGCTAACGATCATTAAATTTCCAAAACTGATTTACAAAGAGCTTACATTCTCCTACTTATACTAGTTGTTTGGCATTGGCAGCCTCTAGATGGTTGAGAAGTGTCTAAATCCTATCAGCTAATGCTTAAGAAATTGTCTAACTAACTAACTAATTAAAGGCTCTAAAAGCTGATTT